>NW_003852543.1:4532742-4550106 GCF_000181295.1 Otolemur garnettii | reverse complement strand
AGGCAGGAGACTCGCTTGAGCCCAGGAGTTGGAGGTTGCTGTGAGCAGTGAAGCCATGGCACTCTACCCAGGGTGATAGCTTGAGTCTCTGTCTCAAAAAAAAAAACACAAAACACATTTTGTAAGGCTCTTGCTGCTTTAGGTAATGATTCTTCTGATGGATGTGGGCAAAGTTGGTTGAAAACCTAGAAAGAATTCATTTTGATGGCATTCGTGATTCATGTGAGGAGGTCAGAATATCAACCTTAGTTGGAGTTTGGAGGAAGTTGATGTAACCCTCAGGGATGACTTTGAGGGACCCAGATCTTCAGTAGAGGAAGTCGCAGATGTGGTGAAAACAGCAAGAGGAATAGAATTGGATATGGAGCCTGAAGATGTGACTGAATTGCTACAATATTAAGGTAAAACTTGAACAACTAAGGAGTTGCTTCTTATGGATGAACAAAGAAAGTGATTTCTTGAGATGAAAAGTATACCTTAGGAAGATTCTGTGAACATTGTTGATAAATGACAGCATAGAATTTAAAATAAACACAAACTTTTTAAATAAAGTAGTGGGAGGGTTTGAGAGGATTGACTCCAATTTTTTTTTGTTGTTGTTGTTGCAGTTTGGCTGGGGCCAGGTTCAAACCCACCACCTTCAGTATATGGGGCTGGTGCCCTACTCACTGAGCCACAGGCACCGTCCTTGACTCCAATTTTAGAAGAAGTTCTATAGTGAGTAAAATATTCTTGAACAGCATCACATGCTACAGAGAGATCTTTTGTGAAAGGAAGAGTCAATTGATGCAGCAAATTTCATAGTTGTCTTCTTTTAAGAAATTGTCACAGCTACCCCAATCTTTAGAAACCACCAACCTGATCAACATTGAGGCAAGATCCTCTCCATCAGCAAAGAGATTATGGAGTTGCTGAAGGTTCATTTGGTCGTTAGCTTCTTTCAGCAATAATGTGTTTTTTAAATTAAGATATGTACTTTTAGATACATTTTACCTTCTTAATAGATTCTAACATGGTGTTAACATTGGGAAGCCAAAAAACTTGTGTGACTCACTTTGTTATGACATATAATTTATTGTGGTAATCTGGGACCAACCCCACAAAAATCTCTGAGAGATACCTGTATTTCATCATAATTTTAGTTAGTATTACCCCACCATTAAATAATGAATTTGAGCATCTTTTCATGTTCTTGTTTGCCATCCGTATATCATCTTTGGTGAAGTAGCTCTTCACATCTTTTGCCTATGTTTATATTGGGCTATTTGTTTTCTTAATTTTGAGATTTGAGAGTATTGGAAGGATTTCCTTCAAGTCTTAGGGAAGATCAGAAGTTTTTACTTGAGTCCAGTTATCAGTTTGTTCCTTTATATATCCTGTCATTTGTATCTAAGAAATCCTTGCCTTATGAAGGTCACAAAGATATTCTTCCGTATTCTCTTCTAGAAGTTTTTTAATTGTAGGTCTTCCCATTTAGGTCTGTGGTTCATTTTGAGTTATTTTTACACATGACATGAGGTTTGCATTAAAGCTTTTCTTGCATATGAATATCTAGATGTTCTAGTGCCCTTTGTTAAAAAGACTGTCCTACCCTTTCTCCAACATTGCCTTTGTACTTGTTGAAAATCAATTGCATATGCCATATTTCCTTTCTTTTACTTATTAGGGTGTAATTTGCTGTTTATTTTCTAGTTTGTTTGTTTGTTTCTTCTTTTCTTTTTCTTGTTTTTTTGAGACAACCTCAAGCTATTCCCCTGGGTAGAGTGCTGTGACATCACAGCTCACAGCAACCTCCACCTCCTGGGCTCAAGTGAGTCTCCTGCCTCAGCCTCCCAAGTAGCGCCGCCACAACACTGGGCTGTTTTTTGGTTGTAGCCATCATCATTGTGTGGCGGGCCCGGGTGGATTTGAACTCGCCACCTTAGGTGTATGTGGCTGGCGCCTTAGCCACTTGAGCCACAGGTGCCGAGCCTCTTTCTTATTTTCTTTCTTTCTTTCTTTCTTACTGCCTTGGTTTCCTTGGACTCTCAGCTTTGTCTCATGAAGTTGGAGAGTCCAGTGATCTCTACCAGTTTCCCTTGCATTGCAGCTTAGTAAACTCTCTCAAGGCAGTAAGGTAGGGTAATCATAGGGTTCACCTGGTTTGTTTCCCACATCTCAGGGGTTATTGTCCTTTGTCAACTAATGTTTAGGGTCAGGAAACTATCATTTTATGTATTTTGTCTGAGTTTTTGGTGGTTTTAGTGTAGTGGGATGCATTGTTCCCTGTTACTACATAATACCCGGAAACAGAAGTCTAGTTATACATCAGTTATTATTTTCCATTATAAACAACATTGTTATTTTCAGGTGTTATTTATCCCTGAGCTTCTTGATATAGAAAAACTTTAGTAATTAATATCAGATTAAATATTATATTAGTTTCCTATTGCTGCTATAGTGGATAACCACAAACTTAGTGGCTTGTAACAACACAAGTTTATTTTCTTATAGTTTTGGGGATCAGAAATCTGAAATGAGTCTCACCACCCTACATCAGGATGCTAGTAACTGTTTCTTTCTGGAGGCTCTAGCAAAGAATCTGTTTGCTTGACTTTTCCAGCTTCTAGAGGCTGCCCACATTGCTTGGTTTATAGCCCCATCCTCTGTCTTCAGAGTCTGCAGTGTTGGGCCCAGTCCCTCTTATGTTGCTTTCTCTCTGGTTCTCCCTCTTCTGCCCCCCATTCTACTTTTAAGGACAGTGAGCTCACCCAGATAGCCCACCCAGAACTATAACTATGTTAAAGCCAACTGACTAGAACCTTAATTTCATCTGCAATTCTAATTCCCTTTTGCCTTGTGATCTGACATATTCCCAGAATCCTGAGATTAGAATGTGGGCGTATTAGATGGGGCTTTCAGTATTGTTTTCCTCTGCCTCAGACATATTTTTCCCCTCTTTTTGCAATGAAGAGTGATTTACATAGGATTTTCTTCTTAACTTACATACATTGAAATATAGTGCTAGAAACAGTGAGACCACAAACCTATACTCTGAAAAAATGAATTTAGTATAGTTTGTCTATTATAGCATTTAGAGGTAATTTTAATTTTAGTTATGATTCAGAAATTTTTATGGATTACTTGACAAAATTTTGATTGGAGAATTTCTCAGCAATCTGTAGAAACTTTTCAAGATTATGAAGTTAATTATTGCCACAAATGTAATTTTAGGCCAATATCAACTACCTTCTATTCAATTTTCCCCCTCTTTTTTTTTTTTTTTTTTTTTTTTGAGACAGAGCCTCAAGCTGTCCCCCTGGGTAGAGTGCCGTGGCATCACAGCTCACAGCAGCCTCCAACTCCTGGGCTCCAGCGAGTCTCCTACTCAGCCTCCCAAGTAGCTGGGACCACAGGTGCCCGCCACAACGCCCGGCTATTTTTTCGTTGCAGCCATGATTATTGTTTGGCGGGCCCAGGCTGGATTCAAACCAGCCACCTTAGGTGTATGTGGCTGGCACCTTAGCCACTTGAGCCACAGGCACTGAGCCTTTTTCCCCCCTCTTAAAATTAAATAATGATACCACCCCACACACGTATACACACTTATCACAGCTAATGTCTTGTGTTTTTTATGGTTCCTTATCACAAAACACAGCTCCTGTGTGTGCTCTTTTCCTGTCAGGCCTTCAGCATGTTATCCCCACCTTCAGCAGTTTCAGTGCTTTCTGACAAATGTCAGCATTGTAGGCCCAGGATCATCTTCCTGAGCTTTCAAGGATCCTTTGTGAAGAGTTATGTGTACTTAATATTGATAGAACAATTTAAGTACAGAAGCTCTGAGCTGAGCTTATCACATTTGCTTCCACAGCTGTTGTTGTATTACATATGACTCTCATCTTCCTTGTATATTTAAATAATTATTGATGAAAGTCTAAAGAAGTTGTTTATTTAAGCCTGAAATCAATGTGCAGCAGCAAAGGAAACAACAAAGTAAAGAAACAACCCACAGAATGGGAGAAAACATTGGCAAAATACCCATCTGATAAGGGATTGATAACTAGAATATATGTAAGGAACTCTAACAACTCAATAGGGAAAAAAAAACTACCCAAGTGGTGGGTTAGACTTGTAATCCTAGCATTCTGGGAGGCCAAGGCGGGCAGATTGCTTGAGCTCACAAGTTGGAGACCAGCCTGAGCCAGAGAGAGACCCTGTCTCTAAAATAATAGCTGGGCATTGTGGCAGGCACTTGTAGTCTTAGCTACTTGGGAGGCTGTCTGAGGTTGCTATGAGCTATGACGCCATGGCACTTTACTAGGGGTGACAAAGTAAAACTCTGTCTCAAAATAAGTAATCTGATTAAGAAATGGGCATAGGATCTGTATAGACATTTCTCAGAGAGAACATAAAAATGGCCAAAAGTATATGAAAAAATACTCAACATCATTGGAGAAATGCAAATCAAAACTACATTAATCAACTCACCCCAGTTAAAATGGGCTTTATCAATAAGACAGGCAGTAACAAATGTTGGTGAGGATGTACAGAAGGGGAATCCTCATGCACTGTTGGTGGAAATGTAAGTTAGAGCAATCACTGTGGAAAACAGTATGGAGGTTCCACAGAAAGCTAAAAATAGAACTACCATATGATCCAGCAGTTCTACTGCTGAATGGATAAACAAATTGTGCTATATATACATAATAGCATACTGTGTAACCATTAAAAAGTGAAATTCTGCCATTTGAAACAATGTGGATGGAAATGGAGAACATATTAGGTAAAATAAGACAAGCACAAAAGATGCGTCTCACGTGTTCTCAGTCATAAGTAAGAGCTAAATATTAAAAACTAATTGATCTAATGGAGGCAGAGAATAAAATGATGACTGCCAGAGGCTGGGAAGTGTGGCAGGGAGTGGGGGAATAAAGTAGGGATGGTTAATGGGTACAAAAATATGGTTAGATAGATAGGATGAACTATCTATCAGTATTTGATAGCACAACCAAGTGACTATAATCAACAATAAATTAGGGTATACTTTAAAATAAAAGAGTGGAAATGGAATGTTCCTACCACAAAGAAATGTTAAATGCCTGAGGTGATATCCTAATTTGATTTGTATGCCAGCATCAAAACATCTTATGTACCCTATAAAGATAGACAACTATTATGTACCCATAATAACTAAAAATAAAAATAATTTAAAAATTAAAAAGAGAAGGTAACATGCAAGATTAATAATTTTAATCATTCTTTATACTGCCCCCCCCACCATGAGCTGTATTATTAAAAACAAACCAGGTTTTTACTTATCTAGGAAGAGTTGAGTTGTCAGTAGGACTCATTTCAGAGCACAGTCAAGCTAGAAGTTGTTTGTGGGACCTGCTGCTGTTTGCTTTTGCTTTTCTGCTACTGATACACCCCTGCCAGCATGGCAGACCATCAGAAGTTGGCCAAAGTACTCAACTCATTGTCCTTGCTGCAAAAATGGGCTCAGATTATTACTCTTCTCTGGCCACAGTCCTAGTTGCTGGAGGAGCACCTATTCTTTTACCTGCCTGATTTTTGCCTGGGGTTGAGTGCCTCTTGGAATAGACCAGGGTCAAAGCTTTATAAATAGTTGACTTTTGTTCACATTACTGGTTTATCATTTACTTAGGACAAATTATTTAATTGTGGACTTTTCTCAGCTATAATGTAGGCATACACATGCTTAATAGAGTTGTTTCTAGGTACTGTACTCCAATGTTAGTTTTATGGTATCTTTACAAGAAGACACCCTGCTTTTTTCCTCCTCCTCCTCTCTCTATATTGATTATTTCCTTTAGCCTGTGTCTCTACATCTTTCCAGACCTTTCACTTAGTGAAAGGAACTGCAGGGGGCTTTCATCTCTTGAGTTAGCCTTAATATCCTATGCTTTCTATTTCTTGGGGACAAGGAGAGCTTAAGGTCATACCCTCAAAAGATAGCTATTTCTTTAAAGTGTTTCTGTTTATTTTAATAATCAGATTTTGCATTCCTCATTAGTATGTATCTAGCTGGTTTCACTTAGAAAAAACAAATTTCCCCATGTGGATATCCCTGGAAGATGTGTCTCATCCTTGTACTTCTAGCTCACAACTGCACATTTCTGGGAACATTTATATATAGGCCATGGCAGCACTATTACAGTAATTCTCAATCAACAAGGAGAGTGGAATGTTGCCAGGGTCTTGGTCCAAGGTAGACTAACCTGGACTTTCCCAGGTCCCTGCACTACTCACCATCAGATAGATTATTGTGAAAGGTGCTGAGTGAAATGTAGAGAAATGGATGTTTTTGCATTATTCCTTGTAAGTGAGGGCATGTGGTAGATCCTAGCTACTTATGGGAGAATGTGCTTGACTTGCAGTTTCTATGTTTTGCTCCTGCAGATTCTTACTGCATTAAATTATTTTATCTGAGCAGATTGTATAGAATAATCTTCACCAGATGGGTGTGTAAATATGTTTCTGACTCATTGCAGAATGCATGCTCTAAGACCTTGGAATGGTAGCCTGGGAAGAGGACTATTACCATAGAAAGATAACATTCAGAGCTGTTGCATATGACCTGAAAGTGTCCTTAATTAGGAACTGAAAAGGAAATGTTTTTGAAAACTTAGTAATTAGGTACCTTCAGAGAGAATTAGGGGAGAAAAGAGTTAGCAGACTAGTGGAGGAGAATTTCCAGGGAAGGAGATGTTGAGTCAAAAAGGAAGGCCCAAACTAGAGGAGCTTGCCCTAGGGCCTGGAAGGAACTGGTGATAAAGCTACAATTGCTTATCTACACACACACACACTCTCCTCGCCCTACCTATGTTTAGGGGGCTGGTTTTAAGATATGTACTGTGTACAGGGTGATTTCTCTTATGTGCAGTTGAACATGAAAGGCTTAAATGATGTGTAGCTAATTGTCATAACACATGAATAAACTGAGTTTGTCAGCTTATTAAGTAATATACGTGTTGCATATCCTTATTCTAATGGAAAGGATGTGCATTAGAAAACAGGCTCACATGGTGAGTTGGGGAAGGGATGTAATCCTTCTAGTAATGGTAGCTAGGAAGCTCATTAGGTCTCTACTCTTTATCATACAAAGACAAGTAGAAGCTGTTGGGAGTCACTTTTCATTTGTGTGGGGTTCCCTTCAAGTGCATGCCCACACTGCTTGGCATGCTGTGTGAAGATTTATGTTTTTATCTCTTGAGGGTGGAACTTGTTCTCAGAGACCTTATTACAGGGAAAGATGAATACTCACTGTATTGTCTGCATTGAATGAGGTATACAGCAGGTGATTAGTAAACCTTGGCTCAGTTGAAACTGGAATTACACAGTGATGGAATGGTTTGTAACCATTCCCCATACTTACTTCTGGGGTTCATGTTGATATCTTAAAATGTTAACATTAAAATACCACAGTTTTTTGGAGACATAGACTCTCTGAGCCCTCATCTGGTAACCAGGCTAGAGTGAATACTGGCAAATTAATTCATTAATTTTTATTTGGTAGGTACTGTGTCCTAGGCTGGGTCTAGAAAGATGAAGACACAGTTTTGACCCTATTCAAAGTCTATTAGGGCTGGCTGCAGTGGCTCACGCCTATAATCCTAGCACTCTTAAGAGGCCAAGGTGGGTGGATTGCTTGAACTCACAGGTTCAAAACTAGCCTCAGCAAAAGTGAGACCCTGCCTCTAAAAATAGCTGAGCGTTGTGATGGGTGCCTGCAGTGTCAGCTACTCTGAAGGCTGAGGCAAGAAAATCGCTTGAGCCCAACAGTTTGAGGTTGTTGTGAGCTGTGATGCCATAGCACTCTACTGAAGTTGACAAAGTGAAACTCTGTCTCAAAAAAAAAAAAAAGTCTATTATGGTGGGATGAATAGGCCTGCAGTCACTTGAGTTACAAGTGTGGTTATGGTAAGATAGGCCAGGTACTGGGTGCAGGGCTATCTCAGTGTACTGGAGGCATTACTTAGATTAACCAATTTGGGGGTCTTAGGTAGTAAGACACTATGGCTTTTTAGAATGTGTCTCAGAGAGTTTTGTATTTTTCCCCCCTTTCCTGCTTCCCATCTTTATGGGAAAAAGAAAAAAAAAACTACCATAAGAAAAAAAATTAACCTAAAAAATGATGTAAGATATCCCAAGAGGGTATTTGTGTGTGTGTGTAGACAGCATGGTATGATAAAAAGACGAGCATAGAGGCTCTAGTACGTACTAGCTCTGTGACCTTGGATGAGTTACTTATTCTTGAGAGTCTGTTTCCTCTTTGAGTAAATGGGAATAAAAGTATTTTGTGGAGCCTTAAGGAGGTTAAACTTTTGATTTGAGGATGTTTTGTTTACCTTCACCTTCTCTCCTATGTTATCAACTCTCTTGAAAAATTCACTCAAGGAGGTTTGGTTGGACTAGTGTACATATAAATTTTTCATTGTAAGTAGAGTGTTAATTACTTATTAAAATTTATTTCTATGTAATCTTTATGCTTTGGTATTTTATTCCTCTCTCCTTTTGGCCAATTGACTTGTATCCAGAGAATCTAAATAAATGGAACTCTCTCCAGTATTCCATTTTGTGGTCACATATGAATACATTAACATACTGCTCTGTTTTGTATTATACTTCCTCTTCTCTGTCAGTGTGGATCTTCCATGCAACCAGTATTTTTTTAGTACGGCTCTGGGAATATGTTTATGCGTAAGATAGTCATTAGCATCCAAGAATTTCTTGTTATAGAGACAGGCATAAACAAATAATTATGGTGTAGGATTAAAGGTACATACCAAGGTGTGAGTGCCATAGGAGGAAGTTAGGTTAACTGTATACCTAAGCCTATGTATTGATTAGCTTGCATAATGGAGGGAACAATTCTAGTAAGAGTATTAGGTCTAGATTTGTGTAACTTAGTGAGTCAAAATAGTGCTAAGTTTCATCTGACTTACCATGCCTGCTACCCATCTAATAAGTGTGACTTTTTTGTATGTTAAGTGGTAGGCAGGTGTGGGTGAATTCAGACCTGTTGGCACTCCTGGAAAAAGTTTGCCAGAGCAACCACTCATCTTCCAAAGTGATCAGTCTTATCTTATGTGAGCAGCTTGGCTGCTCTCTCCCTGCTATAGAGACTAAACATATTGCTGGCTTGCCTGTGCTCTTGACCATGTTATTTAGTCCTCATGACTCAGCTTCCTAATCTGCTTTCATGGTCTGGTAGGAGTACCTACCTTATAGAGTTGATGTGATTACTGAATTAGATCATTAGTAGGGCTTGGCCTGTAGTAGGTGCTAGGTTAGCGGAAGCTCTTGTTACATATTCATATTGTTTTAATCTGGACTATTTGGGTAGTACTAGGAGAGCCAGATTGCGGTTATTTTTAGCTGGTCTAGACCTCCTTGGTCTGAAGGCACTCTGTGTATTTAGCTCAGCAAACATTTATTGGGGGCCAGTGTGTCAGACTTGAAGCCTACAAATGAAGAAGAGGAACCTGCCTTCAAGTAGTAGTTTATATCTTTTGTTTTTTTTCCTCTTTGGTTTCCCAAAGTAATTTTATTTTTTATTTTTTAAATTTCAGATTAATATGAAGGTACAAATCATTAGGGTACAGTGTTTGCACTCAATGTACTTTTTGAATCAGGACACTCAAAAAATTAGATTTGAGAAGTAGAAGAAATCTTAAAAATTAGAAAATTTTCTTTTATATTAGGTAGTTTAAGGGAAATTGCTCTTTCTGCACCTGTTAAACACCCCAGAAAGATTTTTGACTGAGTTGAATGCCAGACACCTTGCTGAATTGAGCTACTGCTGAATTGTTGCAGTGAACAGAAAACGGCCAACTTACTCTGTGAGGCTTACATGTCCAGCATCTGTATGCATTCTGTCAGCTCTAATAACCTTTCTAACATATTAGATATTTATGACAGAAATTTTTTTCATGACAGGGAAATAGACACCTGTCAAATTAATGATGACAAAGAAATTAGATTTGATAATTTCACATTTAGTTTTTATTACATTTTCTTTTTAGGTTTTGTTAATTTTCTCTTTTATCCTTGCATCACTATTTTTTCTCTGGTTATTTAAATTTGTAGATGTAATTGAAAGAGCCATATTAGGAAACTTGGCTAATGTCATTTATTTCTACCTTTATGTGAATTTCAGAATTACATTTATATTACTTCTCCATAGGCAGGCAAAAGAAGGGTAGAAAGTAGCTTTTGAAGTTGTCAGGGAGTGAAGATGTGGTTTAAGGAAGAACAATCTGCAGTAGGACTGACTTCGTCAAGGGCCTATATCTCTACTGTGTATATAACAAGCGCAGTATGATAAAAAATAGATCCAGTGTTACTTGCATATGAATTTTTCTTTCCTCAGGAATATTTATTTGACTGTTTTAAGGAAATTATGGAAGACACTGACTTCTTTCCCAGCTATATTTCCTTGTGACTTATTTGAAGTAGGACTGAATTTACTCTGCAACTTGCTTATCAATTTCAGTAATAGTAGCAACATGAACAAAATTGCAAGGAAGTAGAGGTCAAAGTACAATCTTGAATAAATCCAGTATAAAAGTAGAATGCCATAACAATTCTCCTAATTTCCTAAATTTAACAGCAGTGTTATTGAACTTGTAGGTGATGGTCTTCATTCTTTCTCTCTTTGAGGGGGGAACATATGAGCTCTCCTGATTGAGAAAGAAAGAGACCTTTGACTGGTAGCTGTATGTGGTATTGAGTGTTTAGGGATTGCTACCATTCTGTTGATAGAACATTCAGGAATGTGAATGCTTGGTTTGCGAGTTTTCTTGGAAGTTTGTTGGAGTATTAGAACGTTACCTATGCCACTTTTTATGTAAGCTTATGGATTAGAGAACTGGATTTGGGAAAACATTTACATTTGAGAAGATGATTTGCTCTTTCAAATATTAACTCATTCCATATCTAGATGTTTTGAATTTTTAACAGAATTTTACCACTGTGCATTTGAATCAGAGAAAAACTTTTGAAAATATGTAATATAGTACAAACCTAATCTGGCTTTTAAAGTGAAAATAAAATTGTTTTAGCAATCTCAAAAATTTTTAAAGCTAACTCGTTCCTGGGACTTGGGGGGAGGGGAAGCCATTGAAAAGCAAAACAAATCTTTTTCTTTTACCTTAATACAGTGGTTCTCAACCTTCTTAATCCCACGACCTTTTAATACAGTTCTTCATGTTGTGGTGACCCCCAACCATGAAATTCTTACTAGCAACGAAAATAATTTTATGGTTGAGGGTCACCATAACATGAGGAACTGTATTAAAGAGTCACAGCATTAGGGAAGATTGAGAACCACTGCCTTAATACATAAAGTTAATAAAAGACTAAAATAAGGTGAAATCTGTGTGCCTTTGGGAATTTAGAGAGTGAGGTGATATGTACGTTAAAACAGCCCTGTTGGGTGATTGAATTCTTTATCTGGGTATAATTTACATACAGTAAAATTGACCAATTTTAAGTGTACACTTTAATTTCACAAACATACAGTTGTAAAAATACCACCTTCATAATATAGGACATTTCCATCATCTCAAAAAGTTCTCATATGCCTCCTTCTCCTCATCGTTTTAGGCAACTACTGATCTTTCTGTCACTATAGTTGTTGCTTTTTCTAGAGTTTCAAATAAATGGAGCCAAAACTACATGAAGAGTTTTGTGTTTGACTTGTTTCACTTTGCTTAATGCTTTTGAGATTCATCAGTGTTGTATTTATCAGTTTGTTTTCATTGCCTAATAGGGATCTCTTATATAGATATACTATTTTGTAATTCAGTTATTCACCTGTTGATGACTTTGGGTTGTTCCCCATTTTGAGCTATTATAATTAAACACTTTATGAACATTCAAGTAAAAGCCTTTTTGTGAACAAATATTTTCATTTTTGTGAGTAATAGACTAGGAGTGGTTGTGTGGGTAAGATTATGTTTAACTTCATAATAAATTGTCATACCATCACAATGGTAGGAGAGTTCTAGTTGCTTTTGTTGTGTTTCCACAGTCATTGTTGTCAGTAATTTTAATAATGTGGTGGTATTCATTATAGTTTTAATTTGCATTCATGTAATGACTAATGATACCGGGCATCTTTTTAGGTGCTTCTCAGCAATTTTAGATCTTTTGTTTCTAGTTGAATCTTCTATCCAATTTTTATTGAGTTGTTTTCGTTACTAACTTTTGAGAGTTGTTTATATATTCTAGATATGAAACCTTTATTAGATATACATAGCTAATACTTTTTACCAGTGTATGGCTTGCCTTTGCATTTTTAAAAAATGTTTTTTGAGAGTAAATGTTTTAAATTTAATGAAGTATAATTTTTCAACTTTTTAATTTATGGTTCTATATTTTTCATGTCCTATAAAAATTTTCACCAAAAAATTTTTTTTTTTTTTGCCTACTACAAGGTAACAAAGATTACTGTTTCTCTAGAATATTATAGTTTTTGCTATTGTATAGTATTTAGGTCTGCAGTGCATTCTGAGCTAATTTTGGCATATGGTAGGAGATAGGAATCAATATTCTTTATTTACATATGGATATTCACTTGTTCCAGCACTGTTTATGAGAAGAATTTTGTTTCTCTCATTAAGTTGCTTCAGCATCTTTATTGATACTCACTTAACTATGTGCATGTCTGTTTTTAGATTTTCAACTCTCAGCTATTGATTTACATGTTTGTCATTTTGTCAGTACCTTATGTCTTAATTACTACAGTTTTTGTGTAAGTCTTTAAAGGAGTTGGTGTAAGTTCTCCAACTTTGTTCTTTCTAAAAGTTGCTTTGGCTATATTAGTTAATTCCATTTCTGTGTAAATTTTAGACTTGTCAATTTCCAAATTTAAAAAAAAATACCTGCTGCAATTTTGATTGAGAGCACCTTAATTGTCTAGGTTAATTTGGAGAGCGTTGACATAACAAAATAGAGTATTTAATCATGAACATGATTTATCTCTTTATTAGGTCATCTTTATTTTCTTTAAATGGTATTCTTATTGTTTCCGGATGCTATTGTTTATGGAGTTGTATTTTTATTTCATTTTCAGTTATTCATTGCTAGGGTATAGAAGTATAATTGATTTTTGTTAATTGACTTTGTATCCTGTAATTTTACAAAATTTGTTTATTCTAACAGCACCTTTTTTTTTGTAGATGCATCAGGATTTTTCTAGAAACATTAATGTCTAAACATAAGATCTTTACAATTTCTTTTCCAATTTGTATGCCTTTTGCTTCTTTTTATCGCCTCAGTACAATGGTGAGGAGTTCCAGAATGATATTGAATACAAGTGCCACGAATATGCATCTTTGTCTTGTTCCCAATTTTAAGGAGGAAGCATTTAGTCTTTCACCATTAAGTATGATGCTAGTTGTAAGGTTTTTAAAATAGATGCTCATAAGTAGGTTGAGGAAGTTCTTTCTATTCTTAGCTCACTGATAATTTTCATCCTAAATTGGTGAACGTTGTCTAGTACTTTTTCTGTATGGTTATAATAACTAATCTTTGTTTTTAGAATCTTAATATGATAAAGTACGTTGATTTTTTTAATATTAAACCATCCTTACATTCCTGATATTAGCTCCATTTGGATTTGGGTGATATATATATGTATGTGTATGTTATTATCATTATTATTATCTAAGTCTTCCTCGGTAGAGTGCTGTGGCATCACAGCTCACAGCAACCTCAAACTCTTAGGCTTAAGTGATTCTCTTGACTCAGCCCCCCAAGTAGCTGAGACTACAGGTGCCTGCCACAACACCTGGCTATTTTTTTGTTGCAGTTGTCATTGTTGTTTAGCTGGCCCAAGCTGAGTTTGAACCCACCAGCCTTGTATTACTTGACTCAGTTTGGTAAATGTTAAGCATTTTTGTGTCTGTGTTAATGGGTGATATTGGTTTTAGTTTTTATAAAATATTTTTATTTCTGGTGTTTGGGATAATGTTGATCTCATAAAATGATTTGGGCAGTATTATTTTTTATAATGCTGAATTACTTACATAGGATCAGTCTTCTTTTAAGCTGTTTTAGTATCATTTGTTAATTATAATTAACCAACTGGTGCTCAGACAGGAAAACTGTAAGATGATCCTGTTATAGTGGAAAACAAAGAAGTGCTCCCAGATTAATGGGAACTTGTTAGAATGACATAAAGAACTGACTTGAAGTGATTCCCATTGGCCAAATTTGGGACATTTTAAGCATCAACGAATGATAATAGTAATCAGTTATATTAGGAAGAGATCTATAAGTGTCCCTAGTGAAAATGAAAAGGGTGGAAGGAAATAAAAGTGACATTAGCAAAGAAGACCATCCAGTAAATGTACAGGAATGATTGAATTAGAAAGTCACCATATAATGACCACCATTATAATTGTGATTCCTGATTCAAGCAGGAATCATCAATAGATGCTAAAATAATTGGGTGAAATGTTATATGCATACTATCTCAAAATTCTTTTTATGAATTATTTATTGATTACAAAGGGAAAAAGACATCTTTGTGATGGACAGATCTGGTAGATACTAAGTTAATTAAGTGTGCAGGTTGGTGCCAACAGTAATGATAGACAAACTAACAATCTGCCTAGTGATGGGATGCAAGTCATTTATATATAGTTCCTGCCAAAACTGTGTTTAAAATGAATGTAATCATGAGGAAACCATAAAGCAAATCAAGATTGTGGGATATTCTGTAAAACAAACACTAGGTCTTGAATATGTCATGAAGACAAAAATATTTGAGGGGACTGTTCTAATTTAAGGGAGACTAAAGAGCCATTACAGCCAAATGTAATGCATCATCCTTGATTGGATTCTGGACTGAAAAAAATATTTACAAAGGATATTTTTTGAGTGGAAAGTTGAGAAAACTTAAATACAGACTATGTATTTTTTAATGTTACATATCGGTATTTAAATACTTGTGTGTGGTGATAGAATTGTGATTATGTAGGAGAATGTCCTCATTCCTAGGCAATCCATGCTGGAAGTATATGCTGTGGCTTACTTTCAAATGATTTGGCCAAAAAAAAAATATAATAAGATAGAATGGAAGGATGTGCTAGAGCAAATCTGACAAAATATTCTAATTATTCTGTGGGTTAAAGTTTTCTACAGTAACGGGTTTAGCAAAAAATGTTTCCATGTTTGAGAGTCAGAGCCACAATGGCTCTTCCAGGTGCAGTTGGTTCTCCACCCACCTCCCCTCAGAGGCAGATTACCTGTGTCCTAGCTTATTGAAACATACCTGCCAGGATCAGCTCCCTCTGTTATCTCTATCTTCTTTTAATCTGTTTATGTCCCCACCCACATGTTTCTTTACTCCAGTCTTCAGAAAGAGCATTTCTTCTCCTTTCCAAGGCTAATCTTTCTGTTTTCTTGACCTTCAAGGCACCTATCTGCTTTAGGGGCTGGCTTCTCTTTGCTACTCAGAAACCTGTCTCAGAACTTAGCAATGCCTTCCAGTTGGCCATCTCTGGTTGTTAAAGTTTCTGCAACTCTATCTCTCTTCTCTGTAGGGTAGGCTCTGACACTGTTGAACCCTTCTCTCTTGGCTTCCATGACACACATCCTTTTCTGTTCCTCTTTCTCGTAAACCTTTATTGTCAGTGGCTCCACTGCTGCCCAAAGAAGGTGCTGCCCTATCTCTATTGAAGTATAGACTTCAACTCTCTACTGTTTCTTCCTTAGAGATTTTTAAAAATTTAGACCTTAGTTTTCATCTCTCTATTGGTGTTTCCAGCTATGATCTCTTTCCCCGAGCTTGAATACTGTCTTGGAACTGCCTGCATTAAAATTTTAACTTGCATATTTCATTGTTATCTTAAATTCTATTTGTCTGAAGTTGAATTAAGCCTTTTCTTTTACTTCCTTTCAAATCTGGTACCTTCTTTCAGCACAACAGGTATTTTCAGTCACCAACCTTTAAAACTTGAGTGTATCGCTGTAAAATGCAGAATCCTAGGCTCAGTCTCCGACAATAAAATTTCAGTACATCTGGATACAGGCTCAAAGTCCACATTTTACTAAGTGTCAAGGTAACGTGATGCAGAAGTCCAGGGACTCCACTTTGAGACCTGCTCTTAGTTTTAGGGTTAGTTACTGTACAATTTCACCATTGGCTTTCTCTATCTTCAAGAAACTGATCTTATTGGAAGAGTTCCTCTTAGAATCCAAGATTGTTTACAAGCAACCTAAACTTTGAACCCTGCTGAGGGGCAGACCTGAGTTCACAGGATGTGACCTTCAGCATGTTACTAAAAAGCAGGACAGATAGCACATAACTTTGAGGGAGGATTGTTGCTCAGCTTCTGCTTCCCTTTCCACTCTCTTCTCGGATTCCTCCTAGTGCTCCCCTAAATTTCAGACCCAAGAAATGACTTTTATTTTCTTAGAGAAGCATACTTTCTCATACCTCTAATTCCTTAGCACTTTTTTTTACTCTCTGGTAGGAATGCCATACTTTAACTTCCTTGTTCACCTCTCTCTGCCTTATCCTTCAGACATAACCGTGCCACAAACCCTTGTGGCTGTTGGCAGGGCACCTGGTACACCCAGTGCATTTACTCATCTGCGTCCATCTTAGTGGTGAGCTTCTTGAGGGTGGGCAGCATCCAGCTTTAGCTCTTGGTACAGTGCCTGTGTGCGATAGCTTTTAGTTAAAGGTTTCTTGTTTGTTCTTTTAAATAAATTATCAAAGCATCTGCTTTGGCATTAGATAATTGTATTTCACAGACCTAGTTTTAAAACTTTCTTCATCACTTGTTTGTCAACATACTTGGCAGCCTTGCCAGGACATTTTCAAAACAGGAAATGTTCACTGTCCTTTTGGAATAGAAGTTTTAACATGTCAACACATTTTTCCCAAATGTCTGAGAGGTAAAGTGTTTCTTTTTTTAAGTTTAGGTTTGTAAGTGACTCATCCCACACACAAGATCATAAAATAACTTTGCTTCTATTTATAGTCAGTGGCCAGCACCAAAAATGATATTCCTAGAGCTTTGAAGCAAACTGGGGCAGGCTAGAGGTAAATTAAGATTTGTACCTAGCTAGTAGAGGGAAAATACATGTGTATAAAATGATATTTTTATATTCATGTAGTCAAAAGTAAAACACATGACTAAACAAATTTAAAAATAAATAATTAAAATTCATAGCAATGCTTAAATTTATATTGAAGTGAAACATTAAGTACTTGGGCACAATAGAATGTTTTTCATTTTTTATTTAAACATTACTGGGTTTGGAACCCAACGAATTTGGTGTCTTTTAATTGTTTTTCTTATTATAAAGTCTCACATTATTCAAACATTATTTTTATTTGATAAT
>NW_003852543.1:4524865-4532379 GCF_000181295.1 Otolemur garnettii | reverse complement strand
CGCCTTAGCCGGTTGAGCTATAGGTGCCAAGCCAGGAATAAGCTATTAAAGACTGATAATAAATAAGATTTTTGGACCAGGCATATACAGAAGTTTAAGTAGTTTAAAAAAAGAATGTAGTTTATACTACTTAATGAAGAAAGGAAAACATTTCTTAAATCTTCTAATTATAACACACTCTTAGTTTGACATAATTTGTCTATTTTTATCCTAGTTACTACTGTGACCAAGAAAATTTTCCTAACTTTAAGTCTTTCTTAACTATTACTTGTAAGAATTCCTTGGGGAGGGGGTAGAATCCTCAAAATTTTAATTTTTATCCTGAAACTGATCAAATTTGTGAGGTCAGTATCACATGAGTTAAAGAATAGAATAAAAAGTGTTATATAATCAAGAAATTATCAGATGGGACATTGTAACTATTTCATGTTTCAGTTTAGCGCAAGCAAAAATAAGTTGTTTCTAAGGTAGGAGAATATTTGGTAGTATTTTTATGGGAGGTTAGCTGCTCTAGCATCATTTATTGAAAAGACCATCTTTCCTCCAGTGAATGATTTTTGTACCTTTATAAAAAACAATTGAAATGGATTTGTGTGGCTCTCCTGAGTTGTCTAGTTTATTAATCTAGTTGTGTATATCCCTCTGCTAGTGCCACACTGTCTCCAGCTATTTCTAGAATAATACTACCCATACTCATACTCTGCCTTAATATTGTGCAGAGTAATTCTTCTACTTTATTCTTATTTCTCAAGATTTTGGGGGACTATTTTGGCGATATACCTTTCCATGTAAGTTGTAGAATAATCTGGTTTGTGTCTATAAAATATATTGCTAAGATACTAATAGGAATTGCATTAAACTTACTCATTAATTTGGAGAGTTAACATTTTATTAAGTTTAATATTAGAATTCATAACTACTGTATGCATGTTTATTTAGGTTTTCCTTTGTGTTTTTAGCATTTCATAATTTTTAGCATGTATCTGTATATATCTTAAGTACATACCTGAGTATTTCATTTTTTTGGTGTTCATTTTTGCATTGATCTTCTATCCTATCACCTTGATGAACTCATTCTATATAGGTTTCAGGTTTTTTCATAGCTTCCTATGGATTTTCTATGTGAACTATCACATCATCTGCAAATAGGGAAAGTTTTGTTCTTCATTACTGATTTGTATGGATCTTGTTTATTTCCTTTCCTTATTGCAGTGGCTTAGAATTTATAGTACCATGGTAAATAAGAATTGTGAGAATACCTTTTCCCCAGTCTTACGGTGTGGGCCTGGGGGGAACCATTCATTCTTCCCATTCTTCCATCGTTAAGGTGTGGATTTTTACAGATGCTCTTTATCAGATAGATGACATTCTAGTGTGTTTCTATTTGGCAAGAATATGTATTATGAATGGATGTTGGATTTTGTCAAATACCTTTTCAAATCAATTGACATGATCATGAATTTGTTATTTAACTCAGTATATAGGGTTCCATTGATTTTTAAATATTGAATCAGTTTTGCATATATGCACAATAAATCCCTTTTAGTCATAATCTAGTTGTAATTTAGGCACTAGCAGAGGGGTATACACAACTAGATTATGACTAGTGTGTAATCTTTTTTACATATTGCTAGATTCCGTTTGCTAGTATTTGTCAATTATTCTGCCTCTAAGTTAGTAAGGGATAGTGTTTTATAATTTTAGAAAATTCTTTTACAGTGGTTTTGTCTAATTTTGTTATCAGGGTAATACTAACCTTATAACATGAGCTGGGAAATGTTCTCTTTTCTGTTTTCTAGAATAGATCATGTAAAATTGGTGCTAATTCTTCTTTAAATGTTTGGTGAAATTCTCTAGTAGAGCCATTTTGGTCTTGGGGATTTCTGTTTTTGAGATCTATTTACAAATTCATTGTCTAACAGTGTGGGCTGAAGGTGTGTAGGCTGGCGGTCTATTTCAGTTTGGTTGAGCTTTGGTAGTTTGTGTTTTTTGAGGAATTGGTCAGTTTTTTGTTAAGTTGTCAAATTTGTGAGCATAAAGTCATTCATACTATGTCTTAAGTAATCTTTTAATGGCTATAGGAGTTACATTGCTATCCCCTGATTCATTCCTGGTATTTGTGCTTCATATCCTCTCTCTTTTTATTTGTGTCAGTCTAGCAAGAGGCAAAATTGACACAATTTTGTTGCTTCTTTTTGAAAGAAACTGTTTTTTTGGTTTCTTTGCTTTTTCTCTTATTTTCCTGGTTTCAATTTCCTTGATTTCTGCTGAGACTCTTACAATTTCTTTTCTTCTACTTGTTTTGGGTTTATTTTGCTCTTTTTGTAGTTTCTTGAAGTAGGAGCACACATTATTAATTTGAGAGCTTTTCTTCTTTTTCGTTGTGTTGTTGTGCCATAGAAATCACTGATTTCTGATGGTGTTAAAATCAGGAGCACACATTATTAATTTGAGAGCTTTTCTTCTTTTTCGTTGTGTTGTTGTGCCATAGAAATAACTGATTTCTGATGGTGTTAAAATCAGAAAATCACTTCAGTGATTTTGTATGGTGTTCTTTTTTTCTTAGAACTGTTTTTTGGTTTATTTTGATTTTTATTCACTTCTATTTTTTAATATTGTTTTGGTTTTTTACTGATTATTCTGTAGAAGTATGTTGTTTCATATACAAGTGTTTCAAGATTTTTGTGTTGTGTTTCTGTCATTGACTTCTAGTCTGATAGCATTACGGTTGGAGAACATATGAACCTAAGAGTCACCAACATTATGGTTGGAAAATTCTGAATGATTTCAATTTTTTAAAAAGTGGTTGAAGTTTGTTTTATGGTCTTATCTTGATGCATAAACCATAGTAGCTTAAAAGGAATGTATATTGTGTGGTAGGGTGGCGTTTTCTATAAATGACTTTTAGATCCTGATGGTTGGTGATGCTGTTCAGTTATTTTCTTTTTTTGCTAATTTTCTTTTAATTATGCCAGTTGTTGAAAGTGGAGTGTTGAAGTTCCCACATATAATTAAGGATTTGTCTGTTTTTCATTTTAGCTCTATCACATTTTGTTTCATTACTTTGCTAATCAGTTTTTGTGTATTTACATTTAGGAGCAGTATTTCTTATGGGGGATTGATTCTGTTATTAGGTAATGTGCTTTGTTCATACTAATTTTATCTGATATTACATGGCTATACTTTTAAAAATAATGTTACCATATTTTTTTTAGCCTTTTATGTAAAATTACTTGTTTTAAACACTATGGTTAGATCTTGTTTACTCCACTCTGCCAATTTAATTAATCTATGTTTTAGTTGACGTGTTTAGATCATTTATATTTAAAATGTTTATTGTATTAGAGCCTGTCTGACATTTTATTTTTTATTTTCTGTTTCCTGTGTTTCTTATTTCTTACTTCATTTTCTTACTATCTCATGGGTTATTTGAACATTATTTTAGGATTCCAATTTGTTTTATTTGTACTGTTTTTGAATATATTACTTTGTATATTTTTCTTAATGTTGCTCTAGGCATTACAATATGCAGCCTGTCACAGCCTACAGATGTTTTGCTGCTTTTAGTGTGGCATCAAAATCTTGCTTTAAGATCCCTTTGCCTTCCCTGCTTTTTAGACTGATTTTTTGAAATATTTCCTCTCCATACTGTGAACACAATCATTCAGCTCTGTTTTAACCATCAGTGTGATGTAAGAAACTCATCAGGGAGTAGAGTCTATTATATTTACCCTTTCCTTCGTTCTTATTTCTTTTATGATATTCCAGGACTACTTTTATAATTTACTTCCTTTTTGGAGATACTCCTTTATTCATTCTTTATTAGTAGGCTTGGTAGAGACAGAATTTTTACTTTGATAATACCTTTATGTCTGTTTCTTTCTCGAAAGATAGTTTTGCTGGATGTAGAATTCACAATAGGCAATTTTTGTATTTGAGCATTTAAAAAATGTTGTGTCACACCTTTTGTGTCTTCATGGTTTCGGATGAGAAATTCACTGCCATTTGAATTAATGTTCTATTGCCCAGGCTGGTCTTAAACTCCTGACCTCAAACAGTCCTCCTGTTTCAGCCTCCCAAAGTACTGGAATTACAGCTATGAGCTACCATGCCCAGCTGACAAGTTCTCATGATCTGTCTTCAACTTCAGTGATTTTTGTATGGTGTTAAAGACTCAGAAAGGTGGAAAGAAGGTGGATTGGCTAGGGACTTCAGGACTTGAATGACAGTAGAGTGAGTTCCCTGTGGTCTCCCCTCAATCCCTGTTTCCCATGTTTCGGAATGGAGTGGCCTACAACTAGGAACTACCAAGAGACACAACAACAACAACAACAACAACAAACACCAGAAAACTAAAACTCTAACCTCTGGCCAAAAGATTAGCAAAAGGGAAGCCCAGCAGGGACATTTTACCCAGTGACAGCAGCAGGCCTAGTCTACCCACAGAAGTGCCCTTAGCCGAGATAGAGTGAGAAGCTCACCAACAGGGTAGATAGGCCAGTTTTGTTGTTGTTGTTTGTTGTTTTTTAGTAATTCACATACTATTGTGAATACAGTTATTCACATAATTGTGCAGTCATTACCACTATCTAATTCTAAAATATTTCCATCACCACAAAAAGAAACTATGTACACATTAGCTATTACATCTTACTCCTTTGCAGCCCCTGGCAACTGCTAGTCTGTATTTGATTCTACAGATTTGCCTATTTTGGACATTTCCTGTAGATGAAATACCAAGACATATGGCCTTTGTATCTGACTTCTTTGACTGAGCATTAGTTTAAAAGGTTCATCCATGTTGTAGCATGTTTCAGTACTTCATTCCTTTTGGTTGTGGCTGAAAAATATCTCATTATTTGAGTGGTCATTTGGATTGTTTACACTTTTTTACCATCATGAACAATGCTGCCATAAATGTTTGCATATAAGTTTCTGTGTATGCATATACTATTTTCAGTATTCTTGTCTATACACAAGAGTGGAGTAGGTATGTTGGATGGTAACTCTATATTTACCTTTTCAAATATCTGCCAAACTGCTTTCCAAAGTGGCTGCTGCATTTTATGTTACTAACAGCAATTTATGAGTTTTCAATATCTCTACATCTTTGTCAACACTTAACTATCTTTTTTTTGTTATAGTCATCCTTGTATGTTTAAAATGATGTCTTGTTTTGGTTTTGATTTATATTTCTCTAAGAACTGATCTTGAGCATCTTTTCATATAACTCACTACCATTGCATATCTTTGGAGAAATGTCTCAGAGTCCTTGTTTACTTTTTTCAATTAGGACACTTGTCTTTTTTATTGTGCTGTAAGAGTTTTTTGTATATGGTATGTACATATCTGTTATCAGATATATCACTTGCACATGTTGTGGGTTGTCTTTCCATTTTCTTGATAATGCGCTTGAAGCACAAAAGATTTTTATGCTGGTGAAGTCTGTAGTTTCTTAATTAGAATAGCTAAGAAACTATTGTTTAATCAAATGTTACAAATGTTATTGTTTTATTTAGAGTTAATTTTTGGATATATTATGAAGTAGGATCCAACTTACTTCTTTTCCATGCAGATACATAGTTATCCCAACTCCATTTGTTGAAAAGACTGTTCTTTCCTCCTTTGAATTGTTTTGGAACTCACGAAGAATCTATTGACCATAAGTATGAGAATTCATTTCTATTCTACTTGATCTATAGGTGTATCTTTATTTTTGTACTATACTGTCTTGATCCATGTAAATGTGTAGGTAAGTTTTGACATCAGAAAGTGAGTCCTTTACTGTGTTCCTCAGATTATTTTGGCTATTCTTGAATATTCTTACAAACTTTAGAATCAGCTTGTCAATTTACAAAAAAGCAAGATGTGATTTTGACAGGATCACATGGAATATTCCTGTTTTAACATTATTAAGTATTTCAGCCTTATGCATACCAGATGTCATTCCAATTCTTCTGAGTTTCTAAAAGTTTCTTTCTATGGTATTTTCTAGTTTACATCATACAAGTCTTGTACTTGTTTAAGATTTATGAATATGTTGCTAGATGTAGTTTGCTTGTATTTTGTTAAGGTTTTATTTTATATCTGTATTCTTAAGGGTTATTGACCTGTACTTCCTCAACAAAGTCAATTTGCTTACTGTGGGTCTGGTAAGATTTTCTGTTTTGGGGCGGCTCCTATAGCTCAGTGAGTAGGGCACTGGCCCCATATACCGAGGGTAGTGGGTTTGAACCCAGCCCTGGCCAAACTGCAACAAAAAAAATAGCTGGGTGTTGTGGCAGGCACCTGTAGTCCCAGCTATTTAGGAGGCTGAGGCAAGAGAATCACCTAAGCCCAACAGCTGGAGGTTGCTGTGAGCTGTGTTGCCACAGCACTCTACCGAGGGTGATAAAGTGAAGCTCTGTCTCTTAAAAAAAAAAAAAAAAGATTTTCTGTTTTTTTCTGGTTATTTGTCCTTTTAATCTAATTTGCTAGTGCATAGTTGTTTGTGGTATTTTAACCTCTTCCCTTTTGTAAGGTTGGTTGATTTCATTTTCTTTTTGTAATGTCTCGTTTTATTTGTGATTTTTTTCTTGGTCCACCTAGCTAAAGTCATGCCAATTTTGTTGATCTTTTCAAAGAACCAATTTTTGTTCATTAACTTTTCTCTCTTGTTTTTCTGTTCTGTATTTTTTTGGTATTGTTTCCTTCCTCCTTGCTTTGGATATAGTTTGCTTTTATTTTTCCAGTTTCTTTAAATGGTAGGTTAAGGTATTAATTTGAGATCTTGGTTTCTTTTTAATATAGGCACAAACAGCTATAAATTTTCTTCTAACATTGCTTTAACTGCATTCCATACTGCAGATGATATTTTGTGTCTTTATTATCTCAAAATAATTTCTGATATTACTTCTCATTTCTTGACACATTATTTGTTAAGGATTGTATTTTTTGATATTCACATTTTCTGAGTTTTCCAAATTTCTCTCTGTTATATCTAATTCTGTCGTGGTTGTAGAACATACTTTATATGGCTTCAATCTTTTTACATTTCATAGAATTGTTTTATGTCCTAATAAATGCTTTGTCCTTGAGAATGTTTCATGTGCTGAGAAGACTGTTCTGTTTTGGAGGTTGAGTGTTTTATAGATGTCTGTTAGGTCAAGTTGGTTTCTAGAGTTCTTCAAGTTTCCTTGTTGTTTTCTTATTGATCTCATTTCTCCCTTCATTCTGTCAGTTTTTCCTTCATGTATTATATATATTTTGGATCTGTTTTGTTAGGTTCACCTTTGTTTACATTTATTAAGATCTTCTTGTTGGATTGATCACTCTGTCACTATGAAATACCTTTTTTTCTTTAGTATCAATTTTTGTCATAAAGTCTAAACTTTAAAGAAAATTCTTTTTTTGCTTTTTTTTATTAAATCACAGCTGTGTACATAAATGCAATCATTGCATACATTGTGCTGTTTTTATATGCCATTTGAAATATTGTCATCAAACTGGTTAACATAGCCTTCATGGCATTTTCT
>NW_003852543.1:4522207-4522715 GCF_000181295.1 Otolemur garnettii | reverse complement strand
ATGTCCCTTCTAAACCAGTTTTCTTAAATGTTCTGATCATGAAAAGATGCTGGGTATTATCAAAACTTTTTCTGCATCAATTGACAGAATCATATAGTCTTTGTTTTTTAATGTGTTTATGTGATATGTCTATTAGAGTCTCTCTTATAAATTGAGGTGCATTCTGGTTGGGTGCATAAATGTTAATAATTGAAGTCTCATCATGTTGAGTGTTGCCCATAACAAATATGACGTAACCATCCTTATCTTTCCTTACATTGGTTGGTTTAAAGCCTATTCTAGTTGTGAATAAAATTGCAACACCTACTGTTTTCTGATTTCCATTTGCCTAAAATATAGATGACCATCCCTTCACCCTGAGTCTATATTTATCTTTTAAGGTAAGATGAGATTCTTGTATGCAGCAGATATCTTATCTGGCCTGAGTTTTTGTATCCAGTCAGCCAACCTGTGCCTCTTTAGAGGACAATTTAAATCATTCACATTAATTGAGAATATGGATAAGCCT
>NW_003852543.1:4518420-4519358 GCF_000181295.1 Otolemur garnettii | reverse complement strand
GGAGAGTGCCATGGCACACTAGTGGGTCCTGTCTGGGGAAGGAGTTCTGGTTTTTAGAGGGTCTCTTCCATGGGATAAAATAGGAGGAGATCTGAACTCTGCTTGCTTGTTTGTATAAAGTATACTGCAAGCTGTTGTAAGGGGGAAGGAGATTCCTGTCTGCTTGGCATGTATTTTGTACCTATTGTTTGTTTCCTTGGGGTCGCAACCCTCCTCAGCAGGGTTGATGTGTTTTCTTCAACTTCTCTCTTGACTCAGGTCCAAACCATTAGCTTACTTGCTAAACTTTTGTCCTTTAACTCTCCTTCTAGGCGGGCACCTTTGTGGAAATGTGGCTCCAATTGGCCATCTTGCCTCCACGCTTTAAATTTATTTTTAATGAATGCTGTGAGAATTACAATTAACATTATAATTTATGACATTCTAGTTTTGGGTTATAGCACCTGTTCTTCAAATATTCTTCATGTCCCCTTTTTTTTCCTTATATTCTGGGTCTCCTATTGTGCATGTGTTGGTACTTTTGATGGTGTTCCATAGTCATACAGGCTTTATTCATTTTTCTTTGTTTTCATTTTTTTTCTGTTTTTCAGACTGGGTAATATCAATCAACCTATTTCAAGTTCGATGATTCTTTTCTCCACCTGTTAAATTATGGCGTTGAGGCCCTTTGATAAATGTTTTATTATAGTCACTGTGCTTTTTATGTCCAGAATTTCTGTTTATTTCCTTTTTCTAATTTCTTTCTCATTATTGATGTTTTCTATTTTGTGAGAAATCATTCTCGTACTTCAGTGCTTTGGACATGATTTCCTTTATTTTCTTAAACTTATTTTAAAAAGCTTAAAGTCTTTATCTAGTAAGTTCTATCCTACAGGATAGTTTCTGTTAATTGCGTTATTTCCTATACATGAAGCCATACTTTTTTTTCATTTCTTGCA
>NW_003852543.1:4515065-4515969 GCF_000181295.1 Otolemur garnettii | reverse complement strand
ATTGAATGAATGTGGTTAATGGCTGGTAGATCCTGAAATTAAATTTCATAATCTTGATAAATATTAACCCATTTAAGAATCACCTGTACAAAAATATAGTAGAACCACCATAGTTGGCTGCCTCCCGACATTAACCATATTCTGAAGTTGACCTAATTTTCGTAGACCAAACATGCACTACATGTACGTATCAGTACAGTAGGCCTAGTTTCTTATGTTGACCACCCAGGTACATTTATCAGTTATAGACCTTTGTATGGTCAACTTATAGAAGTTCCACTATATTTTGAAGGTAAGGCAGGCCATTGGCAACTGTTCTTTAGCTTTCATCTTCTGTTCACACAGGGCCTTGAGGTCAGCTAGTTGTGAGAGTTTAGGGATTCTCAGGTCTTTACTGAGCATACATGCACTGCTATGCATGCACATGATCTTCTAAATTGCCAGGAAGATGGCAGAGCTTTTTAAAGCCCCTATGGACAAAATCATTCTCAACTTTTCCTTTTAAACTTTTGGATTTGCTTATGGTTTGGCTCAACTGTCACCCACTACCTCAGGCTGCGGCCAAGGTTTTAAAAATCATCTTGAAATGTTTCTGACAAATGTTATTGGGGTCAAAGCTTTTCACAGTAGGAAAGCTGAGTCATGTCAAATAAAAACCATCTTACATGTCGGGTGTCATGGAGAATCATCAGACAGTCAAAATACAAAGACAGTTCTCTGAAAAGGCTTTGAAGGAGCTCCAGCATTGTTCTGCCTCCTGTATGCCTTGACTGTCAGGCTGCTGGTTTTCAGTTTAATTGTGGGTTGTTGGTTATAGGGCTGTCACAGAGCTAGAGAGAAGAGAATGGGAGTAAGGTAAGTTAAATGCCACAAAGCTCACTATTCTTGTTAAGATTCAGCTTTT
>NW_003852543.1:4508723-4514119 GCF_000181295.1 Otolemur garnettii | reverse complement strand
AAAAATATTTTTAAAGTAAATTGTTGAGGCGATAGAAATAATTGCCATGATTTATCATTAGTTTTTTGGGTGGTAATTCATTTTTTTTTAATGCACATTCATATTGAGATAATTTTAGAATCCCATACAGTTATAAGAAATTACACAGAGATCCTGTGTGCCCTGTACCTGTACCTGGTTTCTCCCAGCAGCAGCATCTTGAGAAAGAAACACTACAGAGTCACAACTATGATAATGATATTTTATAGGTGTGTGTATTTCTTTTTCACCATTCTTATATTGTGGTTTTAATTTGCATTTCCCTGATGGTAAATGATATTGAACATCTTTTCATGTGCTCATTTACCATCTGTATATGCTTTTTGGTGAAATCTGTTTCTTTTTTGGTTGTTTTCTAACTGAATTTCTCCTTTGTTCAAGTTCTTCATGTAGTCTAGATCAGTCCTTTGTTGAATCTATGATTTGCTAATAATTGTACACCTTTTTGAAATTTTTTTTTGTCATTCTCAGCAGGGTCATTTGAAAAGCAAAAGTTTTTAATTTTGACAAGGTACACCAATTTATCAGTTTTATCTGGATTATACTATTGGTGTCAATTCCAGTTTCCTAGTTTTTACATTTTGCATTTAGAGTAGTGATCTATTTGGAGTTAATTTTTGTATAAATTATGATGATTTGGTAAGGGTTCTTTTATTTTTATGTTGTTGTCTGTGGATGTCCACTTGCTTCTATGCCATGTGTTAGAAAGGCTATTCTTTTTCAGTGGTATGTGTTTGCAGTTTTGTCAAAATCAGTGGGGCATATTTGGGTCTAGTTCAAGGTTCTCTATTCTCTCCAAGCGATTTATGTATTCCTCTGCTAATGTCTCACTATCTTGATTATTGTAACTATATAGTAAGATACCATATCTGATAGAGTGATTCTTCCCACCTTTATTTTTGAAGATTATTGTAGCAATTCTAGGGATTTTGCCTTTCTATCTAATGTTTTGAATAAACTTGTCTATGCCAAGAAAAAAAATCCTGGGTTTTTTTTGTTTTTTTTTTTTTTTTGAAACAGAGCCTCAAGCTATTCCCTTGGGTAGAGTGCTGTTGTATCACAGCTCACAGGAACCTCCAACTCCTGGGCTGAAGCTAGTCTCCTGCCTCTGCCTCCCAAGTAGCTGGGACCACAGGTGCCTGCCACAACGCCCAGCTATTTTTTGGTTGCAGCCGTCGTTGTTTGGCGGGCCCAGGCTGGATTTGAACCCACCACCTTAGGTGTATGTGGCTGGCGCCTTAGCCACTTGAGCCACAGGGGCCGAGCCAACCTGGGATTTTTTTTTTTTTTCATGTCTCATTAAATAAATCCTGGGATTTTAATGAGAGTTACATCAAGCAATAGATCAATTTGAGAATAATGGGCATATTTACATTTTGTGTCTTTTAATCCATGAACATGGTATGTCTTCCCATTCTTTGATTTCTTTCATAAGCATTTTGTATTTTTCAGTACGTATATCCTGTATGTAATTTCTTAGATTCATACCTAAGTATTTAATTTTATTTGAAATAGTTGTAAATGGTATTTTTTTTAAATGTTGGTTTCTGCAGCAATTGATTTTTGGATTTTGATGTAGTGGCTAGAACTTCTAGAACCATGTTGAATAAAAGTGATGAAACCAGCATCTTTGACATGTTCCCAGAATCAGGGCCTATACATTCAGTCTTTTACTAGTGAGAGAGATGTTACCTGGAGTTTTAGGTTGAGATAGTTCTACTTTTCTCCTGTCTTGTTGAGGGTTTTTATCATGAATAAGTGTTAGGTTTTGTCAGATACTTCTGCTGTGTCAGTTGACATGTTTATGTATTCCTCCTCTTTAGCCTGTTGATGGAGATGAATTACAGTGATCAATTTTTGAATGGGGAATTGGTCATATGTGTAATTTAAATTATTGCTGGATTCACTTTATTAATATTTCATTGTGAATTTTGTCTAAGTTAATGAGTTATTCTGTAGTTTCTTAGTAATATATAAGTAACATAAAATTCACTACTTATAATTGTATTTAAGTGTACAATTCAGTAGCATTTATTATATTCATGATGTTGTGCAATCATCATTGTTACCTATTTCTCAAACTTTTTCATTATCCAAGATTTAGTAACTATTAAGCCACAACTCCGCACTGTCCTCTAACCCAGCCTCTGGTAACTTCTAATTTACTTTTCACACCTGTGAATTTGCTTA
Source organism: Otolemur garnettii (assembly GCF_000181295.1). NCBI lineage: Eukaryota > Metazoa > Chordata > Mammalia > Primates > Galagidae > Otolemur > Otolemur garnettii. Next base: position 4,511,890 of record NW_003852543.1, on the reverse strand, counting down.
TTTTAGACATTTTATGTAAGTAGAATTATTTGTCTTTTTATCTAATTTATTTCACTTAGCATAATATATAGGGTGTCCGTAATTTAATTTTAAATTGCACATGAACTTTATGGACACTCTGTATTTAAGGCAGTGGTTCTCAACCTGTGGGTCATGTCCCCTTTGTAATAATGAAAGTACACCCTGCGTATAAGATATTTACATTACGATTCATAACAGTAGCAAAATTACAGTTATGAAGTAGCAATGAAAATAATTTTATGGTTGGGGGTCACCATAACATGAGGAACTGTATTAAAGAGTCGTAGCATTAGGAGGCATTAGGAAGGTTGAGAACCACTGATTTAAGGTCTATCCATATTGTAGCTTATATCCGAATTTTTTGTTTTTAATGGCTGAATAATATCCTACTATGTATTTGCCATGTTTTGTTGATTCATTTATCTGTGGTAGACACTTTGGTTGTTTTCTGTTATGTTTGGAGACTTTGGGCACTACAGTCTCGTGTCACTTAGTAAGAGATATATTCTAAGAAATGCCTTATTAGACTGTTTCATCACTGAATGAACATTGTAGATGGTATAGCCTATTGCTTCTAGGCCTTAAACCTGTACAACGTGTTGCTATACTGAATACTGTTGGCAGTTATAACACAATGATAAATATTTATGCATCTAAACATAGAAAAGGCACAGTAAAATTATATTATAATGTTATGGAACCACCATCATATATGTGGTCTGTCATTGACTAAATCATCGTTATGTGATGCATGACTATATTTAAATGTTTTATTTTAGCAGGCAGTCAGCCTGTTTAGGTTTATCACATAGTTCTGACCAACTGTTGTGGACTGTGGTTCTAGTAACAGCTTAGTTTTCAGAGCCTTTGCGGTCTTATTTTGGTCTGCTTGTTTTATATGGTGCTGCTGGTGCCCCTGCTGGCCCAAGTTTGTGCAGGGTCAAGGGAGGGAGTCACAACAGGATTAGCTTCAGTGTTTTAGTGATTTTCTGATGCCTAAGTTTTTAAGAGTAGTTGGAGGTTCTTAGGCATTTGTTTTATATTTTATAAGTTTACAGATCTCTTTATGCAAATTAAATAGGATAAAATGAAAATTATATTTTTGTCATTGTAAAATTAGTTTTGAAAATTTTTTCTGGCTTTCATTTTAGACATGTGGTCTAAATTAAAATTAAATTCTACATGTAGAATTATATTCTGAGTTTTAATAAATAATATGGACATAATCTTTAGGTAGTTGATGAGTAGTCTTGATAAAATTAGAATTCAACTTATATGAATTTATTTGTATTTTTAATGTGGCAAGATGACATATTTTTCAGAAAATAAAATTAGGGAAGAAACAGATTGTAAAGTATCTCTAAAGCTAGAGGACCCCTGTAAACCTACTCTAGAATGTTTAAAATTTTCTTTCATTATTGAGCCCTTCATTGAAACAAAATCTTGAGCAAGTGTAATTGTACAGTAATTATTAATATCATAAACAATGATTAATTATAAAATACCAATGTCATTATTTTAACCAGTATTTCTTATCTTCCATTTCTCAGACTTTGCACTAGGCACAGATGATTGACAGGCAAACCAGAAACTGTTACAGATTGTGATAAGAGTTAAAATAGGGCATATGATAGAGGATAACAAGGCTTCTTATAGAATCAGGGAAGACCTCACTATAAACAGCTTGAAGGCTGAGACTTGAAGGAGAGGAACACATCAGCCACAAGAAGAGCATTCCCAGCAGAGTGGCTCTTTGACACAGGATTTGGGGGCCCTCTTGAGACCTAACTTTGTGGCTATATCTCCTCTTCCTAGTTTTTGGAAAGATTTAAAAGTCACTGATTTGACTAGTCTAGCTTCCTGCCCTTGTGGGCAAGGAGACCATAAAGGGTTAGGAGGTAAAGACAACCGAATATAATAGAAATGAAAGTAACAACTAATAATTATTGACCACTAGCAGTAGTCACGGTGCTGTTATGTGCACCAAGAAAGTAACAATCTAGGTTCCTAATGCCTGATTATCCCTTACACACACAATGTGGCATGTTTCTACTAGTTAATTATAGCATTTGTTGTTTTTATGAATTACTTTAAAAGATAAAATAGATTTTGTATCTAGTCATCAATTGCAATTTTTAGAAAAAAATTCGACCTAAAAGAAATAACAAAAACAAATTACAGTAGAGAAAGATTTGCCTTTGAAGTGAAGATTTTTGTATCTTATAAATGTCATTCTTTATTAAATGAAATAGGAAAGCAAACAAACTCAATTTCTGAACTTCAGTCTTGAAAGTGAATGTTTCTATTTTGAAACAGCTGGCACATGCAATTTTTATACTAATTATAAATGGCTTTGTTACTCTCAGACTTATACTGATGTGGGTTGATATGAGAAGCTTAAAATATAATAGATCAACTTCACAAAGTAAATACTAGCAGAATCATAAAAGCCAGAAATGTGACTCCATTTTGTTTAGTTGTTTGTCAGAAATATATGCCTAATTTTAAAAACTAGGTTCCTTGAGGATGTTAGTAATGAAGATTATGTGAAATTTATTTTGAAAGTAAATGGTGATGTGTTTAGAAGCATAGATTCTGGGGTCTGATTGCTGAAATTTCTAGTTCACTGCTAGCTACTTTCTCATGAGTAGTAAACTCACTGTGACTATTTCTTTTATCTTAAAATGGGATCAGTAATGTCTATGTCATAGGGTTAGTTTGAAGTTTAATAACATTGATAATTTGTTATTTTTATTTCTATTTGGTTGATGCTTGAACTTGATAATATCAGGAAAGTTTGGAATTCATTAAGAGCATAAAATTAAGCAAAATGCTTTTGAGAAAGGAAGCAGCTATCAGTTGTGATTTTGAATCTTGAGATGTGAAGATGTGGGCTCTTGACTTAAACTTTGGTTACTTTTTGTATTTCATAGCTTAACAACTGTTAACATGAAGTCATTTAGTGCATATAACGTTCTTCTTATCTAGGCATGTAATTTAAAGTTATTCTAATTGGTTATTTATAGCAAATTATCTTAATTTGTTTTATGTCACAGTCAAATTCTATTGTTTTTACATCTTTTAAGGAAAGCCGATGATGTGTAACACAGTGTGTTCCTTTTATGGCTTTATAAAATCAGCTGCTG
>NW_003852543.1:4506444-4508073 GCF_000181295.1 Otolemur garnettii | reverse complement strand
TGTTTCTCATTCTGCTGCTTGGCTTTTAGCTTTAGTCATATCAGAACAGCCAAGTACATGTGGTGGGACAGTCAGCATCTTCCCTGAATCTCAAAAGACAATAGGAGTCAATGAATTCCTATTAAGCTAGATGAAATATTGTCTCATATTTTTTTAGAAAATAAATGTTGTGTTTTAGAATTTTAGATTTATACAGAAATTATAAACATAGTATAAAATTCTTATGACCCCCCCCAGTTTCTCCTATTATTAATATCCTTACATTAGTATTGTACTTTTTTTAACAGTGAATCAGTATTGATAGATTATTAATTTAAGTCCACATTTCATTCATATTTTCTCAGCTTTTACCTAATTTCCTTTTTCTATTCTAGAATCCCACCTAAGATACCATATTACATTTAGTATAAGTCACATCTTAGGCTTCTCTTTAATGGTTTTTTAGACTTTGTTTTTGATGACCTTAGCAGTTTTGAAGAATAATGGTTCAAATATTTTGTAGAATGTTCCCTATTCCCCAGTTGGGATTTGTCTGATGTTTTTCTCATGATTAGACTGGAGTTATGGATACAGGGATTCAACCACATAGGTAACAGTGCCATTTTTTATTACCGTACTGTCAACAGTTTTTCACAATTTACATTGATCTTGATCATCAGGCTAAGTAACTTTTGTCAGGTTTCTCCACTGGAAGATAACTCTTTTTTTCTTCCTTTCCATACTATATATTCTTTTGGAAGCCTATGCTTAAGCCTATCCACCTTGTAGATAGCAGTTTCTACATAAATTATTTGGAATTCATCTACACTAGAGATTCGTCTCTTCTCCAGTAATTTACAACAACATGGGCTCATGGATATTTTTGTACTTTGGATTATAATTCAATACTACTTTGCTTAAATTGTTGTAGCTTTGGTGATTTGGGAACTCTTTCTATTGATTTTTTTTTCATTCCTTTTCCATATTCCCTCATTGTAGATCTGGAGTGGGGTTTTTGGTTTGTTCTTAGCACTTTATTTCTGGCACTGGAAGATGCTCCAATTTCATCTTGTGTGTTTCCTAGCCCTGTGCAAGTATTAGCCACTGCTCCACTTATTAGAAAATAGCATTAGAACCCAAGATCTGGGTGCTAGGTCATTGACGTGTCATTACTTTTGGGCCTTTCAGATGACAGAGCAAGGAAATCTGTGTGTGTGTATACTAACCTATGTGTACACACATCTAGAAATATTCTCATATGTGTGTAATAATCTAGATTTTGCCAAACAGGACTTCATACTGATATCACCAACTCTGATCTATTCCCACATGGATCATTGTAACCTCCTATTTTTATTTCTGTATAAACTCCTATTCCAACAGTGAGAAATGGGGCTCCCACCATCTATGTTTTTAATTGTTCAGTTCCAGTGTATATGTATAGTGGCATCAGAATTGTTACTCCAGACTTCCATGGGGACGAGAGTACAGTGCACAGTATGTAGTTTCTTTTACCTTTCATTTTCTACATTCCCCTCATGTCTAGAGTTACTGAGGTCAGCATTCTCTTCTCCCACTTCAGTAAGGTTATTTCATACATTAGTAATACAGTTAAGTTGCTTTGTCATATTCTGCATTCCATCCTGGGAT
>NW_003852543.1:4475777-4505897 GCF_000181295.1 Otolemur garnettii | reverse complement strand
TTGTTACCTCAAAAGGGCAGATAATGCAGAATTTCAGCTCCTCAGTTTTGGAGGGAAATACAATACTCTAGTGATCTTTTCTATGTACTTATGATATTCTCAGTTAATCTATCAGTGAAAATACTTAGCTGCATCTGGTTGAATTGGCCTCTTTTGTTCTTTTTTATAGTATAGCAGGAATAGATACTTTGAAGGTGATTTACATAACCTCTGGGTTGTTGAAACTACTTGGTTATAGTATTGTATTGTTTCATCTTAAAGCATTTCATAGTTGCTAAAATCCTGAAGTATTAGTCACATTTTCCTTTTAAACAATCAACATCAAGCATTGTATTTTTAAACTTAAAATTGTATTAACTTTAAGGTAAAAGATTTTATGAAAGTCCAATTTGTGTTCCTTTAAATGATAGTATTTTTGTTTTCTTCACAGCATTCATTCAGTCGGAGAGCATAATAGAAGTATTGCGTTTTGATGATGGAGGGCTACTGCAGGTAATCCTTTTTAAGTTGAAGAATTATTTCAGTGTTAAACATTGAATAATATATGACTTACTTTTTCTTTTAGAAATGTAGCTGGTTTCTCTGAAATGCATTTTGTGGGTTTTATTTTGTAGATGGCTCATTAGCAATATAAAAGCCTCTTCAGCTATGTGAATTTCATATTTTCTTTTAGATTAAATACTTCTTTAAAAATGCAAAATCATCATGGTATTAAAGCTTATAAGCCAGTAAATCATGACCCTGTGGGAAGTATGTGTCCCTGAGGCCATGGCAGTTTCAGTCAGGAGCAGTGGAGTCTGTGATAAGCTCTTTGAGTATGAATTCAGATGTAGAACCTCAATTTATGTGGAAGAGAACTTCTCCACAGAGCATAAATACTGTAGATTTCGTCTATCTACTACTTCTCACCATCCTAAGCCATATCTCTAACCATGTATATTATATAAAATTAGAAAGTATATTCTGATAAATATCTTGTTCTTCCTGTCACACTTAGTTTAGATATCACCATGAAATCTATTTCAGTTTTCCCAGCTAAAAATCAGTGCGGAAATTTCCAGAGCAATATAGTAAAAGCTACCTTAGCTAATCCTCTGATTTCTATGGGTAGGTATTTTCTCTTTTCTTCCAAACTTTTGTCATATGCCATGTGTCATTACTTAATATCTTGGTAATGACAACATTTATTTTTCAAGTACCATGTTGTTTGATGGCATGACTGGTAATTTTTTATTCATTTTATATTCAAAGGAACCAGGATTTTGATTAAGAAAGTTGGTCAAGACCCATGACTTTGCGGTAATGGAACTGGCACTAGAATCCAGTCTTCTCACTCTAAGGATAAAATTGTTACTCTCTTTATTATATGTGGTAGTAAAAGCAGAAAGTAACAATTAAAATTAGATCAAGACAATAGAGAAAATAATTCTGCTAGGATCATGGAATAAGCTTTTTATTTTTATGAGCTTAAATTTAGATTTAAATTTCACATGCCAAGCCCCCCCCCCCCAAAAAAAAAGAACAAGAAAAAAAGTGATGAATTTTAGGAAATTTTTTATCTGACAATGAAACTAATAAATTTTTGGAAAGACAACTTTTCTGCTTCTAAATTTTTAAATACATTTATCATTAGTACCTTTATGTAAGAGATATTGAGAAACATTGTAAGCAATGATTGCATAGTACTTGCAGAAAGTCTTTGAATAGCTTTTTATATTTTAAAACTGAATATAGTGAGCTCTAGTTTTGTAAAGCCTTACTAGTAGAAAAAGATCTTGGTCTCTTTTTTCTAGGTCTTTTATATGTGAGAACTTGAAGTATCTATGGGAATGAATGTTTTAAATATCTCCCTTTATGTGGTTGTTCAGAGGGTCTGGATGGCAGGCACATTAAAACTGAATTTCTAGAAAATTCCTTAACTGTGGTTGTTTCTTATTGATTGGGGGAAGATCTGTGTTCATTAGGAACTAGACGTGTAGGTTGCAAATTGATAATCCATCTTGAAAATTCTGGAGTATGTTCCCTTTTTGCTGGATGAGCTTGGTTGTGGAACAGCTGGTGGACTTGGATGTGATTTGTTAATACTCTTCGGATCTGCTCAAATGCTTATATAGAAGTTTGGTTGAGACCTCAGAATTCTATGGCAAAAGTAACTTTGGTCTAGAAAAATGTTGATTACTTTAGCCATAACAAAACCTCACTAAGACTCCTGTAGAATGTCTAATGTTGACTATATATAATGCTGTATATAGTATATTTTATATATATCACCAAAGTAGCTGAGTACTACATATAAAACCCTTTTGAATAGATGTACAATGGAACATCTGCAAGTGGACCACTCAAAGGACTGTAACTGGTCAAGATACGGAGGTGGTCAACATAAGGAATTAGGCCTGCTGTACTGATACATATATGTGGTGCATGTCCAGTCTATGAAAATTAAGTCAACTTGAAGTAATCGGTGTAGGGAGATGGTCAACTACAGAGGGTCTGCTGTATATAAGTTGTTTATTTTAATGTTGAAGAATGTTTCCCAGAAACAACAATTTTCATTTTGACACAGTGTTATTTTTTTCTGACTATAATTTGCCGATTGGTTTGACTATTTCTTAAATAATTCTTTGTTTCTTATGGTATGATTAGAATAGAAAAATGTACATATACCATTTCTATAGCATAATATATATCAATTCTCCAAAATAACCGTAGATTAAAACAGGGGAAGTGTCGAAACAACAACTATGTTTTACATTATTTGAAGTGTGAATTTTTCCCAAGAACATTTCTCTCCAGATCTTTTATGCATTTTGTGTCCATGTAGCTTAACTAAGTAACTTTTTTAATTCTCAAAATTAATAGATAATAAGTGAGTAAAAATTGCCAAACTCATAGAAAAGTTGCTGAAAAGATTAGACTTGTTTTTTAAAGAAAAGGAAAATGAGGTTTGTAGAAATTATATAATTTGTTCAGTATTTAATTGCTAGAACACAATTCCAACACCCAGTAAATCCCCATTATGTCTTGTTCCAAAACTCTTTCCATGGCATGATGCATATTCATTTCTCTCAGATGCATTCTGTGGGTTCTCACTTGTAAAGTTAGGATTAGAAATTGTAATCCCCTTAGCCCATATTTTCTGTAGTTGGGTGCTTTGGCCATTGTCATTTCTGTTTGGCTAGACTACTAAGATTTCATATACAGAATATACAGGGTGGCCATAAAATTGCGCACAAACTTTATGGCCACCTTGTATTACGATCAAAGGATTCCTAAGATGGACACAGATAGAGGAGTCTCCATCCCAACAGAAGAAATCTGGATTAGGACCTCTCGCCATAGGATGTCTTGGTCAAGTTTCTTAAACTGTCATTTTCTTTTTTTTTTTTTTTTTTTTGAAACAGAGTCTCAAGCTTTTGCCCTGGGTAGAGTACCATGGCATCACAGCTCATAGCAACCTCCAACTCTTGGGCTTAAGCAATTCTCTTGCCTCAGCCTCCCAAGTAGCTGGGACTACAGGTGTCATTTCCATTCTAACTGATCAGAATAGTTGGTTCTTCCTAAACTGTTCCTTCAAAAGATTGTAAAATGAAATAACAAAAGATATTCTTCATTTACAAGCATTAATCTGTTTATAAGCATTAATTTGCATCCTGATCTAACTTTCTTATAAACAAATGAAGATAAATCCCAGGAAAAAGGTTAGCTCTCTGTTTTTCACTATCTTACCAGAATAATAAACAGAGTTTTTAAATGTTAGAAGAACATTCACAAGTTGAGAGCACGAAAAGAATTTTGTCTTTTGAAACTTATAGCTATGCGGGACACAATTATAAGAGGAATTTTACCTAACAAATGCAAACAGTGTAACCTAATTCTTTGTACTCTCAATGAACCTGAAGCAATAAATAAAATAAATAAATAATTTTATAGCTATGAACTTTATAAACTTTAAAAGAGAAAATGGAATTCTAACTACTTTTAAGTACACACTGTTGATTCTTCTTTTACTATAAGATAGATAGGTCTAAATTTTAATTTTTTTGAGGGGGGGAGACAGTATCTCACTCTGTTGCCCATGCTAGAGTGCCATGGCCTCACCCTAGCTCACAGCAACATCAGACTCCTTGGTTCAAGTGGTCCTCCTGCCTTAGCCTCTCAAGGAACTGTGACAGCCACCTTATAAACTGAAACAATGAGAGGCAAAAATAATATAATAAGAAAATTTACTGGAAAAAATTTTATCAAACTGGAATTCTCTACCCAATGAAAAGATTCTTCAAGTATCAAGGTGAAATAAAGACATTTTCAAATAGGTAAGAACAGAATTTGTTGCCAGAAAATTTGCACTAAGTGAAATAATAGAGGGACTTCTTCAGACAGAAGGCTATTTTACTAAAAAGCCTGACAGCTTCTTGTTGGGTATCTCTGGTTTCTCTGTTTTTAATACTTCTTTTGGAAACACAGTACCATGAAGTGAGAAACTTAAGCCACATGGAGAGGCCATGCATAGGCTCCTGGTCCAGCTGAGCTCATAGATAACAACCAGCATTATTACTTTACCATCATGTGAAAGAGCCATCTTGGACAACTAGCACATTTTTAACCTTCAGGCAAACACGCAGCCTGAACTTACATGGGCGAGACATTAAATGAGAGACATTAGCCAGTTGAGCGCAGTCAACCCAAAAGAGTAGGAGGGGTAATAAAAAATTATTTATTTAAGCTACTGAACTTTAGAGTGGTTTATTATGCAACAGTAGATAATCAGAACACTTAGTGTCAAATAAAACCTGGTTGACCTAAATTCAGTTTTTCCCCACTGTTTCAATTCCTTTTTGCATTTGGTTTGTTCAAAGCAAGTTCCAAACATGTTGAAATCTCTTAAGTCTTTTTTTTTTTTTTGTAGATACAGAGTCTCACTTTATCGCCCTCGGTAGAGTGCCGTGGTGTCACACAGCTCACAGCAACCTCCAAGTCCTGGGCTTAGGCAATTCTCTTGCCTCAGCCTCCTGAGTAGCTGGGACTATAGGCACCTGCCAGAACACCTGGCTATTTTTCTGTTGCAGTTTGGCCGGGGCTGGGTTTGAACCCACTACCCTCAGTATATGGGGCTGGTGGCCTACCCACTGAGCACAGGCACCACCATCTTAAGTCTCTTTTGACCTGTCTCCATCAGCAATTGCTTTGTTGTTAAATTGGGTCATTTGTCTATACCAGGGGTCCTCAAACTTTTTAAACAGGGGGTCAGTTCACTGTCCCTCAGACCATAGAAGGGCCGGACTGCACACCCAGGGACGAGTTTGTTGCTGAGCAGGACGGGCAGCAGCGGCAAAAACACTGGGCAGGCTGGGTAAATGTCCTAGGTGGGCTACATGTGACCCGCAGGCCGTAGTTTGAGGATGCCTAGTCTATAGGATTCCTGCAGTGTAGGCTTGACTCATTTTATCCTTTTGGTGTCATTTAACATTTCCTCTATCCTATGAATTTTCCATAAACTATTAGCTAAGTCTAGTTTAGATTCAGTTTTTCTTTTTGCAAGAATATTTCATGACTAGTTGCACAATAAAGATCTTTGTCCCTGGTCCTGGACACACACTAAACTTGAAATTTCCTTAGTAGTAAAAGTGCCTTTGCTATTCATGAACCCCTTGGTTCACACCTGAGTTTATGCCTAATGGGAGGACTCAGGATAGGAACTGTCACCAGAAACATCAACCATGTGATTACAAGGTTGGGGCTTTGCGCCAACTCAGCATCCTCCAAGGAGTAGAAAGAAGCAGGAAATTGAGTTCAGTCAGTACAGTGGCCAGTGATTCAAATGATCACCTACATAATGAAATTGCAATGAAAGTACTGGATACTGAGGTTGGTAGAGCTTCCTGCTTGGTAATGTGCAGAAGAGTGGTGTGCCCTGGTCATAGTGAGGGGGTACAGAAGTTCTGCATTCAGGACTCTCCCAAACCTTTAGAATGAAACTGTAATCATTAAGTATGGTGCTTTCCTGAGTTCTCCATGGTGTTCTAGTGATTATCAAGCCTGCTGGGTGTTTGTGGGAAGGCCTTAGATTTGTAGCTGGTTTGTCCTAAGTGCAGGTAGCCATAGAACGCCTAAACTTATAGTTTCTTAAGTAAGAACTGTCTTATAGAGAACTGTATCCTTTGACCTGTAGATTCTGATGCTCCATCTGGATGGTTAGCATCAGATTTGTGCTGCAATACACCAGTAGTGTGCTGTGTGTTTTCTATTGTTTTTCATGTGAAGACATGTCATGATTTTTAGGTCATAAATTTTCTTCTGTCAGGATTTAATAATTCTAGAAATAGGTACTACGACATTACTTCTGTTGATCTTCTAAGCCAGAGGTTGGCAAACTTTCTGTAAAGGGCCAGATACTAAGTATTTTAGAGTTGTGTCTCTATTGGAACTATTCAACTTTTATCATTGTAGCATGAAAGCAGCCATAGATAGTACATGAAAAAAGGGCATGAAGCTTTATTTGTAAAAACTGATGGCGGACTGGATTTGGCTTATAGGCTATAGATTACCACCTTTTCTAAATTGTCTTAGGAGCAAGCTTCTTGTTCCTTTAAGAGAAAAGGAAAAAGAAGCTGTGATTTTGACTTGCCCAGAGGCCTACACAGATTCGTACTTTGTTTTAAATTACCTCTATTACAGAAGAAACAATACATTTGTAGACAATTTGGAAAATATGGAACAATAATAATTACAAGTAATATTTATTGGGTATTGCCAAAGGCCAGGCACTCTTCTTAAGTCTTAATTATATGAGATAAATAATAATTTTATGTTCCTTTACAAGTGAGCATATTAAAGTAGGAAAATTTAAGTAACTTAACCAAGTAAGTGACTACCTATAAGTGATGAAGCTAGAATTCAAAACCTAGCACTTGACTCAGAAGTCTAAGTTCTTAGCCACTGTGCTATAGAATAGGGGAAGTAGGGACTATCCTAGTATCCCACTACCCAAATGTAATACAAGTTAATACTTTATTTCCTCTCATTGATTTTTCTCTGTAAATATAGTTTTGTTTTCTCATTCTATACAGAGAGTTTTATAATATCACAACAAATTTTTTAACCAAAGCAACCATTTCTCATCATGTCAAGTTGATTACCTATGGCTAGTGTGGTGAAAGGCAAAAGAGGTGATGGTGAGAAGGCTCTTACCAGACAGAGTCTAGTGTCTGCAGCTCTTTGTAGACAATGCTGCCTCATATGTGATTTTCTTCCCCAAGATTATTTGGCTAGTGAGGGAAAAGCTGTTATTTAAATGCAAGTTTTTGTTTTTACTTCAAATTTTGAGTATTCTCAGAATTGTCTACTCTGTACTTCACCCCCATTTTGAACTTTCTTTTCCCTGCACACTACTGTTTCTTGTCCTCTTTTGTAAAAATACGTGGTACAAAATAAGATTTAATAGCTAGTTCAAAAACAGCCTTAAAAACTAGGAACAAAGAACACAAAAATATTAAAATATTAACATTTCTATAGTTTTCTATTTTTATTTCTATAATTTTAAAGTAGTAGGCTGTTTTCTTACTCAGATTCACAGGTTCTTTTTTATGTTCAGGATATAAGTCATTCATCAGATGCATGATTTGCAAATATTTTCAATTAGTATGTATTTGCATTTTCATTTTAATTATGGAATCTTTGGGTGACATATGTTTTTAATTTTGTTGAAGTCTAGTCTATCAATTTTCTCTTTATGGTTAGTATTTTTTTTTCATAAATTCTTATCTATTCCAAGGTTGCAAAGATAATCTCCTATATTTTCTTATTGAAGCTTTGTAATTTGTTTTTATGTTTAAAACTATGATTTATCTGAAATTAATTTGAGTACATAGTATGAAGTCAGAATAAAATTTTTCTCCCCACATAGATTCAGTGTTCTCTTGCAATAACAGGTTACCACAGACTGGATGATTTATTAAAAAGTTTATTTAGCTCATGGTTTTGAAGTCTGGGACATCCAAGAGTACAGTCCTGGCATATGGTGAGGGCCTTTTTGCTGTGTCATAACATGGTGGTATCACATGGTGAAAGGGCAAGAGCAAGAGAGCCAGAGAGAGCTGCTTTTATCACAAAGCCACTCCCACAATAGCAGCACTAATCCATTAATGAAGGCAGAGCTGACATTAATCTACTCATTAGGGCACAGTGATTAAGTTTTGAAAATGTGAACTTTGTGCAGGACATATCCAAACTATAGCATCAGGTTCTAGCACCATTTGTTTAAAAAAACATATATTTCTCTAATGATTTCATCAATGCCTTTGTTGAAAATCAAGTGGGTCTGTTTCTGGACTTTGTCCAGTTCCATTGGTCTATTATCTGTCTTTAAGCCAGTATCACAAAATCTTGATTGCTGTAGCTTTTAAAAATTGTGGTAAAATGTATAATACATGACTCATCCTGTGCACTTCAGCCCAGTTCATAACAGCCCAGGGATGGGTATCAGTCTGTAGCCCAGTAGTCTGAGACAGAAGCTTTAAACAATAACTCCCTATTCCTTCTTTCCCAGAGCCTCTGGCAATCACCATTCTACTTTCTATCTCCCATGAATTTGACAACTCTAGGTACCTTGTATAAGTAGAATTGTACAGTATTTGTCCTCTCATAACTGTCTTATTTCACTTAAAGTAAATGTGGACTCAGTCTTCAAGGTTCATCATCCATTGTGGGGGCATGTGTCAAAATTTCCTTCCTTTGGAAGGCTGAATACCGTTCCATTGTTCGTGTAAATCACATTTTGTTTATCCATTCATCTCTCAGTGGGTACTGAGTGACTTCAGCTTTTTAACTGTTGTTGAAAATACTTCTGTGAACATGGATTCTTGCAGTATCTGTTTGAGTCCCTCTTCTTTTGGGTATACATATAGAAGTGGAATGGTTGGCTCATATGGTAATTGGATGTTTAATTTTTTTCAGGAACTACCATAATGTGACCCATAGTGGCTGCACCCTTTTATATTCCTACCAGCAATACACAGGGGTCCTCTTTCTGTATATCCTTGCCAACCCTTGTTACCTTTTTTATTTTTAATAGTAGTCATCCTAATGAGTATAAAGCAGTATCATGTGGTTTTAATTTTGCGTCTGTCTGATAACTAGTAATGTTGAACATCTTTTCATGTGCCTACTGGACATTTGTATATCTCCTTTGGAGAAATCCCTAATTTATTTCTTTGTTCATTTTTTAATCAAGTTGTTTGTTGTTATGAAGTTATAGGAGTTCTTATTAATCTTTTATCAGACAGGGTTTGCAAATATTTTCTTCCATTTTGTGGAGAATGAATATAATTTTCATAATAAAAAGCTAAAGACAATTTTCTTTAAATACAGAAAATAAGAGTTCATTGAATACCTTCAGGACTTAGATGCAACAATTAACATTTTCCCATATTTGCTTTATCTGTATACACATGCAAAAATTATATTGCCGAAACATTTTAAAGAAAATTGCAGATACTTTTATACTTCATTTGGTATACACCTTCAAAAAACAAAGAGATTTTCCCACATCTGCCATATTTTCCCCACATATTAATACATTCCCCTAAATGCCCTTTCAAAATAATATATATTATTGGGAAAAAATGTCATACTTTTTCTAATAATATAACATAGCAGCTAACCTGTTGGAATAAATTCACTAATGGTATTCCTTAGAGAATTGACATTTTCTCAAACATTATTAAGAACTTCACTTCCTTTACCACCTGAACTGTGACTGTTGCCTCCCAACTTCTGCCTTTCTCTCTGTCCCCCTCTAATCCATTTTCTATACTATAGCCAGAATAATGTCTTTAAAACTTAAAGCAGGCAATGTCTCTCTCTCTGTCGTAACTTGTTTAGACCCCTCACTTTGCATTTAGAGTACGACACAGTGCAGACATCTTACCATGGCCTTTCACCGGGGCACAGCATTATCTGCTAGGCCACCAGAATTTTCTCTAAGTTCCAGCCAAACAGACCTGCTTGAGCATATCAAGCTCTTTCCACCAAGAGCCTTTGCTGTTTGCATTCATTACCACCCACCACTTCCATACCACTTTTTTTTATTTTTCTGGTTTTCATGTAAAGGTTATCTCTTCAGACAGGCTTTTCCTCATGACATAGTTAAATACATAACCTATTTATTCCCTTTCATAGCCCCTTTCCAAAATCTTTATAATCTTTTTTCAATGTGTAAGTACATATTTTAAATTACTATGTCCCTCCACACTAATACCCACACATACACACTGTACCTTAAGTTCATGATGGCAGGAACTATTGTATACCTGCACCTGATGCACACTTTTTTAGAGGTGAACAGTGAGTAAAAGAGACTATTCTCATAGGATGTATTGATTTGTCTAATTTTTAAATTAATTGCATTACTTTGCATTACTTCCATTTATGTTTAAAATTTGATCCAAATTATTCTCTCATTTGAATTACATAGTGTGACTAGTCATAGCATGTGATTTTAGAATCAGGTTTAACTTGAAAATCTAAGATCAAAATTTAATTTATAATATATAGTATATATTACAGCATATATACTGCATATATATTATATATATCATAATACTATAATATATACTATATGTTAGTACCAGGTTTAACTTGAAAATCCAAGATCAAAATTTAATTTATAATATATAGTATATATTATAGCATATATATTATTATGTATATAATAGTACTATAATATACATTATAGTATATTTCCTGTTACTGTAGTATAAAGATGTGATTTCATTATTTTCACCGTTATTTTCTTCCTCTTACAGACGGAGACAACACTTGGACTCAGTTCATATCAACAGAAAAGGTAAGCCTTACATATTTAGACGTGTACTAAGATACTTTCACTTTCTTCTGGGGGATTCCTATCATTCTCATTTCTTCCCCCCTACTCTTTTTAGTGAAAAGGGAATAACAAATTGTAAATCACATTGTAGCATGTGTTTCTAAATATTTTATGTGGAAAACTAGGTTTAAATCTGATTTGCTGGTAGCAGAAGATGCCCTTGCCCTAGCTGTCATCAGTATAGTTCCCATTTGGATTTAGAAGGAGTGGGCATCTCCTCTTCACAGCCTGATGCTTAAAGTACATGTGTGAATATCGTAGACTAGCAAAAATGTAGGCTACAACAACAAAGAATTTTGTCTTCACGTGTCAAATAATTCAGATTAAGAGTAGGACAATTAAAACTTCAGAAATATAATAAAAGTTCTTGAGAATTCACTGCTTTTGCTTTTTTCACTCTTTCCTATTTGCAATATTAAGGCCCCTTTCCCCCATTGTTCTTTCTCCCTATATTATATGCCCTATTGGGACCTGCCTGTGAACTCTGCCCAAATAATTTTTGGTAGCCACACCATCTGAGAACTCTAGAACTCTCTGACATGTCTAGAGCCAAAATATTGGAGAGATAAGGCATACCTCTTTATCATATGCTTCTTCCTTGATTCTTTATTCTAAACAGAGGTGTCCAGCCTGTGGGATTATTTGAGAACTGTTTGTTTATCTGTGGTGTCAGGATCGCAAAAAGCATGCATGGACTTTTTCTTTTGCGCATCAGGTTTCGTAACCGTCTGTATATTTAATGTGTGGCCCAAGATAGCTCTTTTTCTTCCAATGTGTAGCAGGAAAGAAAAAAGATTAGACACACAAGTAAGCAGTTAGAAAATCAGTTACAGAATCATGCTGCACTACTTTTAAGAAAATTATTTTGTTTATCCATGATCAAAATCTGAGCTTTAGGTTATTTTCCTAGAATAATGAAGAATTTACATCAATACATAATTGTACTCTCATCTCATGTTCTCCTTACCTATTATCTACATCTGTCTAGCAAACTACCCAAAACTTAGTGGGTTTATAAAAATAATAAATAGTAACAGCCATTTTATTATGCTCGCAGTCCCTGCATGTCAGTAATTCAGGCAGGGCACACACAGTGAAGATCTCTGCTCCATAATGATCCAGGGCCTCTGCTGTGGAGACCCCAGAGCTGGGAATGACTTGATGGCTGGGAGCCAGAGGACTATCTACTCACTTGTTGATGCTACCTTGTTAGCTGGCACCTCAGTTGTCACCTAGACTGCCTATAATTTGCCTCGTTGGTCTTTTCACATGGGATAGTTTGGTTTCCTTCACAGCGTGATGACTGTACTCTTAAGAGTGAATGTCCCTGGCTCAGCGCCTGTGGCTCAAGTGGCTAAGGCGCCAGGCACATACACCTAAGGTGGTGGGTTCGAATCCAGCCCCGGCCCGCCAAAACAACAATGACAGCTGCAACCAAAAAATAGCCGGGCATTATGGCGGGCGCCTGTGGTCCCAGCTACTTGGGAGGCTGAGGCAGGAGACGCACTTGAGCCCAGGAGTTGGAGGTTGCTGTGAGTTGTAATGCCACGGCACTCTACCCATGGGGACACCTTGAGGCTCTGTCTCAAAAAAAAAAAAAAAGTGAATATCCCAAAGATAACCAGTAGAAGCTCTATTACTTTTTATTACCTGCTCTTGGAAGTCATAATGTTACTGCTGTCATACACTGCCTATCAACCAGCTACTTAGTTTGGCCATATTCAAAGTGAGGGGAAGTAGACCCTCACCTGTGGATGGCAAGAGTATCAAAGGATTGGCTGGGCACCTGCAGTTCAAAGCAGCTAGAGCACCAGCCACATACACAAGAGCTGGCAGGTTTGAATCCAGCCCGGGCCCGCCAAACAACAATGACAAGTACAACAAAAAAAAAAGCCAGGTGTTGTGGCAGGCGCCTATAGTCCCAGCCACTTGGGAGGCTGAGACAAGAGAATTGCTTAAGCTCAAGAGTTTGAGGTTGCTGTGAGCTGTGACATCACACTTACCCAGGGCAGCAACTTGAGACTCTGTCTCAAAAAAAATAAAATAAAATAAAAGAGTATCAAAGGATTTGGGATTTGTAGACATATTATTTATAGCCTTCACATGTTTTTTGTGTGTGCATGACCAAGACCATGGATTGGATAAACATTTGGTTCAAATTGGCATACAGTTTAGATATGGGACTGGGTTAAGGATCTTAGTCAGCCCAGGCTGCTATACAGGCAGTCCCTGTGTTACAAATGAGATAGGGTCTATAGGTTTGTCCTTATGTTGAATTTGTATGTAAGTGGGAACAGGTACATTAATCTGTTACCATAATAGTTTCCATTCATAAGTGTCAGTCAGATATTCATAACTTGGGGGCTTACCGTGGTAGCCTTCATTTGTAAGTACGAGTTGTATATAACTTGGAATGTTTGTTATTGCCATAGACCTGGTAGCTTAAACAACAGACATTTATTCCTCAGAGTTCTGGAGGCTCAGAAGTCTAAGATCAGATCAAGTCTAAGATTAGGCCAAGATAATTGACTTTATGTTTCATGGAATTTATGACATGTATACATTACATGTATAACAATAGCACAAAGGACAGGAGGAGTGGATGGAAGAATTGAGTTCTATGGTTCTTACATTATTATGCATAATTATTGCATAATATTATATTATTGCATAATATTCTTATAAAATAGCAGGGGTCCTCAAACTTTATAAACAGGGGGCCAGTTCGCTGTCCCTCAGACCGTTGGAGGGCTGGACTGCAGTTCCCGGTAGGAGTCAGCTGCTAAGCAGGACAGGCAGCGGCGGCAGAAACACCCAGCGGGCCAGATAAATGTCCTTGGCGGACCTCATGTGGCCCGCGGGCTATAGTTTGAGGACGTCTGAGACTGGTAAGGTGAATAAATCCTAGAGGAAACATTAAAATATAAGAGATAACACTAATAAACTAGTTGTGGAAGTAAAATGAAACACTGAATGAATACTAAGTTGATCTAAAAGAAAGTGTGAAGAGAGGACAAAAGGAATGAAAAGCAGATGGGAAAAATAGAACACACGACAACTTTATTAAAAACTATAATAAATGATTTCAACATTGGTTTTCAGACTATATTCTAAAAAGCAAGTTTCAAACATATTCTGTCTACAAAAAAAAAGCTTTATTATTAAATTTACATTTAATGTTTTTATCCTCTGTTTCAAAATAATTTTAGTTTAGAGAAGAGATAGAATAATGGTACAAAGAATTCTCATATTCCCTTGACCCAGATTCCCCGTCTATTAACATTTTTCCACATTCACTTTATCATTCATAATCTCCCTTTTCAACTTCTTCTTTCTCCCTCCCTCCCCTAATCTACCTCATAGATGAGTATTTATATTTATATTAAATGTAATTTTTCTGACATGCTTGAGAATCAGTTGTAGATAGACTCTCTTTTACCCTTAAATATTTCAATGTATTATTTTTTACCAACAAGAACATTGTTTTACAGATCATTTCTGAAGAGTAGAGGGCATTTATTTTATGGAATATCCTGATTTGAGTTTTCTAATATTTCTTCATTTTTTTGATTCAGATTGCACATTTTTGGCAGGATTATTGCTAAAGTTTATGCCAGTCTCAGTGCACATTATGTCCGTTTGTTCCATTTTTCTCTTGTAATTATATGGAGAAGTACTTTGTATCCTGTAGAGAAGTACTTTGAGACTATGTAAATGTCTTATTTTACATAAAACTCTCACTAGTTTTAATATCTACAGAATTGGTGATTCTTGCCTGGAACAGTTATTACTCTACTGGTTTTTTTTAAATTCCATGTATCTGTGATTATTAGTTGACATTCTAATTAAGAGTATGATTGAGGTTGAAGTTCATTTTTATCCATTTATTTCACTGTCATTTGCATTGTCATAAAAATCATGTTTGTGTCTATTTTGTGTCATTTTTACCTGTCCCCATCGTTTATTGAACACTTCCTTACTTTGTGGCACATTAGGATGTTCCAGGCTTATCTTGTAATTTTCCTTCCCCTGGCCTTGGCACAACCCTTTTCTCCAAAGATTCCTGCTTCATTTTAGTGGAAGGTGATCTCAGAAACTAACATCTATTTGCCATGTGTACTCATTATTACTGAGATGTCATTGACTCTAGGCTGTCTTAGTGAAAGAGGAAGAAAATGTCCAATACATTAAAAGCATTACTGATGCTTCCAGATTTTTTTATTATTATTTGAGGTTATTGTGAGGGTACAAACAACCTGGTCACAATTTTTTTAATTTGTTAGGTAGAGTCCCTCTTATAGTTGTGTCCCTCACCCAGAAAGTATGCCATACACCCCTACCTTGTGCCCTTTAAGTGAGAGCATACCAATCCCCCCTTGTTGCCCCTCCCCCGAATTAAGTTTTTCTCCTATGTGGGCATGTGATTGATCGTCTACCAACTTGATGATAGAAATGAGTACATTGGATAACTTGCTTTTCCATTCATGGGATACTTTACAAAGAAGAATTTGTTTCAGCTCCATCCAGGTCAGTAAAAAAGTTGTAAAGAAGTCACCATCTTTTCTTATGGCTGAATAGTACTCCATGGTATACATATACCAGAATTTGTTAATCCTTTCCTGAGTGGATAGACATATCTTGTTTCCACATCTTGGCTGTGATAAACATTCTAGTGCAAATGTGTTTATGATAAAATGATTTTTTTCCCTCTGGATAGATGCCTAGTCGTGAGATTGCAGGGTCAAATGGGAGGTCTAATTTGAGTTCTTTGAAGATTCTCCACATTTCTTTCTAAAGAGGCTGTATTAGTTTGTACTCCCACCAATAGTGTAAAAATGTTCCTTTCTCTCCCCACACATACCAGCACCTACAACTGTGGGACTTTGTGATGTGGGCTATCTTCCCTGGGGTTAAGCGATATCTTGGGGTGGTTTTGATTTGCATTTCTCTGATTGCATTCACAGGTTGAGAACCGCTGTTCTATTTGTTGTCTTCTGCAGTTTCTTTTCTTATGGTTTCATAATTCTCTTTATAGAGGTCTTTCATGTCTTTTGTTAGGTATATTCTTGGTATTTCATTTTCTTTGAAGCTACTGTGAAGGGAATTGTATCTTTGATTAGAAACGATGAACACTTTTTCATGCTTGTTAGCCATTCATCTGTCTTCCTCAAAGAAGGTTCTGTTCATGTCTCTTACCCAGTGAGAGATGGGATTTTTTGCTCTTTTTTTGTTGATTAATTTGAGTTTTCTATAGATTCTAGTTACCAAACTTTTATCAGATTTGTAATGTACAAATATCTTTTCCCATTCTGAAGGTTGTCTATTTGCTTTAATTATTGTGTCCTTAGCTGTGCCAAAGCCTTTCAACTTAATTAAGTCACATTTGGGGTGGGGCCTGTGGCTCAGAGGGTAGTGCACCGGCCCCCACCAAACTGCAACAAAGAATAGCCGGGCCTTCTGGCAGACACCTGTAGTCCCAGCTACTTGGGATGCTGAGGCAAGAGAATTGTCTAGGCCCAGGAGTTGGAGGTTGCTGTGAGCTGTGACGCGATAGCACTCTACCAAGGGCAATAAAGTGAAACTCTGTCTCAAAAAATAATAATAATAATAATTCTCATTTCTTTATTTTTGTTGTTGTTGTGATTGCCACTGAAGTCTTCATAAAATCTTTCCCCAGGCTAACATCCTCAAGAGTTTTTCCCATACTTTCTTCTAGGATTTTTATGTTTCATGTATTAGATTTAAATTTTTGATCCATCTTGAGTCAATTTTTGTAAGTGGAGAAAGGTGCAGGTTCACTTTCAGTCTTTTCCATGTGGTAATCCAGTTCTCCCAGCACCATTTATATAATAGGAATTCTTTTCCCCAGTATGATTGTTTTTGTTTGGTTTATCAAAAGATCAGGTGGCAATAAGAAACTGGTTTCATCTCTTGGGTTTCTCTTTTCAGTTCCATATGTCTATGTCTATTTTTGTGCCAATACCATACTTTTTTGATCACTGTGAACTTGTAATATAACCTAAAGTTTGGTAGAGTGATACCTCCAGGTATTGTTTTATTACTAAAAATTACCTTGGCTATATGGATTTTTTTCTGGTTCCATGTAAAATAAAGAACTATTTTTTCCAGTTCTTCAGAGTATAATGCTGGTATTTTAATGGGGATTGCATTGAATCTGTAGCTTGCTTTGGATAGTATAGACATTTTAACAATGTTGATTCTTCCCATCCACGACCATAGTATATTTTTCTATTTCTGTGGTTCTCAACCTTCCCAATGCCACCAACCTTTAATACAATTCCTATGAGTCACAACCCACAGGTTGAGAACCGCTGTTCTGTTTGTTGTCTTCTGCAGTTTCTTTTCTTATGGTTTCATAATTCTCTTTATAGAGGTCTTTCATGTCTTTTGTTAGGTATATTCTTGGTATTTCATTTTCTTTGAAGCTACTGTGAAGGGAATTGTATCTTTGATTAGCTTCTTGACTTGGCTGTTATTGGCATATACAAACACTACTGATTGGTGGACATTGATTTTATACCCTGAGATGTTACTGTATTTCTTGAGACACTTCCAGGAGTCTCATGGTTGAATCTCTAGAGTTTTCTAAGTATAAGATCATATCATCGGCAAACAGCAAGAGTTTGACCTCCTCTACCCCTATTTTCTATTCCTTTATAGCAGTGGTTCTCAGCCTTCCTAATGCCGCAACCCTTTAATACAGTTCTGTGGGTCGTGACCCGTAGGTTGAGAGCCGCTGCTTTATAGCGTTCTCTTCCCTGATTGTATTAGCCAAAACTTCCAACACTGTCAAATGGTAGTGGCAATATTGGACATCCTTGTCCAGTTCCAGTTCTAAGTGGATAAGCTTTCAGTTTTACTCCATTCAGTATGATATTAGCTATGGGTTTGTCATAGGTGGCTTCAGTCAGTTTAAGAAGTGTGCCAGCTATACCTATATTCTTAAGTGTTCTTATTAGAAAAGGATGCTGAATTTTATCAGATGCTTTTTCTGCATCTCTTGAAAGGATCCTGTGGTCTTTGTTTTTGCTTCTGTTGATATGGTGAATTACATTTACGGATTCAGCTTCAATCTGTATTTACATACGGATTGTGAATGTTGAACCAGACTTGCATCCATGGGATGAAGCCTATTTGATTGTAATTTATAATTTTGTTAATGTGTACCTGCAATCTATTAGCCAAGATTTTATTGAATAGTTTTGCATCGATATTCATTAGTGAAGTTGGTGTCTAGTTCTCCTTTTTATTTGGGTCCTTTACTGGTTTTGGTATCAGAGTGATGTTGCTTCAAAGAATGTGTTATGGAAAGTTCCTTTCTTTTCAGTGTTTTGGAATAGGTTCTGTAGCATAGGTCAATCTCATTCTTTAAGATTTGATAGAATTCTGTTGTGAAGCCATCTGGTCCAGGGATTATTGTTGTTGTTGTTGTTGTTGAAAGCTTTTTTATTGTTTCTTCAATCTCAGTACTTGATATTGGTCTGTTTAAGAGATCTGTTTCTTCCTTGTTAAGTCTAGGAAGATGGTATGATTCCAGGTATCGGTCCATTTCCTCCACATTATCAAGTTTCCAGGCGTAGTTTCTTGTACTAGTCAGAGATAATCTCTTTTATCTCAGTGGTGTCTGTTGTTATTTCCCTTTTTTCATTTCTGATTGAGGTTATTAGAGATGTTGCTTTTATGTTTCTAGATAATCTGGCTAATGGTTTATCAATTGTATTTATCTTTTCAAAGAACCAAGTTTTTGTTTCACTTATTTTCTAAATGATTCTTTTGTATTCTGTTTCATTCATTTCTGATTTAATTTTGCATATTTCTTTTCCTCTCCTGGATTTGGGATTGGATTCTTCTTCCTTTTCCATTTCCTTGAGATGATTCATTAGGTTGTTGATGTGCTCTGTTTTCTGGTTTTTGGATGTAGGAATCTAAGGAGATAAATTTCCCTCTTAGGACTGCTTTTGCAGGACCCCACATGTTTTGGCAACTTGTCGCTTCATCTTTATTATGTTTGAGAAATTCAATAATTTCCTCCTTTTATGTCTTCCTTAACCCTACTGTCATTCAGCATAAGGTTGTTTAATTTTCATGCCTTTGTATGGGGATGAAAATTTTTGTTGGAGTTGAATTCCACCTTTATTGCCTTGTGATCTGAGAAGAAAACAAGGTATAATTTAAGTTCTGTTAATTTTGTTGAGGTTTGATTTGTGACCTGGGATATGATCTGTTTTGGAGTATGTTCCATGGAATGATGAGAAGAAGATACATTCCTTAGCTTTGGGATGGTGTGCTCTGTTTATGTCTATTAAGCCCATTACTTCTAGGATCACATTGAACTCCCTTCTATCTTTGTTTAGTTTTGATTTAGATGATCTGTCCAATTCAACCAGAGGGGTGTTATAGTCCCCACCTGTTATGGTGTTATAGAATATCAGATTATTCACACCAATCAATGTCTGTTTCATAAATCTGGGAGCATTTATATTGGGTGCATAAATACTTAGAATGGAAATATCCTATTTGTATAATGTTCCCTTGACCAGTATGAAGTGTGACCTTCAGTCCTTAACTTCAGTTGCTTTAAATCCACTTGTGTTTGAAAATAAGATTGTGAAAAAAAGAAAATAAGATTGTGAACCTCCTTTATTCTGGTATCTGTTTGCCTGAAATACTGTTTTTCAGTCCTTTACCCTGAGTCTTACTTTGTCTTTGAAGGTTAGGTGTGTTTCTGGGAGGCAGCATATGTGTAACTTGTGCTTTTTTATCCAACCAACCAGCCTGTGCCTCTTCTTTGGGAAATTTAAGCAATTAACATTTATTGAGAGAATTGATACATGTGATGTATCATCTTATTTTGTCAAGGTCCATTACTTAATTTGAAGTAATGTCTTTGAAGGTTAGGTGTGTTTCTGGGAGGCAGCATATGTGTAACTTGTGCTTTTTTATCCAACCAACCAGCCTGTGCCTCTTCTTTGGGAAATTTAAGCAATTAACATTTATTGAGAGAATTGATACATGTGATGATTCATCTTATTTTGTCAAGGTCCATTACTTAATTTTATTCTTTGTGCCTTTGTGGAAGCTGGGTTTTATCCTCTGGTTTGTGGGTGTTTTCTTTGCTGGTGGTCCATTGTGATGTTCAGTGTGGAGAATAAGTCTATATATTTCCTGTAGAGCTGGTCTTACTATGGCAAATTTCCTGAATATTTGCATATCAGTAAAAGATTTGATTTCTCCATTGATTTTGTAGCTTAGTTTGGCAAGATACAGAATTTTGGGCTGAAAATTTTTTTTGTTCAAGAAGGTTAAAGATAGATTCTGTTAAAGCCAGATTCTGTTAAAGCCAGATTCTTTTCTGGCTTTGAAAGTTTCAGCTGAGAAGTCCACTATCACCATGATGGATCTGCCCCTGTAGGTCAATTGGCACTCCTGGCTTCTTGCAGAATTTTCTTTTTCATCTTGACTCTGGACAGGTTCATTACATTGTGTCTTGGAGATGCTCTGTTTGCGTTGAGACTACTTGGAGTTTAATATCCCTCTAAAAGGAGTGTTTCAGAAGCTTTACTGATACTTGGGAAGTTTTCATTTATGATATCCTCCAGGAGGGCTTCTGTTCCTTTGGGATGTTCTTCCCTTTTCATGATCCCTATAATTCGTATATTTGATGACTTCATGAAGTCCCACAGTTCTCTGAGTGAATGTCTGCTTTCTCTGTCTTCTTTTCTACCTCTTTCACTGCCTCTTTTTGCTGAAAAGCTTGATCCTCTATCTGAGAATCTTTCTTCTCCATGGTCTAATCTGTTATTGATACTTTCTACTACATTTTTAAGTTCCCGGATTGACTCCTTTAAGTCCTTAACGTTGCACCATATCTTTTCTATAGTCTTCATATTGTTTGTCCATATTTTGTTTCGTTTTTCCACTTTCTCATCACTTCCCTTTATTTTTTTGCCATCCATATTTTAAATTCCCTGTCATTTCCATTAATTCTTTATAGGTGGAAACCTCTGGTAGCTACCTCTTGCTCTTTTGTAGGGGGATTGCTCTATTCTGGTGTTTCATGTTGCCAGATTTTTCTCTTGGTTCCTCCTTTAATGTGTGTTTTCTTCTTGTTTACTTCCTTCACCTACTTTTTCCTTCTCATTCTCTCCTTTGCTTGAAATTACCTTGTTTTAGAGCTTAGGTGTTGAAGTGGCCTTTTGATATAAGGGCAAAAGGAAGGTAAACATAAAGAGAGAGAAGGGGGAAAGAAAAGAAAAAGATGAAGAGGGAAAAAAGGAAGAATGGGTGGAAGGAATGAATTGAGGAAAAGGAGAGAAAAAGGACAGTAAAAAAGAAAGAGAGTGACAGGAGAAACTTTGGTGTTCTGCAGGTTACTTTAACCACACCTAAAGCTCTAGGACTTGGGAGGCTGGACTGGATGGGCCCCTCTTCTAGCCTGGACAAAATCAAGATCCTACCTCTGCCAAATACAGAAAGAAATCAGCAGTATATTGCAGTGGAAACCTACCAGTACCTTCTTTCCAAAGGCCCAAGCAAGAAGGACACCCAAGACCTTAAGCTTGTACCCTCCTGGAGCTGGACCAATGCCATGACCCCCAGCCAGACCAATGCCATGATCCTCCATCCCTCAGAGAAGAGAAAAAGAAATGAAAAATTAATAAAAGTACATTGAAAATGTAACAATATAATTGTATAAGACAAAGAAAAAGAAGGGTTATCTTAGCCATTATATGAGAAATAATATGTGGGAAAGATGAGACAAGTAGAAAAATCTCTACCAAAAGAAAAAGGAGAGAAATAAAAAAGAAAAAATAGAAAGGGCTGAAAAACTCTAACAAAAATGGAGAAACCCTTGCTATTGAAAAACAAAACAATGAAAAAATAAAAATACAACCAAACTGAAAAAGCTAAACAACAAAGAACAAAAGAGAAGGAAAAAAAAAGAAAAGGAAAGGCCAAGGAAAAAAAACTGAAAAAAGAAGTGAAAAATGTAAAACTGTGTGTGTGTTATTGCAATGTATTGCCTGGACACCAGGTGGTGCTGTGGTGTTAGGGGGTGGAGAACATATGCTATATTTACTGTATATGTTGGGGGTCAGAAGCCTCTCTGGTTGCAAAGGAGACCAGATCTTGTCTTCCTGACCTCTTTGCTGTCAATCAGGGCCTAATTGCTTTGCGATGGGACCAAAGCTCTTGCCAGATTTCCCAGAGGCCCATCAGTGTCCCCTGACAACAGATCCCCTGTCCAGAGGTGGGAGGTGCAGGGACCGCTCTGCTCACCCAAAGGATGCTGCAGGCACATTGGAACCAGCCATGCCCTAGGACCCTGTGAATTGTTCCTCTCACGCTGGCAGCCTTCCCATAGTGGCAGTACCCCACCAACCACCAAGCCGATGGGGGAATTCCTCTGCCCCAGCATTCAACACCAACTGCCGGACACTGTTCGGATCTACTCACTGCTCCAGTGAATAGCCAGTCCAAAATCAAAATATTACAGGACAGCCCTTTCCCATCCCAGACCTCCATGGGAGAGCTAGCCAACTAGCCTGCCTCTGCCTGTACCAGGCACATCTGCCTTCTGCATTGGTTTTCCTCAGCTCCAGACCTCCTCATTGGCTCCTGAAGTCTTGGCTGCTTCACAGTGCCCCAGAATGATGTTTCTGTGCAGATTCCTACAGCCAGAGGTGGCTAAAGTCCACTCTCCCATCTCACCACATGTAGCTGGCAAGATGTCTCTAAGTCCACCATCTTGTTCTGCCTGCCTCCAGTTTTAATACAAAACCAGCATTCCATCTATTTTTGTCTTTTGTGTTTCTGTCCATTCTCCAACAATGAGAAAAGTGACTCCAGTTATTATGTCTATAGTATGTTTACTGATTTATTATTCAGTCCTAGAATACAGATAAATTAGTTGCAGAATTATTAACCCAAAGCACCATAAAAAACTGACCTGCTACTTACAGAATAGTGTGTTTGTTTAGAGTTCATGTTTATTCTTTAGTCTGAGTATATATATTGTCAAAATACTGTATTCCAAATTTTCATCAGTTATAATATTCTTCATCTTTATTCTTCCCCAACCTCTGTCTCCATTGTAGTTATGTACATTCAAAATAAAATGTGGTTCGTTACATCTGTATTCCATGTAGTATTCTACCCAATTTTTTAAAGCTTATTTTTAATTGATGCATAATATTTATACGTATTTATAGAGCACACATATTTTAATAGAACGTATAATGATTCAGAGTATTTCATCCTCAGCTCAAACATTCATCATTTCTTTGTGTTAGACACGTGGGAAATGCCAAAACCACAGTGTCATCACACACTTATTACAATGGGTGTTATGAAAAAGTTGAAATATAAGTGTGTTGTTGAGAATGTAGGAAAGAAACCCTAATATGCTGTTGGTAGGAATGTGATTTAATAGAGCCATCACAGAAAACATTGTGTAGGTTCCTCCCAAAATTAGAACTACCATATGATCCAGCAGTCCCACTACTGGATATACTTCCAAAGGAAATGAAATCACTATGATCAGTATGTCAAAGAGATATCTGTACTCCTGTGTTCACTGCAGCACTCTTCACAATAGTCAAGGTGAGAAATCCAACTAAGTGCCCATCAAAGACCAAATGAATAAAGAAAATGTTGTATATATACACAATGTAATACTGTTAAGCCTTAAAAAAAAAAGAAATCCTGTCGTGTGTGACAACATAGCTGAACTTGGAGGATATTATGTTAAGTAATAACATATTCATTGTTAGATTTTGAATTTTGGTCTTTTCACGGACCAGCAATACAATACTCTTGGCTCCCAGTCAACCACACAATCATGAGGGTAAACAACCAATATCCTATACTGTGTTGCCAGGTGATTTTGCCCAATAGTAGGCTAATGCAAATATTCTGAGCACATTTAAGGCAGGCCATGCTCAACTATGATGTTCAATAGGTTGGTATATTAAATGCATTTTTGACTTAAGATTTTTTTTTTTTTTTTAAACAGAGTCTCACTATGTTACCCTCAATAGAGTGCCATGGCATCACAGCTCACAGCAACCTCAAACTCCTGGGCTTAAACGATTCTCTTGCATCAGCCTCCCAGTACCTGCCCGCCACAGCGCCCAGCTATTTTGTTTGTTTTTTTGTTGCAGTTGTCATTGTTGTTTAGCTGACCTGGGCCCGGTTCAAATCCGCCAGCCTTGATGTACATGACTGGCACTGTAACCACTGTGCTACTGGCGCCTAGCCAATGACTTAAGATATTATCAACTTATATCAGGCTGTAATACCGTCATAAGTCCAGGAACATCTGTATTGTATACTTGAAAATTGTTAATACAGTAGATGTTAAGTGTAATAACTTAATAGATAATTGTGTGAGATAGTGCATATTCTAATTAGCGTAATTTAATCATTCCTTGGAGTATACATACTTTTAAATATCATGTAGTGTACCACAAATATGTACCATTTTATTTGTCAAATAAGTAAATACAAAATTTATGTTTAGGGTAAATTCTTAGAAGTAAGATTGGTGATTTAAAAGTAAAAGAATAGGCTTGGCGCCTATAGCTCAACCGGCTAAGGCGCCAGCCACGTACACCTAAGGTGGCGGGTTCGAATCCCCAGCCCGGACCCGCCAAACAACAATGACGGCTGCAACCAAAAAATAGCCGGGCGTTGTGGCGGGCGCCTGTGGTCCCAGCTACTTGGAAGGCGGAGGCAGGAGACTCGCTTGAGCCCAGGAGTTGGAGGTTGCTGTGAGCTGTAATGCCACGGCACTCTGCCCAGGGGGACAGTTTGAGGCTCTGTCTCAAAAAAAAGTAAAAGAATATATAGTTTTGTTAGGTATTGCCAAATTCTCCTTCAAAAGGGTTGTTCCAGTTTGCATGCCCTCCATCAATGAATAAGTGACTGTTTTCCCATAGCCTTTCCAACAGAATGTGTTATACTTTTAAACTTTTGCCGATCTGCTAGGTCAGAAATTCTATCCCAGTATAGTTTTAGTTTGTCTTTCTCTAATTATGTGTAGTTTTAGTTTGTCTTTCTTGTACTTAAGGACCATTTTTGTATTTTTTTTGTGTTATCTGCCCTTTTTTTTTTTCAGAGCTTTTAATTTTTACTTAGTTCTTGAGAGTTTTTAGTATGTTAGAGATACAGTCCTGTATTATAAATATCTCCTCGTTGGTCAGTACTTTTGATTTTGAAGAAATTCATGTTAAGGCTGACACAGTGGGTCACGTCTATAATCCTAGCACTCTGGGAGTCTGAGGTGGGTGGATTGCCTGAGCTCAGGGGTTTGAGATCAACCTGAGCTGGAGCAAGACCCTGTCTCAAATAAAAAATATATATAGCCGGGTGTTGTGGCAGGCAACTGTAGTCCCAGCTACTGGGGAGGCTGAGGCAAGAGAATTGCTTTGAGCCCAAAATTTGAGGTTTCTGTTAACTAAGATGCCACAGAACTCTACTTAGGGTGACAAAGTGAGACTCTGTATCAAAAGAAAAGAAGAGCAATTCATGTTAAGTATAAAGATGCAATATGTTAAAGGTAAAAAGATGGGAGAAAACAAGCTCTAATCTTAATAGTTGTGAGGTGGTTATATTACTCTCAGGCAAAGCAGGCTTTAGGACAGGAAATACTATCAGAGGGACATTTTACAGCTGTGAAATAGTTCATTAGGACTAGACAGCAATCCTGAATCTGTATAAACCTGATACCAGAGCTTCAAGGTACATGAAGAAAAAATAAATAGAACCAGAGGGCAAAATAGACAAGTTCCCAGTTACAGTTGGAGATTTCAGCACTTACACATCGCTAACTAGGAGACAAAAAATTAGTAAGGGTATAGATTTGAACAAAACTGTTAAACTAGATTATTAAATGTTACATCGAATAACAGCAGATTATACAGATTATGTTCTTTGATCATAGCAAACTTAAATTAGAAGTCAATAACAAGGAAAATCCAGAAATTTTTTAAATTGCCAATTAAACTAGAAGCTTTTGAATACTTAAGGGTTAACGAAGAAATCAGAAGGGGAATTAGAAAATTCTTTGAAAATAAAAATGCAATTTATTACTCAGACATGGTTGTTCACACCTGAAATCCTAGCACTCTGGGAGGTCATGGCAGGAAGATCAATTGCGGTCAGGAGTGCCTGAGCAAGAGGAAGACCCCATCTCTACTAAAAATAGAAAAATTATCTAGGCATCATGCTGTGTGCCCATAGTTCCAGCTACTTGAGAAGCTGAGGCAGGAGGATCACTTGAACCTAGGAGTTTAAGGTGGTTGTGAGTTAGGCTGAAGCTGCAGCACTCTAACCCAGGCAACACAGCAAGAAAGTATTTTAGCCTGCTTGACCTGAGCTACCATAACAAAGAATAGATTTTGGTAGTTTAAATAATAAACATTTATTTTCTTGTAGCCTGGCGACTAGAAATGTAAGATCAGGGTGCCAGTGTTTTTCAGTGAGGTCTCTCTTCCCAGCTTGTAGGGAGCAGTCATTTCACTGTGAACTCAGTACAGATCGTATAGACATTCAAAGAATAAGAAGGAAACTACTTTATTCCAAAAAAATTTGACAACTTAGATAAAGTGGTTAAATACCTTGATGAAAGATGCAAATTATCAAAATTAACTGAGAGAGAATTAGAAAATGTGAATTTTACTATATTTACTAATAACATAGAATTCACAGTTTAAAACCTTTCCATAAAGAAAACTGTGGGCCCCTATGACTCACCTGGTACTTTGTTTCTTTCTTTCTTTCTTTCTTTTTTTCTTTTTTTTTTTTTGAGATATTCTCTCACTACCGTGTTTCCCCGAAAATAAGACCTACCCCCAAAATAAGCCCTAGCAGGATTTCTATGTGTTTGTTAAATATAAGCCCTACCCTGATAATAAGACCTAGTGATACACCGCATAGTCACACCATGAATTTAAATAAGCCCTAGTGTGTCTTCTTGAGAAAAAATAAATATAAGACAGTGTCTTATTTTCAGGGAAACATGATATGTCGCCCTCAGTAGAGTGCCTTGGCATTACAGCTCACAGCAACCTCAAACTCTTGGGCTTAAGTGATTCTCTTGCCTCAGCTTCCCAAGTAGTTGGGACTACAGGCGCCCACCGCAACACCTGGCTATTTTCTGTTGCAGAAAATACACCAGCCTCGGTGTCATAACTACTAATCTATGGGCACCGGGCGTTACCTGGTACTTTCGATCAGATGCCTAATGGAATACTAGTCTTACACAAACCCTTTCAGAAAAGAGATGAGGAAGGCCTCAATCTTAATACATTTTTATAACGGATGAATTGCAGGAATTACAAGAGAACTAGAGGCCACATTTCTTTGAATATATATCCAGAAATCCCTAACAAAATATTTGCAAATTGAATTCAAAAATATATAAGAGGGATCATACATCTTGACCAAAAGGGATTTATCCTAAGAAGGCAAGATTAACCTTTGAAAAGAAATCAATATACTTGTTAAAATGAAGAAAAACCCCACGTAATCATTTGAATAGATGTAGAAAAAGCATGTGACAGAATTCAGCATCTATTCATGAGCAAACTAAGAATAGAAAAAGAATTTCTCCAACCTGATAGAATATTTATGAAAATGACAACTATTGATAGTAAAAGATTTAGTGCTTTCTAAGATTGAGAAGGTGGCAACAATGTCCACTTTCATCACTTTTGTTAAACACTGTACTGGATGTGCAAATCAGTACATAAAGGAAAAAAGTAAGAGGCATCAGATTTGAAATGGAAGACAACACGGAATTTGTCTACAAATAGCATTCTCATATACATAGAAAATCCTAAAAAATACATCAAAAAAACTTTAGAACTAATAATTTAGCAATATTAAGGAATATGTAGTCAATGATCAGAAATGACTTTATTTTACAACAAGTGCATATATTATAGAGAAATGCCATTTACTAATAGCATCAAAAAGTATTGCATTGTTGGAATAAATTTAATCACAAAAATATATTAGAGTAATCATAAAAGACTCTAAAGTCTATGTTCGTAGATTGAAAACTTATGAAGATGTTAATTCTTCAAAGATGGATTTTAGATTAAGTGCAGTTCCAGTTAAAATTTCAACAATTTTGTAAAAATTGACAGGCTCATTTTCAAATTTATTTGGATATGTTAAGCACCTAGAATAGCCCAAATAAATTTTGAAAAGAAGAACCAAATTGGAGGACCTTAACTACCTGTTTTGAAGACTAGGTTTAAAACTTCTGATCAAATGTGCTAAGGTAATTAATTCAGTGGCGCAAGAGTAGTCTTTTCAATAAATGGCACTAGACCTGCTGAATATATACATAGAAACAAAAATGAATTTTAACCCTTAACTCACACCATGCACCAAAATTAATTTAAAATAGATAATAGGCCTATATATATATAAAGGGTAAAGATATAAACGTTTTAGAGTAAAATTGATTTTTCGGTAAAATATTTGCAATCACATTCCATAAAAGAAAAAAATGTTATTTTTGATTTCTTCAAAACACACTATTTTTTTTATTAAATCATAGCTGTGTACATTAATACTATCATGGGGTATAGTGTGTTGTTTCTATATACAGTTTGAAATACTTTCATCCATCTGGTTAACATAGCCTTCATGTCATTTTCTTAGTTATTGTGTTAAGACATTTATATTCTACATTTAGAAAGACTCATATGTACCCCCATAGGATAAACCATAGACATGATCTCACCAATTGCCCTCCCTCCACCCATCCTCCCTTCCCCCCTCCCTCTCCCCTTTCCCCGTATTCTTGGGCTAAAATTGGGTTATAGCTTTCCTATGAAAGCTATAATTTAGTTTCATAATAGGGTTGAGTACATAGATACTTTTTCTTCCAGTCTTGAGATAATTTGATAAGAAGAATATTCTCTGTTCTCTAGCTCCATCCATGTAAACATGAAGGAGGTAAAATCTCCATCTTTCTTTATGGCTGCATAGTATTCCATGGTGTACATATACCACAATTTATTGATCCATTCATGGGTTGATGGGCACTTTGGCTTCTTCCATGACCTAGCAATTAGGAATTGGGCTGCAGTCAACGTTCTGGTACAAATATCTTTATTGTACTGTGATTTTTGGTCTTCTGGATATATACCTAGTAGAGGAATTATAGGATCAAATGGCAGGTCTATTTTTAGTTCTCTAAGTATTCTCCAGATGACTTTCCAAAAGGGACGTATTAGTTTGCAATCCCACCAGCAGTGCAGAAGTGTTCCCTTTTCTCCACAACCACGCCAGCATCTGTGATTTTGGGATCTTGTGATATGGGCTAATCTTAACTAGTCTTAGAGGATATCTCTAAGTAGTTTTGATTTGCATTTCTCTGATAATTAAAGATGGTGAGCATTTTTTCATACAAGTGTAGGCCATGCCCCTGTCTTCTTTAGAGAAATTTCTCTTCAAGTCCCTTACTCACCCTGAGATGGGATCACTTATTCTCTTCTTGCTAATACATTTGAGTTCTCTGTGGTTTCTGGTTATTAAACCTTTGTCGGAGACATAACCTGCAAATATCTTCTCCCATTCTGAGGGCTGTCTGCCTGCTTTACTTACTGTGTTTTTGGCTGTGCAGAAGCTTTTTAATTTGATGAGGTCCCAGTAATGTATTTTTGATGTTGCTTCAATTGCCCTGGTAGGGGGGAGGGTCCTCCTCATAAAATATTCGCCCAGGCCGATTTCTTCAAGGGTTTTCCCTACACTTTCTTCTAGTATTTTTATAGTTTCATGTCTTAAACTTAAATCTTTAATCCAGTGAGAGTCTATCTTAGTTAGTGGTGAAAGGTGTGTGTCCAGTTTCATTCTTCTGCAGGTTGCCAGCCATTTTGTCCAGCACCGTTTGTTAAATAGGGAATCTTTTCCCCACTCAATGTTTTTAATTGGCTTGTCAAAAATCATATAGCAGTAAGTAGCTGGGTTCATCTCTTGGTTCTCTATTCTGTTCCATACATCTTCCTCTCTGATTTTGTGCCAGTACCATGCTGTTTTGATCACTATTGATTTATAATATAGTCTGATGTCTGGTAGCGTGATTCCTCCTGCTTTGTTTTTCTTTCTGAGTAATGTCTTGGCTACTCAAGGTTTTTTTCTGATTCCATATAAAACGAAGTATTATTTTTTCGAGATCTTTAAAGTATGACAATGGA
>NW_003852543.1:4471809-4473903 GCF_000181295.1 Otolemur garnettii | reverse complement strand
ATGAAGGCTATGTTAACCAGTTTGATGGAAGTGTCTTGGATTGTGTGTGAAAACACCACACTGTACACCCAAAGTGCATCAATGTACACAGTTACCATTTGATTAAAAAAAAAGGAAAAAAAAAGAACATTTATTCTAGAACATACAAAGAACTCTCACAGTTCAATAATAAGACAAACATCTGTTTAAAAACTTGTTTTACAAAAAAAAGCTATTAATTGGACAATAAGTAAATGGAAAGATATTCAACATTAGTCATTAGAAAATGCAGATTAAAACTGAAATTTATTTATAGGAGTATAAATATGTATAATATAATTTAGGAAGTCCTATTCACTTCTCTTAAATCACTGTTGAACTAGCTATTTAAAAAAAAAAAGAAAAACATTTGGAACCACTTTAAACTCTTGATTACTTCAGTAGTTTTACTTGGCTACTTTTCCTGTCCCCCTTATTTGTGGTTGTAATGGTCGTGGATCAGGAGGTAAGCTGGTGGATCCTAAACGTGATAGAATGCTTAAAAATGCAGGTGACTTGGCTCTACCAAGATTCATCCGATTCTGAGGGTGGGGCCCTAGAATCTGCATTTCCGTAAGCATTCTAGGCATTTCTAATGCAGGTAGATCACATTTCTTTAACCATGGTTAAAGAAATGCTGGGCCAAAGAGTACCTTTTGTTTAGGTAATAGTTGATCCTAGGAAGACATTTTAAATTTCCTAGCATAAACTCCCGGAACCCAAGAAAGCATTGTGTTTCATTTGAGAGTTGCCTGCTCAGCTTTCAGCCAATAGTTCTCCAAACAGACCATTTCCCACGAGATTTCTTGTATCTCTCCAGTGGTTTCCTAGTGTGAAGTCAGAAAGTAGTCTTCATTCTTCTCGTTAGCCCAAGTTAATAATATTTTAGTGAAAAAATTTTAAAAACTGATTGTATTGAGACTTTAGAACAAATAGTCATCTCAGAAGGCATGAAAATCATGCATTATACTATTATAGTGTCTCAGATTTCATTGCTTTGAAATTGGCAAAAGGTTCTATTTTTCATTTGCTTACTTCCCCAGTTTCTTTTTCAGTATTAACATATTTGTAAGCATTTGCTTTCTGTTAAAACGCTAAATAGTATGATGCTCTTTCTAAGTAAACATGGTAGCAACCATTTCAGTCAGCTGTGGAGACATGACAGCTATGTTATTACATTTTTTATTCTGTTAAAACAAGATTATGCTGGGTCACCTTGTGTTGTACCCACTCAAATAAGCTGTTTCTTAGATATACATCTGCTGTTGTTTTGAAAATGTGCATTTATGAGGGAATCGTCTTCTGTGTATCGTTTCTTCTATCTCATGTTCTGCAGTCATTCTGTAAATACCATATCAACAGTGGCTGGCCACCACTTCTGTAGACCATCTTATAGGATATCTTAACCAAAGGACAAAAAAGGAAAAACAAGATCTAAGGATTTGGAAAGAGGAAATGGAATTGTTTCTTGCAAGATGATTCATGTATAGTGATCGTCCAAAGTATGTATCTGTAGCGTTTTGTTATACTTAGAATAAAATAAAGTCCATGCTCCTGAAGGAGAACTGGCTTTTATCCCTCGGACCTTAGCTCCTTCTGTCCCTTACTCCTTGGCTATATTTCGGTCACGTCAGTTTTCTTGCTTCTCACCTTGCCAGGTATATTTCTCATTTTTCTCCCAAATCACCATTCATGTTTTGGCTCCAGTGTCCCCCATCAAAGAGGATTTCCCTGCTCTAACCATGTCCTTTACTCTGTTTTGTTTTCATGTCACACGTCATCACAATTCTACATTTGTTTCCCCCCAGAGTGTCAGTGCCACAGAGCAGGGACTTTGCTTTGTTCTCTACTGTAGCCCCCGCCACTAGACCATACCTGTAATATAGTAAATCACACACGAACTTTATGTCCAACCTGTATATCTGTGTGTTTGTGTATAGATATAGATATAAATTAATGACTTACACAATTATATATCATACTTTATTTTTCCTTGATTCAATTAAGATTTTATATAAATTTGGATTTCATATTGTTAAGAGCTGAGAGGCATCTCTTGTCTTTTTTTTTCCCCCA
>NW_003852543.1:4470268-4471392 GCF_000181295.1 Otolemur garnettii | reverse complement strand
TGTAAACATAAAAGAGGTAAAGTCTCCATCTTTTTTAATGCTGTTCCATACATCTACCTCTCTGTTTTTGTGCCAGTACCATGCTGTTTTGATCACTATCAATTTATAGTATAGTCTGAAGTCTGGAAGCATGATTCCTCTGAATTTGTTTTTATTTCTGAGTTACGTCTTGGCTATTTGAGGTTTTTTCTGTTTCCATATAAAACAAAGAACTGATTTTTCCAGGTCTTTAAAGTATGACAGAGGTGCTAAAGCATCCCTAAATAGGGATCTCATTAAATCTGTTGATTGCTTTAGGTAGTATTGACATTTTAACAATGTTGATTCTTCCCAGCCATGAGCATGGTATATTTTTCCATTTGTTAACATCTTTAGCCATTCCTTTTCTCAGAATTTCATAGTTTTCTTTATAGAGATCTTTCATGTCCTTAGTTAGATACACTCCCAGAGTCCTTGATTGTTTTTTCCCCTTGACTATTGTTGGTATATATAAAGGCTACAGATTTGTGAGTGTTAATTTTATATCCTGAGACATTGCTGTATTCCTTCAAGGAGTTTTATAGTTGATTCCCTGGGGTTTTCCAGATATATAATCATATCATCTGCAAAGAGTGACAGTTTGGTCTCCTCTGGTCCTATTTGGATCCCCTTGATTGCCTTCTCTTGCCTGATTGTGGTGGCTAAGACTTCCATTACAATGTTAAAAAGCAGTAGAGACAGTGGGCATCCTTGCCTGGTTCCAGATCTGAGTGGAAATGATTTCAATTTAACTCCATTCAGTATGATACTGTGGGTTTGCTGTAGATGGCCTCTATCAGTTTAAGAAACGCTCCTTCTATACCTATTTTCTTAAGTGTTCTGATCAAGAAAGGATGCTGGATATTGTCAAAAGCTTTTTTTTGCATCAATTGAGTGAATCATGTGGTCTTGTTTTTTAATTTGTTTATGTGATGGATTATATTTATGGATGTACGTATATTGAACCATCCTTGGGACCCTGGGATGAAACCTACCTGGTCATAATGTATAACTTGTTTGATGTGTTGTTGGATTCTGTTTGCTAGGATTTTATTGAATATTTTTGCATCAATATTCATTAGAGATATTGGTCTATAATTTTCTTT
>NW_003852543.1:4468937-4469878 GCF_000181295.1 Otolemur garnettii | reverse complement strand
TGGTTGGGTTAGCCAAAGGTTTATCTATTTTATTCACCTTTTCAAAAAACCAACTCTTTGATTGATTGATCTGTTGTATGATTCTTGTGTTTTCAATTTCATTTAGTTCTGCTCTAATTTTAGTTATTTCTTTTCTTCTGCTGGGTTTAGGGCTGGAATGTTCTTCCTTTTCCAGTTGCTTGAGATGTCTCATTAAGATGTTGACTTCCTCTCTTTCCATTCTTTTGAGGAAAGGTTGCAACGCTACAAATTTCCCTTTTAGGACTGCCTTTGTGATATTCCAGAGGTTCTGATAGTTCGTGTCTTCATTATCATTTTGTTCCAAAAATTTGGTAATTTCATTCTCAATCTCATCTATGACCCAGCTATCATTCAGCATAATATTTAGTTTCCATGTTTTTGTATGTATATGCAGATTCCTGTTGTTACTGAGTTCAACTTTTATTCCATGATGGTCTGAGAAAATACAAGGAATGATTTCTATTCTTTTAAATTTGCTGAGGTTAGACTTGTGACCTAAGATGTGATCAATTTTGGAGGATGATCCATGGGCTGATGAGAAGAATGTGTATTCAGTTTTGTTAGGATGAAATGTTCTGTAGATGTCTGTTAGATGCAAATGTTGAATGGTTAAGTTTAAGTCTAAAATTTCTTTGCCTTTTTTTTTTTTTTTTTTGAGACAGCCTCAAGCTGTTGCCCTGGGTAGAGTGCTATGGCATCACAACTCACAGCAAACTTTTGTCACTGTGGAAGTTGGAATTTGATCAAAAGTTTCTGAGTGAGTTTACTTTGGTGGTAGAGTATTGTGCTTTTCATTATGGAGGATAGGTCTGAGGATATCCTGGAGAGCTGGTTTAGTTATGGCAAATTTCTTCAACATGAATGTCATTAAAATATTTAATTTCTCCATCATAGATGAAACTCAGTTTAGCTGGATACAG
>NW_003852543.1:4449661-4468706 GCF_000181295.1 Otolemur garnettii | reverse complement strand
GTGGCATAGCTCACAGCAACCTCCAACTCCTGGGCTCAAGCAAGTCTCCTGCCTCCGCCTCCCAAGTTGCTGGGACCATAGGCACCCACCACAACGCCTGGCTATTTTTTTTCCAGTCGCAGCCATCATTGTTGTTTGGCGGGCCCGTGCTGGATTCGAACCCACCACCTTAGGTGTATGTGGCTGGTGCCTTAGCCACTTGAGCCACAGGCACCAAGCCAGGTTGTGGTTTTCTTACGTCTTGCAGCTTGCAGAATTTTCTCCTTCACATTAACTTTGGCGAAGCTAATTATAATGTGTCTATGAGAATTTTTACTTGGTTTGAGTCGTGCTGGTGTTCTGAAACTGTCTGCTATCTGAATTTCAGAATTTCTTGGCATGTCTGGAAAATTCTCTTTGATTATTTCATGAAGTAAAGCATCTGTATCCTTCGCAGCAACCTCATCACCTTGGCATCTCTTGTCTTAAAGAACCCAAAGAGTGGCATTGTTCTGTCTATTAAGAGCAGAAAACAAGAAGGAATAGATTCCGTACCTCTTGCTACATATAGCAACTGTGCTGCAAGGAATTGTGCCTTCTTGTCTCAGTGTCTGTTTTGTGCTTTAGTAAAGTTACACTTGGTATTTTCTGTTCTGGGTTTGTCACCTTTCTGTTCAATAGAGGAGTTATGAGCAATGTAGTGAAATACTCTAAATTGGTAGGGCTGGAAAAAGTGTTTGGGCTTTAGTACTGTCATCATAATTATTCCACTACTCAGACTCTTTTAATCCTTTCAGAATTCAATTAAAGCCACATTTCCTAATACTGTGAATGACCTTGTCTATTTCTATGTATTTCCTATGACTCCTGAATGAAATTAGTGTTTTGTTTGGGCTTGTGTTCTTGCAAATTACAGTGGTGATAGGAATAAAGTAGTCTCACAAAATGGGTTTTGAGCTTACATCATTTCTCGAAAAGATCAAAATCTACTATTTTGAAACTTCAATGGTTGAATTTCTGACTTTTTCAGTGTATAAACAGATGACTTAAGGTATATGAGCCACCACCCATCTCCCCCAAAAGTCATTTGTACCTTATACCATATTAGGTCCTAATGATGTCTGATGCTTGCTGTTCAGGAATCTTTTTTATTAAGAAGTTCTTGTGGGTCGGTGCCTGTAGCTCAAGTGGCTAGGTTGTCAGCCACATACACCGGAGCTGGCGGGTTCAAATCCAGCCCAGGCCTGCCAAACAACAATGGCAACTATAACCAAGAAAAAAGAAATAGGCAGTGTGGCGGGCACCTGTAGTCCCAGCTACTTGGCAGGCTGTGGCAAGAGAATCACTTAAGCCCAAGAGTTTGAGATTGCTGTGAGCTGTGACACTACGGCCCTCAACCCAGGGCAACAGTTTGAGACTGTCTCAAAGAAAAAGAAAAAGTTCTTGTATTGAGTGGAATAGTTAGAAATCATACTCAG
This sequence comes from Otolemur garnettii, assembly GCF_000181295.1. NCBI lineage: Eukaryota > Metazoa > Chordata > Mammalia > Primates > Galagidae > Otolemur > Otolemur garnettii. The sequence continues at coordinate 4,467,249 of NW_003852543.1, read as the reverse complement.
ATATTCAGACCAAGACATTGTGGATCACTGTATTCCAAAATCTCAAATGAAATTAGTATTTCAGTTTTTGGAAATTTTATCCCAAATTCATTTTTGTTTAGTCCTTTGCCACTCTGGTATATAACATGATTGTGATTTTTGTCTCCATATATTTTCTGACAAGTGTTTGTAGTTGTATTCACTCTAATATTTACTATACATGTATCAAAAAAATCCAAATGAAACATATTAAAGTATGTAACTACTGATTATGTTAGCCAAATAAATTTCAACAGTCTGAGTATTTGTTTTCACTTATCTTTGAGTAGGAAAAATATTCCCACCTTATCTTTTAATTTCTTAAAATATACATTTATTAATTTCCTGAAATATAAAAACATGTATTTCCATAGAACATTAGACTATTTTTCTTATAGATACTTTATTATGACAAAAGTCAACTATCTTAGTATAATTTGGGGAAATAGAATTTTTAAGAATTGCTGCTTATGTCATTTTCTTTCTATTTTTACAGTATATCTTTATATCGGGGTAATTGCAGGCCCATACGATTTGAGCCACCAATGCTGGATTTCCATGAACAGTAAGTTTAAAACTGGGAAATTATATTTTCCCATTAAACTATTATTAAGCATTTGTCTTATCTTTTGTCTGTGTTATATCTGTATGCGAAAGTTATACATGTTCAAGTCATCAAGAAAACAAATGATGGTGAACACAGTTTAAAAATATCTATTGGGGGCTCGGCGCCTGTGGCTCAAGTGGCTAAGGCACCAGCCACATACACCTAAGGTGGCGGGTTTGAATCCAGCCCGGGCCTGCCAAACAACAATGACAGCTGCAACCAAAAAAAAATAGCTGGGCATTGTGGCGGGTGCCTGTGGTCCCAGCTACTTGGGAGGCTGAGGCAGGAGACTAGCTTAAGCCCAGGAGTTGGAGGTTGCTGTGAGCTGTGATGCTACTGCACTCTACCCAGGGGGACAGCTTGAGGCTCTATCTCAAAAACAAACAAACAAACAAAAAATATATATATATATATATTGGGGAGTCTAACATATAATACTTTTAAAGTTTGAAAAATACCCACATGTAGTCATTTATTCAGAGGATGTTATTTTTGGAAGCAATGGAAAACTCCATTTTTATTTTTATTATTCAAACAGTTTTTATTTATTTTTATTATTTAAACAGTTTTTGTAGATAAAGGATATACTATTTGTTTAACATATATATTTTTAAGTGGCAGGCTTTTATGTATCATCAAATAGTATTGTCATCAACCCAGAATGGCAAGTAAAAGCAAGTGCCACAGACAGACATCATTCTACCACAGAATTATTTCCCCAAACCACACTTCTGGTAGCTTGGTACCTTAGGATCTCAAGTTTTGCACATCCCAAGTACTCACAGTTTCACCCTATTTGGCTCCAGCCTAATTTAGCAGGTGGATGCAGAGAGCATCTTAAATAACTACTAGAGCAATACCACTCTGGTAAGTTAGCAGAAGAAAAGAATTTAAAAAGGGACAAGAGAAAGCTGTATATACTGATTAGGATTTCTTACAGGGAAACACTAAAGTTTGGGTTTTTGGTTTTTATGTATATGTATTTGGTATATGTTTTACTCAGATGTGATCAGACTATTTGTTCAATTTTATATCTTCTTTTTTCCTCGTTAACATAGCATAAATAATTCTCTGTTATAAGCTTGTCCTAAGTGAAATTTTCTGTGCCACATAGCATTCCTGTTAGTTTATTTAATTTTACCCTTATTTGGGGACATGCAGATTGTTTCTTTTTACTTTCCTTCTTTATGTTATTGCTAATAGTGGTTGTGCATAAAGAATATGGTTTGTATTTTTAATTTTTAGATAGGTAAGTAGGTAGATATTAAACAATTTTCTTAGGTTAGATATCCAAGATTGAAATTACTCAGTCAGAGTTTCTGAATAGTTTTTACAGTGTTGATGTATATTGTTAAATTGCTTATTCCCCTGCTGGAAGTGTGGTGGTTCTTGTTTTACTGCCATCATATCAGAGTTTAATTGCATCAGTATTTTTATGTCTATTCTGATTTAGTGATAAAAATTATGATGTTTTAATGCCATCAAAGTTGTATTTAACCATGTTTTACCATAATAAACACAGTAAGGGTGGTGCCTGTGGCTCACTGAGTAGGGTGTCGGCCCCATACACTGAGGGTGGTGAGTTCAAACCCAGCCCCAGCCAAACTGCAACAACAAAAAATAATAATAATGATAAACACATTAAATTTAAATTATTTAGTCTCAACCCTGGAATAATCAACTATATTAGTTACCCTTGTACAGAACCATGGTAGGGTAATTGGCACAAGAATTAAAAGATATCTAATAGCAAGTCTCTTCTGGAGATTACATGCTTACAGAGATGGTGGATTTGGGGGGTCGGAATACAGAGACAGGTTTACTTCTTTGGGTGTTTCTAGGTGGAATCATTATCTGGAAATAAGTAAAATTGACTTATGTGGTGTTAGTTTTTAAAGACTACAATGTTCAGGTAGGAAATAATTCACTGTTTTGTCCCATAAAACAGGTTTAGGTACTGCCATGTTTTGAATGTGTCCCCAAAATTCATGTGTTGGAAACATAATCCCTAATGTAAAAACGTTGAAAGATGAGACCTCTAAGAGATGATTGGATCACATGAATGGATTAACGTCATTGTCATGAGAGTGGGTTCTTTATAAAAAGATGAGTTTGGGGCAGCACCCGTGGTTCAGTGAGTAGGGCACCAGCCCTGTATACTGAGGGTGGCAGGTTCAAATCCAGCCCTGGCCAAACTGCAACAAAAAATAGCCAGGTGTTGTGGTGGGAGCCTATAGTCCCAGCTACTCGGGAGACTGAGGCAAGAGAATTGCCTAAGCCCAAGAGCTGGAGGTTGCTGTGAGCTATGATACCATGGCACTCTACCAAGGGCAATAAAGTGAGACTCTGTCTCTAAATAAAAAAAAAAAAAAAAAAAAGATGAGTTTGGCCCCCCTCCCTCCTCTGACTTGTACAATGCCTTCTGTGTTGTGATATACCAAGAAGGTTCTCACCAGATGTCAGTGCCTTGGTATTAGATTTCTTAGCTTCCAGAACTGTTGAGGAAATAAATTTCTGTTCTTCATAAATTACTCAGTTTTTCATCCTTTGTTACACTAGCACAAAACAGACTAAGATAGGTATACTGTTAAGATTGCAAAGAACATAAAATTGAGTTCTTAATCCAATCATAGTAATATATCACCTAGTCTCCTTTCAAACACAAAATGTTTAATAACACGTGACAGGTATTTGACCTTTATCAAGAGAGTTCATTATTTTAAAATAATAGTGACTTTTCTCTTTCTGGTAAAATTCTGATGAACTCTATTCTAAGACTAAACAATGTATATGACATTTTATCAAGAAGCATAAGGGCAGATAAAGGAGATCAGTGCACATATGAAAACTTTTAGTCTAAAATAATAAATATTCTAACTTTGAAAAACTTAACAGTTTTGCAAGAAATTCTGTCAAATGTTGTATCTAGCTGTTTTTCACTTTATTATTTTTTGAAGGAGTTGTGCAGATTTCATTGAGATTTTCAGGTATACAAAATACTTGAATTAACTGGAAATTCATGTTCCAGATTACCAGTCCCTCAATCCATTGAATAATGCCCCACCTTGAAAATAGGAGAAATTGGGATAAGGTAACCAAAGTTCTGTGTGGGTGATTTTAACGTTTTCTTGGATCATAGATCTTTTTAAGAATGTATAAAAGCCCTCTTCCTTTCTCTTCCTTCTCCACATATAGGGTTACACATACAAATGGACATTTTGCAAATAATTTCAGGTGTTTCATAGACATTCCCCTCAAAGGCCTGTGTCTTAATCCTTAAGAGCTAGTAAGGAATTCCTGCTCCAGGCCACAGATTGTTAAATCATTATCAGAAAACTTACTGGGGTTCTACTTGTTATACTGGCATTACTTGTTCACTATAGTAAGCATGGAAAATATTTATAATAGCTGACTAGAGATACATGATGCTTATCCACCCATCCCCCCACAAGAAAGAACCAAACAAACAACTAAGATTTGACTGTCTTAGAGTGTTGAAAGGAGAGTGCTGGAATGTGTTGGGGGAGTTGAGAAGCACCTGTGGTAATTGGGATCTGAAGAGGACAGCATAAGGGCAGTCTGCAGTTCTGTCTGCTCTGGTCAGATTAGATCTGTCTGGAGTAAGGAGGGACCTCCCATTATGGGGAAAAGGTAAGCAGGAACTCACCACCAGCCCCTATTGCCACTGCAGACATCTACAATCACTACTAAAGGAGAATCCTACAGTCTTTGCATACCCCGACTCCAGTTTGGAGAACTGCCAGGAATTCACACAGCTGCATTGTCCCAAATTGGAAGTACAAAATGTGCACACCCCACACCCTACTCACCCCATGAGCCAAACTGCTACAGAACAGTGCCATCATGAGACCAGAGCCACCTCGAATGGGTTATGTTCTGGGGACCAGTAGCCACTGCTTCTCTGTAATACTGAGGCTCTATCTTCATTCCACCAAACCCATAGGAATTACTGAACCCCAGCTATGAGAAGCCTGCATCTAAGATCAGCCATTTCTCTGGTCCTACACAGAAGGGAAACTAACCCTTCCATCACCACTCTTGTAGCCAGAAGAACAGTCTTAGTAGTCATAACCAAGGTGAATCCACCCTTGAGCTGACCAAACTGCTGCATGCCCTTTCTTGAGGAGAACAGGGACTCAAGTCTCCAAGCAGCTGATAAGAGCCCAGCCAGAAGGATGGCTGTGTGCCCACAGTGAGGACCTGAGAAATAGCTCTGCAGCACCCTATCCAGAGACATGCCTATGACCTGCCCAATGGCCCTTCACTAAGAAACAGTCCTGCAGGCCACTACTAGTGGGCATACAGCTGTGTGACTACATCCCAACCTGAGACACAGCCCTGTAGTCCATTCCAAATTAGCTAAGAAGTCATGTGATTGCACCCCAGGCTTGAGAAACAATCCCAAGGGCTGCTCCTATTAGATATGCCCTGAGTCTGCCTCAGTAACCACATGCCTGTGTTCCCATCCAAAGTAACAATACTGTGATCCCCACCACCACCAGGTCAGACTGTAAGTTAACCCACTGTGCACATGCATGCACCCTCTAATAAAGATAGAGTCTGGCAAGCCACCTCTGGGAACGCTGCTCCACTACCACCACAAAACTCTCAGCCTAGACCTCTGAGACACTTGGAAATATCACTAGTGTGGATTATAACTGAAGAAGCTACATAGAGACTACACTGCTGCATCCATGTAGAACCCAAGCCAGTGCACCTCCGCCAAACCTATACCCCAAGACCCATCTGTATGAATAAGTCTTTCCCTAAGAAACCTACTCCAGAAAATTTGAAGAGGTAACTTTTGAACCAGATGCATAGAAATCAGTGTAAGGACATAATCATACATGAAAAAAAAAAAAAAAAACAGGACATGTCCAATGGAAAATAATAATTCTCTAATGACAGACTCCAATCATAAGAAACTATACAAAATGCCAGAAAAGAATTCAAAATAATGACCTTAAGGAAACTCTGAAGTATAAGAAAATACAGTTAGAATTATAAATCAAGATTATAATTCCATTTACAGTGACTAGACAGTTCTGTAAAATCATGAAAACATTTCATGATTTAGTTAGCATCTGGAAGTGGAAGAAAGATATTAACTACCATCATGAAAACATGAAACTGTAAAACACACTGGTAGTCAGTACACAAAATAGAAGGAGAAAGGAGTCAAACTGTACCTAATTACAAAAATAGTAAGAGAAGAAGTAAGGAACAAAAGATACATAAAACAACCAGAAAACAACCAACAATATGGTAAGATTAAGTCCCAGTTATCAATAACAATCTTGAATATAAATGGATTAAAGTCCTCATGTGAGATATAGACCAACTGAAGGGATTAAAAAATAAAACCCATCTATATGCTATTTACAAGAAATTCACCTCACCTAGAGAGACATACATAGACTGAAGGGAAGGAAAGGATTATAGACTACTATGACCAACTATACACCAATAAATTCAAAAACTTAGAGGAAATGGATAAATTCCTAGACACAAGCTACCAAGATTGAACCAAGAATAAACAGAAAACCTAGACAGACTAATAACAACTACTGGGATTGAATTAATAATAAAAACTCTCCCAACAAAGAGAAGTCTAGGCCTAGATGACTTTACTGCTGAATTCTACTGAACCTTTAAACAATAATTCTTCTCAAATTATTTCAGATACTTGAAGCAGAGAAAATTTCTCCCTAGCCCCTTCTGTAAGGTCAGCATAACCCTGATACCAAAGCCAGACAAGAACACAAAAACAACAACAATTGGTCTACAGGCCAATATTCCTGATGAAAATGAATATAAAAATTCTCAACAAAATACTAGCAAACCAAATCTACCAACACATCAGAAAGATACTGCACCATGATCAAGTGGGATTTATCCCAGGAATGCAAGGAGGTTAAACATTTGTAAATCAATAAGCATCAGATGGATAGAATGAGGGGGGGAATATTATTATCTCAATAGATGCAGGAAAAGCATTTGAAAAAATTCAACTGTCTTTATGATTAAAAAAAAACTCTGAATCCTAGCATTCTGTAAGGTCAAGGCAGGAGACTGCTTGAGGCCAGAAGCTCAAGGCCAGCCTGAACAAGAGTGAGACTCTATGTCTATGAAAAATAGAAAAAGCCAGGCATGGTGTACACACCCGTAGTCCTGACTACTTGGGAGGCTGAGGCAGAAGGATTGCTTGAGCTCAGGAGTTTGAGGTTTCAATGAGCTACATGTGAGATCATGCCACTGCATTCTATCCTGGCAGTCCTAGCCAGACCAATTAGGCAGGAGAAAGAAATAAAGGACATCCAAACTGGGAAGAAAAAAGCCAAATTGGTCCTCTTTGCAAATGACGTGTTCTTATATAGAGAGAGAAACCTAGAGACTTTTAGGAAAACTTCTAGATCTGATAAGCGAATTCAGTAAAGTTGCAAGATACAAAATCAACAGGCAAAAATCAGTAGTGTGTATATACACAAATAATAGACTAGATTTAAGATAAATCAAGATTATAATTCCATTCACAGTGACTACAAAAAGTTACCTAGGAATAAGTTTATCCAAGGAGGTAAAAGACCTCTACTGGAAAAACCACAAAACTCTGATGAAAGAAATTAAGGAGGATACAAACAAGTGAACAGACATCCCATCCCCATGGTCTGGGAAAATTAATACTGTAAAAATGCTGCCAAAGCATTCTACAGATTTTGTGCAATCTCTATCGAAATACAAATAACATTCCTCACAGAAATAGGGGAGAAAAAATCCTAAAATGTGTATGAAAACACTAAAGACCCCAAATAGCCAAAACAATCCTGCACAAAAGGAAAAAAGTTAGAGGCATCACACTACCAGACTTCAAAATACACTGCAAAATTCTTGTAACTCAAACAGGATTGTGCTGACATATAAAAGGCACATACACCAGTCGAACAGAATAGAGAACCCAGAAACTAATATCTACAGCCCATTGATTTTTGATAAAGGTGCCAAGAACACTCCCTGGAGAAAAGACAGTTTATTCAATGAGTGGTGCTGGAAAAATTGGATATCTACAACCAGAAGAATAAAACTAGATCCCTACCTCTCACTCTATACAAAAGTCAACTCAAAAATGAATGAAAGGTTTAAATATAAGACCTAAAACTATTAAACTACAAGAAGACAGGGAGGGGACCAAGATGGCAAACTAAAAGCAGCCTGCACATGCTGCTCTTAGCAAGAGGACTGAAGATGGTGAATGGATATCCACCTTCAGATTGATCACCTAAAAGTGTTGTAAATAAAAAAAAGAGGTGGCAGGAGGGACCCAATGTGAAGAAGAGAGGTGACCAACTGTACAGATTAGAGGTACAAAAGGAAGGTGAGCACACATATGGAAAGAGACAGAGGAAGGAATTCAGGAACACCACACTCCCCCCATGATCCTTGCTACCCAAGCTGGGGGAGGGACTCTCCACTGCAGGACATAGGGAGACTGTGCAGCAGCATTGCTCCAATGAGAGGGCACAGTGGTAACCCACTGGCTTATGAGCCCTGGGTGCTGTGACTGGAGGCATTTTAAAATCCTAGACTCAGAGCACTGCCTCTGTCCAAGGGGCAGATACATTGCTGCTGCCTCCCCATTGTCCTGGTATAGCAAGGACAAAGTAGAAAAGCCATGAGTCCTATAGACAGGAGCTGTGCATTCCCACTTCCACCAGGAGACCTGGATGGACTGCAAATTGTGCTGCCTATTGATGTGTGTGGGGCCCAACTGACAAACATTGCCTGGGAATCTGAATGGGGCAGCTCTCAAACTGGAGTGAGCTGACAGTTGCTGCTGCTTTCCGGCATGGGTAGGGTATGCCTTAGCTATAAGGGCTGACAAAATACACTGCCCACAATCTAGTCCAGGCACCTATCAAGCCAGAATGAGCTGACAATTGCCACCACTTGTGGAAAGATGGTCAGTGGATACCCAGCCAACAAATGCTACCATACATAGGTCTGAACAGGGTGGTCCTCAAGGCAGTACAAGTTGTCAGTCAACACTGCATATGGGTGTGGGCAGAGCTGTGCTCAAACCTGTAATGCCGCCAGCAATCTGAGGAAGACAGCTCCCAAGGAAGCACATGCAAACAATTGCCACTTGCAGGCATGGTCAGGACTGCTGTCAACTTGGTGCAGGCTGACAAATGCCAGTCCTCGCAGATCTGAGGAGTGCAGCTCACAAGCCAGATCATGTTGACAATCACCACTGATACAGAAGTAGGGGATTCACTTGTTCTGCAACATTGAGACCATCAGTAACAACCACAAAGTAACAAGCAGGAGACACAGGAGAGCAGCCTGGTTTAATACTCACAGTATGAAGTTTTGAGACAGACAGTGTTATGGTCTATTATTTCACTTTTCAAGAAGCATAATCAATGGCATCTTTTCTGATTCACACATGCAAGTTTCACCTTGCTTGGCTTACCAGTGTTGTCTGGGAGGGTTTCATCTGTTTCCACTTGCGCAGGTTTTTAATTTCTTGATTTTTGTGTATTTCAAAAGTTTGTAATAATTCACATACAACTGTCCATCTTGTGCTAGATCAGTCTTCCAAAGTAGGACCCAATGGGACCATGAAGGGACCTCTCCTTTGCACCAAACAGGAGAAGTCCCAGCACAGGAGAATAGGTGCACTGCAAGCTTATCTCTCTTTAGCTAAGAGAAGAGATTCCTGATGAGAAGGAATAAGAATAAGAACTTTGGCAATATGAAAAACAAATTGTAGCTTGGCGCCTGTAGCTCAAGCAGCTAAGGCACTAGCCACATACACCAGAGCTGGTGGGTTCAAATCCAGCCCAGGCCTGACAAACAACAACAACTACAACCAAAAAATAGCCGGATGTTGTGGTGGGCGCCTGTAGTCCCAGCTACTTGGGAGACTGAGGCAAGAGAATTGCTTAAGCCCAGGAGTTGGAGGTTGCTGTGAGCTATAACACAACGGCACTCTACCCAGGGTGACAGCTTGAGGTTCTGTCTCAAAAAAAAAAAAAGGAAAAGAAAAACAAATTGTTTTACAATTACCCCAAAGAATACAATAGGTCTCCAGCAATGAAACACAATCTAAAGGAAATTGTCAAAATATCAGATATAGACTTCAGAATATGGGTGACAAATAAGTGAATGGGGTTGAAGAGAAGGTTGAAAACCAACACAAAGAAAAGTGTTTTGGGGAATAAATTTTAAAAATTACAAACTCATTAAGAGAGGTAGACAGCAGAAGAAGAGATGTAACAGAATTTCAAGAAATAATAGAGTGTTTTAGGGGATTTGAAAATACAGCAGAAAGTTTCAGCAACAGGTTAAACCAAACAGAAGAAATAATTTTAGAGCTTGAAGATAAGGCTTTAGAAGTAACCCAAAGATGCAGAGAAAAGAAAAATGAATAATTAGAGAACTATAGACTGTTCAAAGCAGGTCAGTGTAAGAATTATAGGTATTCTTGAGGAGAAAAATAAAAAGCATAGAAAACCTATCCGAGGGAATTATTGAGAAAACGTTAATGGTATCACCAAAGATCCAATTAGGCAGATACAAAATGGCCATCATGCACAAAGAAAATTCATAGAAAATAGGACATTTCTAAGACACATGGTCATCAAACTGGTCAAATTTGAATGGAAGACAAAATTCTATAAGATACAAGGTGAAAGCAACAACTATCCTACAAAGGAAAACCCATTAGCTACCAGCAGACTTCTTACCAGACCTTACAAGACATAAGGGGTTGGGGCCCTAGTTTTTTAGTCATGTTAAACAGAACAACCACAAACTAAGAATATTGTTTTCTATAACACTAAGTTTTGTAAATGATGTAAATTTTCCAGACAAGCAAACACTAAGGGAATTTGTCACCACTAACACAGCCCTACAGGAAATACTCAAAACTGCACTATATGGAATAGCTCAGTAGATAAGGTCTAGTGTAAAAACACGTGAAAGTTAAAGTTCACAGCTCTAATAAAACAATAACACGAGAGGAAAAACAAAACAGAAGTATCATCCAACATGATGAACAGAACAGTATCGCACCAGTTTTTTTAATTATTAAATCATAAATGCATAGATCATGTATACATTAATGCATGTATGGGGTACAATTTGCTGATTTCATATAGAATTAGGAGCGTTTACATCACACTGGTTTATATAAACCTCATCTCGTTTACTTACCAGTGTTAACACTAAATGTAAACAGTCTAATGCTTCTTCAAAAGATACAGCCTCAGTGACTAGATGAAAAACATCCCATATATAAGCTATCTCCAGGAAACTCGTCTAACTCAGAAGGACTCAACACAGATTCAAGGTAAACAGATGGAAAAAATGCTGTGTACAAATTGCTAAGGACTTCACTCCACTGATAGAGCTGGACAGCTCATCAAGCAGAAAATCAAGAAACTGGGCTGAAATGGGTCTGTAGAATAAATCAACATAGTGGATATTTACAGAATAGTCTACTTAAAAAGTACTGAATATATATTCTCATCAGCAATGGACATTTTCCAAGATTGATCATATCTTAAGACTAGGAAACAAGTCTCAGCAAATGTAGAAAAATTGAAATTGTGCTATGTATCTTTTAGGACTATAGCGGAATAAAACTAGAAATCAATTCCAAGAGAAACACTAAAATCTGCACAAAGTCATAGAAATGAAACAACCTGCTAGTAAATAATCCTTGTCTCATTTATGAAATTAAAATGGAAATCAAAAGATTCCTGAAACTGAATAACAAAGGAGGCACAAGTTTTCAAAATCCGTGGGATACCATAAAATAGTCCCAATTGGAAAGTTTATAACCTTAAATGCCTACATCAGAAAGATCACAAATTAATAGCCTAATGTCATATCTCAAGGAACTAGAAAAAGAAGAACAAATCAAATCCAAAGCCAGCAGAAGAAAATAAATAAAAAGCTCAGAGCAGATCTAAATGAAATAGAGACAAATAAATGATAGAAAGGATCTATGAAGCAAAAAGTTGGTTCTTTGTAAAGATAAAATTAATAGTCCACTAGCCTGATTAACCAAAAATAGAAAGCACTGAAATAACATCAATCAGAAATGAAAAAAGAGACATTATAACTAATATGACAGAAATATAAAATACCATCTGCAATACTATAAAAACACATATATACACAAACTAGAAAATAGGGAGCAAATGGATAAATTCCTGGAAACATACAACCTCACAAGCCTGAATAAGGAAGAAATAGAAATCCTGACCAGACAAATAACAAGTAGCAAGAGTGAAACAGTAATTAAAAAAAAAAAAATCTACCAGGCAATGCCTGTGGCTCAGTGGGTAGGGCACCGACCCCATATACTGAGGGTGGCAGGTTCGAACCCGGCCCTGGCCAGCTAAAACAGCAGTGGCAACTGCAACAAAAATAGCCAGGCATTGTGGCGGGCACCTATAGTCCCAGCTACTCAGGCTGAAGCAAGAGAATCAGTTAAGCCCAAGCATTGGAGGTTGTTGTGAGCTGTGATGCCTCAGCACTCTACCGAGGGCAACAAAGTGAGACTCTGTCTCAAAAAAATAAAAAAATAAAAAAAACTAACAAAAAAGTCCTGAACCAACATATTCACAGCTGAATTCTACACGAGCTATAGAACTGGTACCTATCCTACATAAATTATTCCAAAACATAGAAGGAGAGAATCTTCCCTAACTCATTCTGGGAAGCCAGTATCACCTTTACACCAAAGCCAGGGAAGAACACAGCCAAAAAAGAAAACTATAGACCAAAATCCCTTATGAACATAACTGGAAAATCCAAAACAAAACACTAATAATCCAAATTCAATAGCCCATTAAAAAGACAATTCACCCTGATCAAAGAGGGTTTCATCCCAGGGATGCAAGGATGGTTAATATACACAAATCAATAAATATGATTCACTACATAAATAGAACCAAAAACAAAGACCATACGATCATCCCAGTATAGAAAACGCATATAATAAAATCCCAGACCCTTTCAAGATGAAAACTTTCAACAAACTAGACATGGAAAGAATGTATATCAAAATTATTAAAGCTTTATATAACAAACCCACAGCCAATATTATACTGAATGGGGAAAAGTCAAATGTATTCCCGTAACAACTGAAACAAAATAAGGGTGCCCACTGTCACCACTTGTTTTCAGTTTCATACTAGAAGTCCTATCCAAAGCAATCAGGCAAGAGAAAGAAATAAAGGGTATCTATGTTGGGAAAGAGGTGATCAAATTATCCCTGTTCACTAATGATATGATCTTGAATCTAGAAAACCCAAAAGACATAGAATTGATCATTTCAGCAACATCTCAGGTTATAAAATCAGTGTATACAAGTTAGTACCATTTCTGTATACTAGTAGTAGTCAATCTGAGAGCTAATCAGGGATTTAGTACCATTTACAGTAACAGCAAAGAAAATATTTAGGAGTATACTTAAACAAGGAGGTGAAAGATCTCTACAAAGAGAAGTTCAAAACAGGAATGAAAGAACTCATAGATAACACACAAGTGGAAAACCATCGCATAGTCATGGTTTGGTAGAATCAACATTATTAAAATGTCCATACTACCCAAAGTGATTTATAGATTCAGTGCAGTCCCCATCAAAATGCCAATGTTATATTTCAGTTATCTAAAAAAATAATTTTGAGATTTATGTAGAACCAAGAAAGTGCCCAAATAGCCAAAGCAATCTTAGGCAAAAAGAATAAATCCAGAGATATTATATTACCTGACTTCAGACTTGTAATATAGTATACCAAACTATATTATAATGCTGTGGAAACCAAAACAGCATGGTACTAGTACAGAAATTGGAACCTAGACCAATGGAACAGTACAGAGAACCCAGATATAAAACTATCTACCTATAACCAACTGATCCTCAATGGAGCAGACAATATACACTAGGGAAAGGAAACCCTATTCAATAAATGGTGCTGGGAAAACTGGATAGCCACATGCAGAATAAAGGAACAGTGCCCCATCTCTCACCGTATACCAGAATTTATTCTGGATGGATAAAAGATTTAAAAGTGAGGCATGAAATCATAAAAATTCCAGAAGAAAACATAGAAAACACTTGTCTGGATATCAGCCTACACAAAGAATTTGACTACAACCCCAAAAGCAAATACAGCAACAACAAAAATAAATGGCACTTAATTAAATTAAACAAACTTCTGCACAGTGAAGGAAATAATCAAAAGTGTGAGTAGAGAACCTACAGAATAGGAGAAAATATTAACAAACTATACAGAGGCTAATATCCAGAATCTACAAAGAACTCAAACAAATCAGCAAGAAAAAATAATCCCATTGAACCCCATGCAGAAGATATGAACAGAAGTTTTCCAAAGAAGGCTGACAAGTGGCCAAGAAACATGGAAAAAATACTCAGCATCACTGATCATGAAGGAAATACAGATTGAAACCACAATGAGATACCACCTTATTCCTGTGAGAATGGTCATTACTAAATAGTCAAAAAACAGTTGATGCTGGTATGGATGTAGAGAGAAAAAGGAATGCCTATACACTGTTGATGGGGCTGCAAATTAGTACAGCCTCTGTCAAAGACATATAGAGATTCCTGTAAGAGATAAGTTATAGACCTGTTGGCAGGTAGAGATTGTGGATGGCTGGGTTAGTTGACCCAAAGGACCTTTGAGCCAATTTAGGCTACTCTCCTTGGCTTCAGATTCTCCTCTGCCATACTGGTCCAATGCAGGGGGTTTAGCAGCTGCTGCAGGTTGAGAAGTGGGCCCTCGAGAAGGTGTCCCAGGCCCACACACTGTAAATCCTAAGGCTGAAGCAGGCCAAAGAAGCAGTTTAGGCTTAAATTGAACAGTTCTACCTGCAAAAGGAGAAAGAATTCAAGGCCAAGGAAGCTGCACCACTGGGATCTCATGGCAGTTGCATCACAGAAGTGGAGAAGGAGATCCAGGAGAAAATAACCATCCTCCATTCCTACTTGCATTAGAATGGAAATGTTACTCCTGAATAACTTCTTGGCCTTTGTCTGTGTCATCTGGCCAGAAATGCATGAAAACTACTACATAAATGGATAAGGAGAGAAGAAAGAAGCAGCACCTGTTCCATGGATTGGTCTTTTAGATGCCCTGTGCAATATGAAGCTTTACCAAACTTGTTATATTCTTACAAAAGGCATTAAATTATTTCTATATATTGTATAGTCAATCCCTTCACTTTATGGAGAGTAGAAAAATTAGCTTCTTTGTACAGACTTTATACCATCTAAATATTTCTCAGAAATTTAATAGGTAGATGTTTTCCTATGCCCTTTAGTTCCAGCACTATATAGATCAATGTTGACTTTTTCTTTCTTAAATCTAATTTTAAAAAAAATCTTTAAAGAAAGAGGTTAAATAATTTTTTTTTCCTTAACACTTTCTTGAATGTCAGGGACTTTCTGAAAGAAAGTATTAAATAGTTATTTATAACTTTGTGAAGCATCATCTAACCTGAAAGTAGTCCATTTCTCCTAATGGTAAGAGCAGTAGATACTAGTGTAATTTTTTGGAATGGTAACAACAGTGGATTCTAGTATAATTGGTTGGGCTACTTGTAGTTTCTCTTATTCAAAATTATTAGATGATAGGATTTAAGACCTTGTTACATGTTATTACCTGTTGTACTGATAGTCATTTAAAAGTAAAGATTCTTTGTCATGCATAAAAAAAGCAAGAAAGAAACGTAGACTTATCATTCAATCCAGCAATCCTACTATTAGGTATCTACCCAATGGAAAAGAAGCCATTTATCAAAAAGACATCTGCACTCAAATGTTATAACAGCACACTTTACAGTTACAAAGATGCTGAATCAATTAAGTGCCCATCAGTTCATGAGTGGGTAAAGAAAATGTGTTTATATATACCATGGAGATATCATGACATACTATTCAGTCCTAAAAATGAATGAAATAATGTCTTTTGCAGCAATTTGGATGGAACTGAAGACCATTATCTTAAGTGAAGTAGCTCAAGAATGGAAAAACAGGCATTGTAGCTCACGCCTGTAATTCTAGCACTCTGGGAGGCCAGGGTGGGTAGATGATTGAGCTGAGCAGTTCAAACCACCCTGAGCAAGAGCGAAACCCCATCTCTATTAAAAATAGAAAAACTAGGCAGGCATTGTGGTTCCTTGGGAGGCTGAGGCAAGAAAGATCTCTTGAGTCCAGCAGTTTGAGGTTGCTGTGAGCCGCATGCCACAGCACTCTAACTTGGGGCAACAAAGTGAGACTCCGTCTCAAAAAAAGAATGGAAAAACAAATACCACATGTACTCTCAAATATTTGGGAGCTAAACAGTAGGAACACATAGGAACAAAGAAATACAAAGAGCATTGACAAGAAGAGAGGAGGGTGTAAAAGCTTACCTATCATGTTCATTGAACATAATTCTGGTGATGGGCACACTAAATGCCTACCTTAAGCATTATACAAAGCATACATGTAAAAAAAACATTTGTACCCCCTTAAATGTTTTGAAATTTTAAAAAATACTACTAGATGAAAACTGAGACATTAACACTTCAGGACATTGGTCTGGAAAAATATTTTGTAAATAAGATGAGAAAAGTAAAAAAAAATTAAATGGGGGTTATAGCAAACTAAAAAACTTCTGCGCAGCAAAGGAAACAGTCAACATAGTGAAAAGGCAGCCTACAGAATGGGAGAAATATTTGTAAACTATACATTTGATAATGTATTAATATGCAAAATATGTAGTATTTTAATTAACAAATATTGTATATATTTAGGAGGCACATAGTGATGTTTTGGTATACCATATATAATGTATAAAAACAATAACAGCAAACAATAAGAATAACCTGCTTTGAAGACAGGGAAAAGTCCTGAATTGATGTTTCCCAAAAGAAGACATATAAATAGCCAACAAGTATATAAAACAGTGTTCAGTATCACTAATCAGAATGGGAAATGCAAATCAAAACCACAGTAAGGTATCATCTCACCCCATTTAGGATGGTTATTACCAAAAGGCCAAAAAGTAACAAATACTGATGAGGATACAGAGAAAAAGGAACTCTTACAATGTATAAGTGTTGATAAGAATTTATGGAATTTCCTGAAAAAACTACAAATAGAGCTACTAACATATGACCCAGTAATCCCACTGTTGGACATTTACCCAAAGGAAAGGAAATTAGTATATTGAAGAGAAGAGATATCTACACCCTAATGTTGATTGCATCACTATCCCAACAGCCAAGATAAGGTGTCCAGCAACAGATGAAAGAGTAAAAAAATGCAATCTTTATACACAGTGAACTACTATTCAGCCACAAAAAAAGAATGAAATTCTGTCATTCATGGCTACATGAATGGAACTGGAAGACATTATGTTAGGTGAAATAAGCTTGGAACAGAAAGTTAAACACAGCATGTTCTTACTCATATGTGGAAGCTAAAAAAGTTGATCTCATAGAAATGAAAAGTAGAATAGAGGATGCTAAAGGTTGAGAAAGGGGGGATTTGTTAAAGGATAGAAAATTACAGCTAAATAGAAGGAATAAGCTCTAGTGTTCTAGACCATCATTAGATGACTGTAGTTAACAACATAGTTTTCGAAATAGCTAGGAGGAGGATATTGAATGTTCTGAACACAAAAAGTGACAAAAGTTTGAGACAATGATGTGCTAATTACCCTGATCTGATCTGTATACATTTATCATGGTATATCAAAACATCACCATGTGCCTCCTAAATATATACAATTAATATTTGTTAATTAAAAAATTTTTTTGAAAGAAGAAAGTTAAAAATTGCCAATAATCTAGTTAACTAGAAACAATAAATTTGAGCTTTTCTTTTTCTTTCCTTTTCTTTTCTTTTTTTTTTTTTTTT
>NW_003852543.1:4425878-4449422 GCF_000181295.1 Otolemur garnettii | reverse complement strand
GCCTTAGCCACTTGAGTCACAGGAGCCGAGCCCGAGCTTTTATTTTTCAAGACCTTTTTCTATTCATCTGTACTTACTTTTTGAGTTACAGAAACATAACCATATTTTCTCAATATACTATTTTATAACCTTTTTAAAATTTCAGATTAATAACCTTTTTAAACTTTAGTGTGCATACTTTTAAAAATTCCACTGAATTTTCTCTTACATTATTTTATAATATTAAAGATCATCCATCAACTTATGAGTATATTTCTTGAATTCATTTTTAATTGCTTTAAATTTGTTCTCTTGATCAGTACTGAAGCTGATGGTTTAAACACAATCATAACTATTTCCTCAAAAGACAGTCCTAATGAAAATATATTCAGAGTATTAAAGTTTTTAGGTAACTTTTAGCCTAGGGAAAAATTTGGTATCAGTTTGAACCAAATTGATAGGAACAAGTGATTAATGAACAAGTGTTAGGAATAAAAGAATTTGGTTCAGTGGGTAGGACACCAGCCCCATATACCGAGGATGGGGTTCAAACCCAGCCCTAGCCAAACTGCAACAAAAAAATAACCGGGTATTGTGGCGAGCACCTGTAGTCCCAGCTACTCAGGAGGCTGAGGCAAGAGAATCGCCTAAGCCCAAGAGGTGGAGGTTGCAGTGAGCTGTAATGATATGGCACTCTACTGAAGCGCCATAAAGTGAGACTCTGTCTCTACAAAGAAAAAGAATCAGTCTATGACTCAACAGGAAATAGTTTCTTATAGACTGGTGCTAGTCATAGAGAAACTGAAATCTTGTAAGCTGAGAGAAAGTGTGGAAGATTTTTTTTTTTTTGGAAGATTTGTTGAAGATAGAAATAGATGAACTCAGTACAAAGCAGGGTCAGATGATAAAGTGAAAAACATTATTTGAAGCATAGGAAAGAAATGTAGTAATTACACTAGACTGTTTCATAAAGCAGCAAATTGACATGCTGCTTATGTAATAGTGAAACAAACCAAAAAGTGGAAACAAATAAAAACCTATAGTCTGCTGTGTTTGTAGCCTCCCCAAATTCATATGTTAGAACCTAGTCTTCAATGTGATTAGTAGGTGGGGCCTTGTGGAGGCGATTAGATCATGAATGGGATGAAGGGATGTAAGTGTCCTTATATGGAGAAGAGGCCCTAGAGAGCTGCCTTTCCTTGTCTACTATGTGAGGACACGGCTGCTTCTGTGAAGCAGAAAGAAAGAGGGCTCTCACCAGAACCCAATTGTGGTAGCTTCACAAGCTCAGACTTCACAGCTTCCAGAGCTGTGAGAAGTAAAATTCTGTTGTTTATAGGCCACCTACCATTATTTAAAACTTTTCTGCATCCAGCCTGAAAACACCAGAGTTTGTTTTGTCTCACTCAGGTAGGAGTACCCTGTGTGCTCTCCTCCAGTCACTCACCCTGTATCTCCAACACCACCTTAAACTCAGTGTACCTATTTTGGGGGTTGGGCGCAGATGTTAATATATGTGTTTAAGGGTTCAGTAAGAAGCAGAACCAGAGATTTTAAAAGTGGGTATGTGTATATGTATTTATATGTGTGTATTTATGTGAGGAATTAGCTTATATGATTGTGGGAGCTAGTTAAGGAAGCTTTTAAGTGTACAGCAGGGCAAGCAGTCAGGAAAGGGAATAACAAGTTGGCTAGAACTCCCAGGGTGTACACTAAAGCTTCTTGTCCACATGGAGGCATTCAGGGAGGATCCTGAGAAGATCTAGACGCTGTTTGGAGCCCCTTAGCTCAGAGCCTAAACTCTCTCTGAAAGGACCTCAGAGTAATTAAGGCAAGCCCATCCCCCACTTTTTGATTAAGTGAGCTGATTAGGGACTGTAATTATTTCTGCAGAATTCCTCTCAATAGCTCTTAGATTGGTATTTGAAAAAATGGGAAAAGGTACATGTATATTACAGAATAGCCACTGCTTCTCTTCTGTCTTTAGAGCTCTCTCTTTCTGGTAAGGAAGACTTAGAAAGGGAATTCTGGGGACTGTAATTCAGTCCAGTTAAGTCGGTATCACAAAGCTACCATATAGGTATCAACAAACAGGTTCCTAAATTTAGAACTTTTTTGAGTCAAGAAAATGGGAGGAAGGGATATTATTGAAAGACTTTGCCTAGCAATGTTAAAATTAGGGTTCTTTTGCTACTTGAAAGTAGTTTTAGGATAAAGAAAATGAAATAGTACATTTTCATTGCAGAAAGTAAATTCTGAAAGTAAATTCAGGAAGTAACTGATTGCCAAATGAAATCAGATGCTTAAGACATATCCTCTTCTAAAGTTATCATATTTTTTTCATTCTCAGAAACATAAAACTTGTCCATTGAGTTTTTTCCCTCTGTTAACTATATTTCTTTCTGCCTCCACAAATCTCCGCTCTTTCTTAAATGAAAATTATACAAGTGAAAAAAGTCAGATTAAAATACCACAGTACAGAATGGTCCCTCTTAATGTTTGTTACTTACTTCAACATTTATCCCTCCTTTTTTGGTTATTAACAGCCCTAATTTTTTCAGTTATCTGACCTTTAGAAAAAGTGACCTGTCCCTGTCCCTGGAGTAAATCCCGATTGATCTAAGTCAGTTACAGTAATCCCATTCTTCTTGCTTGTGAACAACTCTGGAGTAGATCTTCCCAGTAATTTGAGGGAAGATCTACTGAAGTGTTTCTGAGGAAAGATTGTTTCTTTTCACTCTAAAAAGACACAAGAAAAAAGAAACACCCTTCTACCCTTTTCCTTGCTGGATATTGTCTGCATGTAATGCCTGGGGTATGATGGTAATCATCCTACAGTCAGTAAAGGGTACGGACTAGTGCCTCCCAGTCACCAAAGCCAGGGCATTTTGTGTAACAGAATGGACAAATGGAAAGGACCTTGATAATACTGTTGAACTGCTAAATTAACAAACCCTGGAACTGCTCTATTTTAGGTCTTCATGATAGGTGACACCTTGATCTCTTAAAGAGTACATGCCACTGCTGACCTCTTCCTCCCTCTCAGATTTGTCCCCACTTCTACCCTTGTGAACTACTCTCCATGTTTTCCTCCTGTGTCTGAGGTTGGGGTTTTTTAGTTTCTTTTAGGGCTTCTGTTCTCATACATATACCCTAATGGTGGTAACTTCTCTTTCCTCACCCTATTTCAGCCTATTTACTAGTCTACACTTTCTTGCTGAGTGATGTCCTTCATGCCCTTGGCATATGTCTGCGATTTTCTAATTTGTGTGGCCCCCTTGATCACTTACCTTTCGTTTCCAACACCACCTTAAGCTTAGTGTACCCTGCTCATATTTCTGTATTTCCCTAGTCTCTGGTGCAGTCACCAAAGCCAGAATCCTGAGGCTTCGTGTATTTTCTCTTTCCCTCAAAGCACTGCATTCCTTCTCCCAGCATAGCCATTTAGTGGAAGAAATCCTATCTATTTTTCATATCTACTCTTCTCTAATCCTCATTGCCTACCCTTTTCCTCCTAATTCAGGCCCCCATCATATCTTACCTACACTATTACCACATGCCTGTAATTTTCCAATTTGTGATTAATACTGTCAACAGAGATCTTTTTAATATCGAAGTCTGATCGTGTCATTTTCACCATTCCTCCCCCATATTTTTTAATGGTTTCTTACTGCCTTTAGGAGAAGTGCTAAATTTCTCCTTTTACTTTCTTATATGCCCACTATACCTGTAAAGAACTGTGTACCATTTCCTGAAATCACTAATCTTTGTAACTTCTGAGCATGTTGTTCATACTTTGAGAGTACACCTCTAACAAGAATATTTTAGGGAAGGCCTTATGGAAGTAGAAAGAACAGATAATGAATATACTTGTAATGTAAACTCAATAATTACTAACATTTTTGCCATATTCTCTTTATATTTTTGTTTTGTGAATCCTGTGAAAACAGCAGACCAGAATTAGGATATTTCATTCCTAATTCTTTAGCAAGTATTTTCATATAAAATTGACCCTTGAACAACATGCAGTTAAAAATCTGCATATAACTTTTAACTCCCCAAAACTGAGCTAATAATAGCCTATTATTGGCCAAAAGCCTTACCAATTACATAAAGAGTTCATCAACACATATTTATGTAATATGTATCATATACTTATCCTTACAATAAGGCAAGCTGAAGAAAAGAAATATTATTAAGGAAATCATAGGAAGCAGAAGTGGATTGTTTTAAAGGACTTCACCCCGACCATCTTCATGTTGCATAGGCTGAGCAGAAGGAAGAGGGAAAGTTGGTCTTGCTGTCTCAGAGACGGCAGAGAAAGAAGAAAATCTGCATGTAAGTGGATCCACAAAGTGGTCGACTGTACAAGGACATTCTACATAACTGTAGTACCATTATTGATATCTTAAGAAAACTGACAGTAATTACAGAGTACCTTTAACCCATCTGTTTTGGTCAGGGCTGTAGTTGTTTCCTTGTAAATGATAGAAATCTAACTGAAACTAGGTCAAAAGGAGACTGTTTTGGAAAGAATACCGTAATATATCTGTAGAAAGTACAGCTGCCACCAAAGGACAACAGGATCAACTTTACTTAACACCACCAGGACTCCTCTTTGTCTCTTATTTTCCCTCACTGTATGTTGTTGGGTTATTCTCTCTCATTGCCAGTACCTTTTCCCTGCAGCGATGGGACTGACTGCTCTTCAGGTTTGCATTCTATATCCTTCCTCCATTGGGAAGTACTAACTTTTTCTTTAGTTTGAAAAATCTCAGAGTTGATCAGTGATCACTTTGGCTTGGGTCAGGTGTCTACTCCACCAGGCAGCCAAGGAGGGCATCTAGCAGTGTACATTTTCCTACTGCCATCCGTATGTTGCTCTGGTTTTCATCCAGACAAGAAGACATTGTACTCTTTCGACTGGCACCTGTTTGAGTTGAAGTCCATAACTATCTCCTTGGCCTGTTCAATTCCTAAGACCAGCACTGTGTAACCTCCTAAGACTCCTGTGTAAAGCAAGCCTTCCCCAATCTGCCTAGCATAGGTAGAAACTGCCTTCTTAGCTTCCATGGTGTTGTGTTAACCCCACAGAAGTGAGATGGACCCCCACCCAAAATTCGGTTCAGATACCAGGACTGATCATGTCAGATATGTGCTTATATCAAGAGGGTGTAAAAAGTTTTATTGTACTCACATAATGAAACTTCTGAGGAGACTATGGCAGGTTCTCAAGCAAGTCTGAAAGTGTCTTGAGAGAGCAGAGAAAGGAGATTAGCTTGGCTTTTATTGTGGTTAGGGAATAAGGGTGGGGTGAGCTTGCATGGTTTGAACTTCTCACTAGCTCTAAGAGAGTGTGGAGGTTTTCTTATTAGCAGCTTCACCAGATGAGGGGCTTATGGTGAAGGGGCATCCGTGGGGCTTGAAAACTGTCAGCAGTCACATGGCAAATGGATTTAGATCCTTTAGTACTCCTGGCATCTTTTAAAGAGTTTTATGTCCTTTAGCAAGGATATAACTGGGACTTTTCTTCCTTTTTTCTAGACACCTATACTGATTCCTCTCCCTACCCAGATCTCTACTGCTGTCTAGAATTTATTTCACAGTGAACTAATCAAATTAACTTTCTTCAAAGATAAGCCTTTCTTTGTTTTCATCCCTTTTGTTTAAATGTATTGTTTAATACTACTTTTAATCCCTCTCCTCCCTCCCTCCCCTGCCTTTCCTTTTTCCTCTCTTTCTCCCCCTCCTCTCCCCTCTCTGTAACAATCTAATAGGACAGTCTAGGCACTACCACTCCCTCTCCTTCCCCTCTACCCTCCCCCTACCTGGTTTTTATGCCAGTGCTGTAAAATGCTTTTTCTGTTTCCATAACAACTCCCTTTTTCAGTTTTTTTATTGCAGACTGTAAAAGATGCTTTGGGCGGAAATTTGGTTTACTGAATAATTTGGTTTATATGATTATCAAGTGCAAAATATCTTGGTTTCAAATCTGAAGTTTAAAATGAGTACTAAATGGCTTTAAAAAATAGACATTGAATAGATTCACTAAAAATGGAAGTCTTTATCATCAAAATAAATTCAGTTTATGAAAGGCTGTTTTCCCTAATGACTTTTAAATATTTCAAGAAAATCAAATAAGCCCTCCTTCTAAAGAGTGCTGTTTAGATTTTCAGTTTCTACCTGTTCAGTCTTTCTATAAAAAAGTTTTCACCAAAACCTCAGCTCATCTTTCAATCTAAAATGTGTTTGAGGGGACAGTAGAATTTTGTGGTAATTGAGTGATGCAAAGTACTGCATATTGATTTGGCTCAACTTCCTGCCAAAAGCTGTGCTTAACAGAGTGCTGTGTCACTGTCATTCATTAGGTTTGCCTAAGAGCAGTTGCTAAGCCATTTCTTCAGCTGTTTCCTGGCAGTACAGTGTCATCTTTCTGTTGTGTAGGACACTTGGCATTGACCACAAAATTGCAGCACTTTTCAGGCTAAACTCTAATTCATAGTTGCTGCTACTTGATTCTTTTAAGCCTCAGACTGTTAATAAAATATCGATAGTAGTACTGCTGCCAGCAGAGAACAGCCGTATGCTTTCTTCAGCTTGGTTTATCTATAGGTACTTCACACTGTCCCCTTTAGTGCTACTTAATAAGTCTTTGGACAGCTGATAATGGAAACCAACTGGACCAGCACTGACAGGCTTTTGGAAATGTTTGTTTTACTTTTCAATTTTACCTGGCCAGTCTAGTAGTCACACATGCTGCTTGGGATAGCAGAATTCTAAGATAGTCCACAAGATTTGTGGCCTCTAATGTACCTACATACACCTTCTACCAAGTTATTCAATAAAACACTAATCTAGATATTCTTGCAAAGGATTTTGAAATGTTATCTTTAAGGCCCTAAAGGCCCTAAATCATTTGACCTTGAGGATAGGAAGATTATCTGGGTGCCTGACCTAATCCATGAGCCTTTTATATAGGACTTCAGCAATCAGAAACAGAAATGTCAGAGATTTGAAGCAAGGGAGATAATTGATGGAAGGGAGTTTCTTTGTGCTGGTTTGGAAATGGAGGGCAATATGGCAAGAAACTGAGAGCAACCTGAAATTTGCCAACTTGAATGAGCTAAGAAGGTGACTGAGTTCCAGATGAGAACATAGCCTGCTGACACCTTGATTTCTGCCTTGTGAGACCTTTAGCAGATAAACCAGCCACTTCTACAGGACTGTAAGGTAATGAATGGGTGTAACTTTAAGCCTATACATTTGTGGTACTTTGTTACATAGCACAGAAAATTAATGCACTGTGTGTTTAGAAGGAGGCATGTACTTTCCACGGTCCAGAGTATGCTCGCAGCACCAAGGGAACAGAGGCGGGAGGGGCAGGACAAGCATTCCTATGAGATCTCTGAGCAGATCTATTCCAAGGGGTGCTTCCTGCAATGTGAACACCCTCAGCTAGAGGCAGTCTGCTCCGTGTGAGCACGCATGAATAGCTTGCTGACACCCTTCCCAACACATTCTCAGTTACTGCAAACTTCTTTGAACAACACAAGATCCTTCTTCTCTGAGAAGGTCTCATTTCCAAGAGGTATAACCCAGGGCTTACCTCTTTGATCCCTACAAGAAAGGACAGGGCCAGCCTCAGCAGCATTGCAGATCAAGCATTCTGACCACTCCCTGCTCCCAGACTCCTAGGACTCCACATTTGACTCCTTGCCCATAGTCTGTTCCTGCAATAGGCCATCTTCAGCCCTGTCGTCTTGAAGGATACCCCAAATTACCTGTTCATCTTACCTATCATCTCTGTCTTAGAGATAGATCTCACTAAAATCATACAGTAAAAGACATTAAGAATAAATTCATAGAGAAGTAAAATACGGGTTGTCAGTTAGCCTGCAGTCTATTTGAGTTGTAAAAGGTATGTGTGTGTTTGAAGAAAGCACATAAATGGGGAACTTTGAAGATGTAAGGAGGATATTTTTATTTATATGTACTCTTGTTCTATTTATATGTTATAATAGATGAAGCTTGAGGAAGAACTTTTATCTTCTATACTGTCTGTATTCAGTGTTTCCCGTAGTATCCTGCCTATAGTTTGAGGCTGAGGCCCCAGTTGGGTCTGTACGTATTTCCCTAATTTTTCCATCATTCTGTGTTTCCACCTGGAATTGATGAGCCTGTTGGTTAAAAGATCTACCTCCAGAGAAGACTTGCAATATGAGTAGTTTTGCAATTGAGTAGCAAATTGACTTGCAATTTGAGTAGTTTTGAGGGCACTCAGCTTCCTATTCACTACCTCCAAATGTGTTCTTCCAAAAGGATACCCCTCCTCAGGACCTGGTTCCACCATTTTTGTTTTTGTTTTTTTGTTGTTGTTGTTCTGATGGCTGGACTGTTAGGCCATGGAATGATGGTGAACCTCATGATGGCTGGGCTGTCAGCCATGGAATGATTTTAGACAAGATTTTTGCATCCCTGTGTAAAGCAGAGAAATACTTCTGTAGGATCCTACCTCTCCAGGGCAGTCTGTGGACATAGCTTCCTAGTGACTGCTAATGCAGCAGAGTGGTCTGCTCTCATTTGAGAAAGTTGAAGGGGTTTTATTTTCTCAGCATCTTCCCTGATTCTTAGCAGTAGGTGGTGACATCTGCAGTGGTGAGCTCTTAGAAGAAGATGACTTGGTTTAGGCCTTAGAGGTACAAGAATATATCTAACCTCAACAATGAAACTTCACAGTATTATAAAGAAATTCTCAAGTGGTATATACAGTAGAGCATTACAGACTGTTACTAAAACCTAAAAAAAAAAATAAGCGTTTTTACAAAAGACACTGACGAGTTCCTATATAAGTTATGGGCCATGTACATGTGTTTTGGATAATATGGAAAGAAGATACTATTAGCCCATTCCAGAAAAGACAGAATATGTTGAAGGAGTCCCAGATTCAATTACAGATAAAGCTACAAAAGTAACGAAGAAAGTAGTAGCAAATTGGATTTTGGTTTTGATTTAGATGATACAGAATATGAAAATTAAGTTAAAAAATGTGTCTGTGAGTCAGGTTGAAAATACGAGATTCTGACCAATTTTTGACTTTGAGGGTTGTACTTCAAAAAAGACTACAAAGTACTACGAGGAAGTTGGGCAAGTCTCTAAGGGAACAGACTAAAATTTCTACTTGGACAGTTAATTGTGCTTTTGAGTTGATTTATCATCATGGTTATCTAATTATCATATTTCCATCCTGAGTTCTTTAGTATTCTATTTCTAG
The DNA here is from genome assembly GCF_000181295.1 of Otolemur garnettii. NCBI lineage: Eukaryota > Metazoa > Chordata > Mammalia > Primates > Galagidae > Otolemur > Otolemur garnettii. The sequence continues at coordinate 4,440,172 of NW_003852543.1, read as the reverse complement.
ATAGCACTTGCATACTTTTCAAGTTGAATTATTGAAGGATTTCATGGGTTCACTATCTGACTAAATAGGATTCAGCATTGATAGTTATATAAAAAATAAAGTAGCATTATTCTAAGCTGCTTTCAAATGTACATCCTCAGCAAATTTCTTTCAATGCACTGACCTCAAGTAAACAACTCACATGGCAAAGCCATCTTTGCTGACATCTTCACTGAATACTCCAAAGCAAAAGGAGGTTGGTGTGAATCCTTTATCCATTTTTAGATGATGTACAGTAGTGTTGTTTTCCAGAGTGTTTTCATTTCTTTACTATAAAATTATTTTTTCTTTTTTATGAAATATATACACAGAACAATGCATTAAGATGTATATGTAGTTTTACATCTATCACTTAGCTCAAGAAATAAGATGTTTGCCAGCACCCAACACCCCTGTGGACCCTTCCCTGATCCCAGTCTCATTGTTCTCTCCAGGATTAACCACTGTCCTGATTTTTTGTAATCATTTCTAGATTTTCTTTGTAGTCATACGACCTGATAAACCTCTACATGTTATGTTAGTTTTGCCAGTTTTTGAGCTTACTTTTCCCATTCTACTATTTATTTATTTAGACAGTCTCAAGCTGTTACCCTTGGTAGAGTGCTGTGGAGTCACAGCTCACAGCAACCTCAAACTTTTGGGCCTAAGCAACTCTCTTGCCTCAGCCTCCCAAGTAGCTGGGACTACAGGTGCCCGCCACAATGCCTGGCTATTTTTTTTTTATTATTGTTGCAGTTGTCATTGTTTTAGCCAGCCTGGTCTGGGTTTAAACCCACCAGCCTCAGCATATGTAGCCAATGCCCTACCCACTGAGCTACAGGCCCCACCCCTTCCCAGCTTACTTTTAAATACTAAAAACCTATTTAAAAAAAAGAAGTTGCAGGAATTTTACAGTATTCTTTTATACCTTGTTAATGTTTTAACCTTATCTACCAGTATATACTTTGTGTACCTCTATAACTTTAATGTTAACATTCAGCTATATTTGCTTTATATAGATATTCGTACTTTATATAATATTTTGATAAATATAAATGATATTATGATAGAGCTCATTCTGTTTCATACATTTTGAAGGTCCATGTGTGTTATTAATAGATTTTTATTTTAACCACATCAAAATATCCGCTGTTTTTGCCTGTTAACTCTTACTTTGGTGGATACAGAGACTGCCTAAATCAGCCAATTCCCACAACTAGCCCTGCAATAAAATCCTTACACAGGTTCATATATGGACTGCTGTGAAAATTTCTTGAGAATATAAGCCCAGGAATGGAATGCTTAGAGCATAGAATGTGAGTGCCCATTGCATGCCTGGGTAGTGCCTGCTTGTTCTTCTGAATGGCTGTACCACTCTGTCCTCCAAAGAGCAGTATGTGAGCATTCTAACATTTCCATATCCCCTATATTTGAACCAATGTTTGAGATTTGCCAGCTTTCTAATTTTACTAGCTAAGTAGGGATACTGTGATACCTCATTGTTAATATGTCATTCTCTGATTGCTAGTAAGTTCAAGTATCTAACACTTTATGTGCTTGTTGGCCTTTTGGGTTTCTTTTCTGTAAGGGTTGCCTGTTCACATCCTTTGACCTTTTTCCTTTTGAGGTTCTTATTAATTTGTTAGAAGTTTCTTTTATAGGCTAGAATAGCGGTTCTCAACCTGTGGGTTGAGAGAAGAACTGTATTAAAGGGTTGCATCGTTAAGAAGGTTGAGAACCACTGCTCTAGAAGTAACGTTTTATTCTAAAAAGATATTTACCCATTGCAAAGCTCTTTTCCCATCCCATAGTTTGTTGAACAGAAATTCTTAGTATTTCCCCTACTTTTAAAAAATGTGAAAGTACGGAAAAGTTGGAAGAGTAATATGGTGAATAGGTACCTACATAATATTCACCAAATATGAATTCCCCAAGAATTAACCCTTTGCTTTCTCTCTCTTCTGTGATTGCACACATACATGAATGCATACACATGTGCGTGTGCAATATGGATACTTTTAGCTCATAACTTTTCCAGGTTTCTTCTTTTGAAATAGGTATGTTCAGACAGGGTACAGTGGCTCATGCCTTTAATCCTAGCACTCTGGCAGGCCAAGGCAGGAGGATCCTTTGAGCTCAGCAGTTTGAGACCAGCCTGAGCTAGAATGAGAACCCATGTCTACTAAAAATAGAAAAATTAGCTGAGTACTATAGCAGGTGCCTGTAGTCCCAGACATCAGGAGGCCAAGGCAGGAGGATCACTTGAACCCAGATGTTTGAGGTTACTGTAAGCTGGGCTGACACCATGGCACTCTAGCTTGAGCAATCCAGTGAGTCTGTCTCAAAACACATATAAAAGACAGATCAAATAGAAAATAACTAGCAGGGTGGTAGAGTTTGACCATATCACTAATTGCAATAAATATAAATAATCTAAATATACCAATTATAAGGGACCAAGATTCTCAGATTGTATAAAAAATTAAGAGACAGGGCTGGCACCTGTGGCTCAAGGAGTAGGGTGCTGGCCTCATATACCAGAGGTGGTGGGTTCAAACCCAGCCATGGCCAAAAACTGCAAAAAAAAAAAAAAAAATTAAGAGACAATTAACAAGAATCCACTTTTATATGTTAAAACATTGACAGGTTACAAGTAAAAGGGTGGTCCTACAAAAAGAATCCAGCAACACATCAAACAAATTATACACCATGACCAAGTGGGTTTTATCCCAGAGTCTCAAGGCTGGTTCAATATATGTAAATCTATAAATACAATTCATCATATAAACAAATTAAAAAACAAAGACCATTATTATTCTCTCAATTAATGCAGAAAAAGCTTTTGATAATATCCAGCATCCTTTCATGATCAGAACACTTAAGAAAATTGGTATAGAGGGGACATTTTTTAAACTGATAGCGGCCATCTACAGCAAACCCACAGCCAATATCATATTGAATGGAGTTAAATTTAAATCATTTCCACTCAGATCAGGAACCAGGCAAGGTTGCCCATTGTCTCCACTGCTTTTCAACATTGTAATGGAAGTCTTAGCCATCACAATTAGGGAAGAAAAGGCAATCAAATGTATCCATTTAGGGTCAGAAGAGATCAAACTTTCCATCTGCGCAGATGATATGATTATATATCTGGAAGGCACCAGGGATTCTACTATAAAACTCTTAGAAGTGATCAAGGAATACAGAAGTGTCTCAGATTACAAAATCAACACTCACAAGTCTGTAGCCTTTATGTATACCAACAATAGTCAAGCTGAAAGAACAGTCAAGGACTCTATTCTGTTCACAATAATGCCAAAGAAGATGAAATATTTGGGAGTTTACTTAACAAAGGACATGAAAGATCTCTATATAAGAGAACTATGAAACTCTAAGAAAAGAAATAGCTGAAGATGTTAACAAATGGAAAAACATACCATGCTCATGGCTGGGAAGAATCAACATTGTTAAAATGGCCATACTACCCGAAGCAATATACAGTTTTAATGCAATCCCTATTAAAGCTCCACTGTCATACTTTAAAGATCTCGAAAAAATAATATTTTATATGGAATCAGAAAAAACCTCGAATAGCCATGACTCAGAAAGAAAAACAAAGCAGGAGGAATCACGCTACCAGACATCAGACTATATTATAAATCAATAGTGATCGAAACAGCATGGTACTGGCGCAAAAACAGAGGGGTAGACCTATGGAACGGAATAGAGAACCAAGAGATGAACCTAGCTACTTACTGTTATTTGATCTTTGACAAGCCAGTTAAAAACATTGAGTGTGGAAAAGATTCCCTATTTAACAAATGGTGCTGTTTGAACTGCCCGGCGACCTATAGAAGACTAAAACTGGACCCACATCTTTCACCATTAAGTAAGATAGACTCTCACTGGATTAAAGATTTAAACTTAAAACATGAAACTATAAAAATACTAGAAGAAAGTGTAGGGAAAACCCTTGAAGAAATCGGCCTGGACGAATATTTTATGAGGAGGAACCCTCCCTCCCCAGGGGCAATTGCAGCAACACCGAAAATACATTACTGGGACCTGATCAAAGTAAAAAGCTTCTGCACAGCCAAGAACACAGTAAGTAAAGCAAGCAGATAGCCCTCAGAATGGGAGAAGATATTTGCAGGTTATGTCTCCAACAAAGGTTTAATAACTAGAATCCACAGAGAACTCAAACATATTAGCAAAAAATCCCATCTGAGGTTGGGCGAGGGACTTGAAGAGAAACTTCTCTGAAGACAGGTGCATGGCCTACAGCAGGGGTCCTCAGACTTTTTAAACAGGGGGCACGTTCACTGCTCCTCAGACTGTTGGAGGGCCAGACTGTGGGCCCTGGGACAAGTCAGCTGCTAAGGAGGACAGGCAGGGCAAAAACACCCGGCGGGCCGGATAAATGTCCTGGCGAGCTGCCTGTGGCCTGCAGGCCATAGTTTGAGAACACCGGGCCTATAGACACGTGAAAAAATGCTCATCATCCTTAATCATCAGAGAAATGCAAATCAAAACTACTGCAAAAAATCTACTTCATGGGCCAGTCATAATATCCCTATTATTTTTGAGATATCATCTAACTCCAGTAAGATTAGTCCACATCACAAAGTCCCAAAACCAGAGATGTTGGGGTGGATGTAAAGAAACGGGAACACTTCTACATTGCTGGTGGGAACGCAAACTAATACGTTCCTTTTGGAAAGATGTTTGGAGAACACTTAGGGATCTAAAAATACACCTGCCATTTGATCCTACAATTCCTCTACTAGGTATATATCCAGAAGACCAAAAATCACATTATAACAAAGATATTTGTACCAGAATGTTTATTGCAGCCCAAGTCATAATTGCTAAGTCATGGAAGAAGCCCAAGTGCCCATCAACCCATGAATAGATCAATAAATTGTGGTATATGTACACCATGGAATATTATGCACCCTTAAAGAAAAATGGAGACTCTTTCATGTTTACATGGATGGAACTGGAACATATTCTTCTTAGCAAAGTATGTCAAGAATGGAAGAAAAAGTATCCAATGTACTCAGCTCTACTATGAAACTAATTTATAGCTTTCATAGGAAAGCTATAACCCAGTTTTAGCCCAGGAAGATAGGGAGAGGGGAGAGGAGGGTGGGTGGAGGGAGGGTGATTGGTGGGATCACGCCTATGGTTCATCGTAAAAGGGTACTTGTGAATCTCTCTAAATGTAGAATATAGATGTCTTAACACAGTAAGAAAAAGACATGAAGGCTGTGTTAACCAGTTGGACAAAAGTATTTCAAATTGTATATAGAAACAGTACACTGTACCCCATGATAGTGTTAATGTACACTGCTATGATTTAATTAAAAAAAAAAAAAAAAGAAGCAGCAGCTACTGCCATCAAATATGCATTCCAGGCAGGAAAAAAGAGATGGGCAAAGGACACAAGGCATTGCCAGCCAAGAATATCCTTTTTATCAGAAAAATAATAGGGATATTATGACTAGCCCATGAAGTAGATTCCTTTTTACATTTATAGATGAAAACACTGTCGTAGATCTATGTCTTGGTGCAAGAAATCTGGGGAAGTGTATCTTTTACATGAATGTATTACTACGTAGAATAGAGTCAGAGGAAAAAATACTTGCACAAGGCTAATGGTACCTGTTTCACATGTAAAATCAACCTGGTGTTGGTCAGAGTATAGAAAATGCCAAGTTATTTTACATTAGTTCTAATATATTTTACAATAAGCAGAAGAAGCATAGGAAAACCATGTTCATGAGAAATGTGGGCAGTTCCCAAATTCTGTGCAGAAGAGAAGAAATCTGAGCTGAAGGGCTTTGTGCTTTTATATGAAGATGGTGATGAGGATAAAATGTATGTGTGTGTATTGAGGGGATGGGAGAGGGAAAAAATGATTTACAGTTCTCTGATTATGTTCTGATTTTGCACAAAGCTTGACTTTTAGATGACAACAAAGGCAATAAATTCCCCTTGTATTCATTGTTCAAAAAAAAAAAGAATGGAAGAAAAAGTATCCAGTGTACTCAGCCCTACTATGAAACCAATTTATAGCTTTCATATGAAAGCTACAACCCAATTATAGCATAAGAAGAAGGGGAGAGGGAGGGGAGGGGAGGGGGGAGGATGGGTGGAAGGAGAGTAATTGGTGGGACCACATCTACTATGCATCTTACAAGGGTACATGTGAAATTTACTAGGTGTAGAATATAAATGTCTTAACACAATAACTAAGAAAATGCCGTGAAGGCTATGTTAACCAGTTTGATGAAAATATTTCAAATTGTATATGAAACCAGCTCATTGTACCCCCCCCATGACTGCATCAATGTACACAGCTATGATTTAATTAAAAAAAATTTTTTTAAAGTAAAAGGGTGGAAAAGATACTCCATGTAAACTAATCAGAAATGTTTTTATTAATTCAGACAAAGTAAACTTCAGAACAAGCAATATTACTGGGAATAAAAGAGGATATTACTTAGTTATAAAGGGGCTAATTTGCTAATGCAACAAAAATACATGACTCTAAATATGCTTGCATCTAACAGCAGAGCTTCAAAATACCTGAAACAAGCATGTGCTCAACTAAGAATGGAGTAAGGACGTCATTGGGCCCTCTCAACAAACACCAGTTTACTTGTGAGAATTGTAAAAAGCAATTACTTAAAATTCCAGGAAATTGTTTATTTTAAAAAAATATTTTAAATCTTGTAAGAACAGCAAAAGTCTCTGGCATTTGGGCTACAGCCTGTCCATTCTATTACGCTCTCCCTCATCCACCTAACCCTGAGCTTTGTGTTATAGAGGGTCTATCCTGTTTACGCAAGGAGACAGAAATTCCCTCTAACCCCACTTCCCAGTCTAAGGCCACAATTTCACTCCAGGAAGGGCAGACTGCTAACATTCCTCATCATCCATATTTTCATGTTGCAGAAGTTCTGTTTCAGCCACCTGTCCAAAAGAACTGGGTCTCTCTTCATTTAGCCCCCACCCTAGGACAGATGGTGTACCTGAGATGCAGCATGTTAAGACCACTGGAGACCCTGTCTCCCCTCCCCAGTCACTAATAGGATGTAAACTGCACACCAGAAAGAGCAAAATGAGAAGACCGGGGGGCAGCGCCTGTGGCTCAAAGGAGTAGGGCGCTGGCCCCATATGCCGGAGGTGGCAGGTTCAAACCCAGCCCCAGCAAAAAAAAAAAAAAAGGAGCTTCTCACTCCTTCCCTGGTGCCCTTTTGCAGAGTAGAGCATCACTATAGGAAAATCTCTAATAACATTTTTGTTACTAGAGATAAAGATAGACCCTTTAGAATGACAAAGGGTCAATTCATCAGGGAGATATAACAATTATATATATGGAAATAACAGAGACCCAAAGTACATGAAGCAAAACTGACAGAACTAAAGGGAGAAATAGATGATGCAGGAGTCACCGTTAGTCTTTAGTACCTTTGCTTTCGGTAATGCACTGTACTTTAACCATATCAACATAAGAAACAGAAGACTTGGAAACAATGGAAACCAACTAGACTTAGAGGCATCTTTAGAAGGCTGTGCTAAACAGAGCTCTTACTGTGCTCAAGAACACACTAAACTTTCTCTAGGATAGATCATAATTCAAGCCCCAGTAATTTAAATAGGTTTAAGCAGTACAGGTTGAGCATTCCTCATCTGCAAATGCAAAATTCAAAATGCTCCAAAATCCAAGCTTTTAAGGTGCCAACATGATGCTTAAAGGAAATATTCATTTGAAGATTATCAGATTTTCAGATGAGGGATGCTCAGCTGGTAGGTTTAACACAAACATTCCAAACCCCTCCCTCCACAAAATCTGAAATTTAAAACACTTCTGGTCTTAAGCATTTTGGATAAGAGATGCTCATCTGCACAAAGTATGTTCTCTACCGACTTAGTTCTCTAATAAAACGAATTGGGAGTAAAAAACTAAAAATTGGGATATTAAACATGCCCCTTAATAACTAATGAATTAAAAAAGAAATGAAAAGGGTAATTAGTAAATACTTTGAGATGAATGGAAATGAAAACACAACATATCAAAACTTATGATATGTAGCAAAAGCATTGCTAAGGAAGAAACTAAAGCTATAAATGTCTTAATTTGCACACATACCAGAAAGATCTCAAATTAGAAACCTAACCTTCTTCTCCCTTAGAAAAGTGAAACAAAGAAGAGTGAACTAAACTCAAGCAAACAGGGGATGGGGGGAAGAAATAATAAAGACTCAGGAGAGAATAAATGAAATACAGAATTGGGGGGGGGGGAGAATCAGCAAAGCCATAAGTTAACTTGTTGAAAAGATCAAATTGATGAACCTTTAGACTGACCAGGAATAGATAAGATTCAAATTCCTAAAATCAAGAATCTAAGAGGTAACATGGCTATCAACCTTACACAGATAAAAAGAATTATAAGGAAATACTATGAACATATCAACCTTATACAAATAAAACAAATTATAAGGGAATACTCTAAACAACCATCTGCCAACAAATTTATTAACTTGGTTGAAGTGGGCAAATTCCTAGGAAGGCATAGTATACCAAAACTGAGTTCAAGAGAAATAGAAAATCTGAATAGACCTAAAAAGTAAAACATTTAAATTCATTATTTAAAAATCTTCCCAGAAAGCAAGCCCTGGCCCACATAGCTGTACTGGTAGATTTCACAAAATATTTAAAGAAGAATTAACACCAATTATTCACGAACTCTTCCACAAAATAGAACACTTCCTAACTCAGTCTATTTGGCCTATGTTACCCTGATAACAAAACCAAAGATCAGATAGGAAAAGAAGACTACAGACAAATATCCCTTATAAATATAGGTGCAACATGCTAATAACACACTGATTCTAGCAACATATTAAAAGTATTTACACCATGACCAAGTGACATTTATCTCAAGACTGCAAGGTTGGTTTAACATCCAAAAATCAATTAATGTAATATACAATGTTAATAGAATACAGAGAAAGCCATATGACCATGTCAGTAAATACAGAAAAAGCATTTTCAAAAATGCAGTATCTTTCATAGTAATCATCTTAACAAACTAGGAATAGAAGAGCATTTCTTCAACCCAGAAAAGAGCTGTGGAAACCCTAAGGCTGACGTCATACTTAACAGCAAAGGAATGAAAAATTTACCCCAATATCAAAACCAAGACAAAGAGGTCTATTAACATTCAACATTACACTCCAAGTTTGACCAGAGAAACTAGGCAAGAAAAAGTAAATAAAAGGTACCCCAATAGGAAAAGAAGAAGTAAATATGTATCCAGTATATATTTAATACTAAGGAATCCACTAAAAGCAACTATTGCAGTATAATAATAGGTAAATGGAACAGAATTTAGAATTCAGAAATAGACCCTTGTATTTGTTGCCAAATGATTTTAACAGTGGTGCCAAGACAATTTAATGGAGAAAGAAGAGTTTTGCAACAAATAAATGGTGCTGGGGCGCCTAGATATCCACATACACTGTCTCTTACAGCATACACCAAAAAATTAATTAAAAATGAATCATAAAGCTAAATGTAATGGAGCTGGACAATAAGGCCATTTGAAGAAAATAATCAATCTCTCTCCATTACCTTGTATAATATAATGCAGTGGTTTCTTAGATATGAATCCAGAAGTACAGTGACAAAATAGACAAATTTGACTACATAAAAGTTAAAAACTCTTGTGCTCCAAATAATACCATCAAGAAAGTGAAAAGACAACCCACACAATGGGAGAAAATAATTGTGAACCATGTAACCGTGCAAGTCATGTGGCCATGACTAAGTCTAATGTTAATGAAGCAGGGAAGTACATGACTTTGGGAACAGCATTCCAACCTATCACAACATTGTATATTTTATCTAATTGATTGTACTCTTCATATGTCATGTTACTTTGTTGTGTGGACTTAGGAACTACTGTCTTGTAGTAATGGCATACTGAGGAAGGGCAGAAAGCCAAACCCTATTCAAATTGTCTCTTCTTGTGATTTTTTTTTTTTTGAGACAGAGTCTCACTATATCACCCTTGGTAGAGTGTTTTGGTGTCACAGCTCACAGAAACCTCAAACTCTTGGGCTCAAGCAATTCTCTTGCCTCAGCCTCCCAAATAGCTGGGACTACAGGTGCCCACCACAACGCCCAGCTATTGTTTGTTGCAGTTGTCATTGTTGTTTAGCAGGCCCAGGCCAGGTTTGAACCCGTCAGCCTTGGTTTACGTGGCTTGCACTGTAACTATTGTGTTACAGGCACCAAACCTCTTCTTGTTACAAGGGAAATAAGTGATCCTCAAAGTGAAGAGTCCCAGTTCCATGTGTATCATAAAAATTGTTGACTGCTCTGTATTCGTCACCGCGCTCACTCTCACTGACGTTGCTTCAGCAGAAGCATTGTTGAACAGAGGTGTCTTCCTCATTTGTAGTCCACTAGGCTTAGGGCTTTGGAGGACCAGACAGAGGAGTTGAGGAGAGAATGCTCAGCCCCTTATCCCCGCAAGCTTTTCTCCTGTTCTAGGTTGAAAGAGCAGGAGGCTCTGACTATCTCAAGGCAAACAGAAAAGGAAGTAGAGAATAAAAGTTTGGAAGTCGTTCCCTACGCTAGTCTGTTGTCATCAGCTTGGGCTGCCCTTTCAAGAATGTAAAGCTGCTGATTGATTTTCTTAAACTAGTGAAAATTATCAGATGTTCACTGTTTTTTCAACTATCCTAAGTCATAAATTAGAGACAATCAACTGAATTGAAGAAAAAGTAAGGGCAAAACATCTTAAAGGACAAAAGCACGGTGAACCGTTGAACCAAATACAAAACACAATTCCAGGTGTGTTTTTTGACTGCTTACGATTTGAGGTTTATACTTAAACCTTGAGTGTGAATTACAAGATGTGTACAATTTTAGAAAATGGGGACCAAAATGGTTGCATGAGAAGAGAACCTTGTGAAAGAAGTCTATATATTTGAATTAGAAAAAGAAGGTTTGGAATGAGGATAAGGAGAAGAACACAGAGTAAACTTTAGCAAAAGCAAAGAGGGGGTCATGCACATGCAGCCAGTCTACCTCAAGTGAAAGGTTCGGGGAGTTAATTTAGTTTGTATGGTATCAAAATTAGGGAGGACTCTAATAACTATTAAGTGTGTGTAAGTCTGTAGAACTAGAACGAGAAAGCAAGCAAGTTGTAGAAGTCAGGGTTCAGCGCCTATAGCTCAGCAGCTAGGGCACCAGCCACATACACAGCGCTGGTGGGTTCTAACCCAGCCCGGGCCTGCCAAACAATAATGGCAACTACAACAAAAAATTAGCCAGGCGTTGTGGTGGGTACCTGTAGTCCTAGCTACTCAGGAGGCTAAGGCAAGAGAATCGCTTAAGCCCAAGAATTTGAGGTTGCTGTGAGCTGTGATGCCATGGCACTCTACCAAGAGCAACATAGTGAGACTCTGCCTCAAAAAAAAAAGTTAGAGAAGTCAGAAAGCCTATACAAATGATATTAGCTGGGTGGCACCTGTGGCTCAAGGAGTAGGACACTGGCCTCTCATACAAGAGGTGGCGGGTTCAAACCCAGCCCCAACCAAAAACTGCAACAACAACAACAAAAAATGAGATTAGCTATAGAAGTACTAAGTAGACTGTGTAATAAGGTGGTACTTTTGTTTGTTTGTTTTTTTGAGACAGAGTCTCATTTTGTCACCCTGAGTAGAGTGCTGTGGCATCCTCATAGCTCAAGCAACCTCAGTCCATTGGGCTTAAGCAGTCGATCCTACTGCCTCAGCCTCCCAAGTAGCTGGGACTATAGGTGCCCACCATGACACCCGGCTTGTTTTTCTCTTTTTAGTAGAGACAGGATTGCTCTTGCTCAGCAATCCACCTACCTCAGCCTCCCAGACTGCTAGGATTACAGGCATGAGCTGCTGCTCCTGGACAGTAAGGTTTCACTTTTAAGGCAAACTGTGACATAGATGCCAAGGGAAACTTTTAATGTGGATTTGTGAATTTCAGACCATTGAGTGTTTTTACCTTATTCCTTTGAGAGGGGGCAGCTTAGTACTGGTGGATAGAGCATGGATTAGACCTAGCTGGTTTTGATTCAAGTCCAGGTTCCAGGTCTGACTTTGAGAAAGTTAATTAACTTTTCTGTGCTTCAGTATTCTCGTTTATAAAACAAGAGTAGTAAAAGCCCCTAAGACAGTTTCTGCTCCAAAATTGAAGAGCATGTGTGAGTGGACTTTGAGAAGAGGACATGATTCATGATTAGTAGGGAGGCAGGGGGGTATACTGAAAGAAAAGGAACTGATAATTTTGTTCCCTACCTGCTTTCTCACTAGATTGTAAGTTCCCTTGGTCTGAGACACGCTTATGTTCCATCACCTGGTGCACTATGTAGCATATAACTGATACTCAGTAAATATTTTTTGAATGACTATACTTACTATATTTAAATATGGACCAATAAATATTTTAATACATTTGGATATGTATCTCTAATAATTTTGATCAGTTTTTCAAATTAATAATTAGAATTTTGAAGCATTCATGATAATTTTTTTCTGTTTTTACAGGCCAGTTGGAATGCCAAAAATGGAAAAAGTCTACTTACATAATCCTAGTTCTGACGAAACTATTACGTTAGTATCAATATCTGCTACAACATCACATTTTCATGCATCATTTTTTCAAAATAGGGTAAGTTTCTCCACTATAAATGACTTCCCCCAAGATTGAAATTGAAATTGTCTAGACTTTGATTGGTGAACAATTTTATTTTGCTGTAATTAGCATCTGGTTTGAATATTTATCACCTGGTCCTGTATTTTTGTTTGTTTCCATTTGTTGCTTCTACCCCTAGACACACACAGGTTTTTCTCAACATGAAACAGTTTAACAAATCAACTATGAACCTTAAGCACTCTGAAAAATACAGCATTCTTTTTTTTTTTTTTTTTTATGGGGGCTGGGTTTGAACCCACCACCTCGCATATGGGGCTAGCGCCCTACTCCTTTGAGCCACAGGCGCCGCCAAATACAGCATTCTTATATTTAGTTGATTTTATTTTCCTTCCTAATTATAGTTAATTCCTCAACATTGTGTTGGTTTTCTCTTGTGGCATAATAAATTACCACAAATCTGATGGCTTAAGACAATACCCACTTAGGTTTTAGCCCACAGTTCTTTAAGTCTTAAATCCAGTGGGTTGTTATCATAGGCTTAGCTATCATAAACTGAAATTAAGATGTCATCTGGGCTGAGTCATTGTCTGGCAACTTTTGAGGGGAATCCACTTCCAAACTCATTTAACTTTGCTGGCAGAATTACGTTATTGTGGTTGTGGAAGTGAAGCCCATTTCATTGCAGCTTGTCAGCCAGGGACCTCTGTCAGCTCTTTAAGGCACCCAGTTTTCTTCTCACCAGGTCTGTCGTATCTTCTCCAAGCCAGCAACACTGTCATTTCCCACTCTCTGGTTCATACCTCTGTGGCTTCCTCTTTTACCTCCAGTGAGGGAAAAACTCTACTTTTTTCTTTTTCCCCCTCAGTTGATAAACACTACTGAGTTCTTTCTGGGAGCCTAATTTGGCATTTTTTCATGTTATCTCATCGATGAGATTACAAGAATATATTATATTTTCATTTTACAGGTAAGGAAACTAGCCTCAGAAAGGTTGTCTCTTGTTCTAAGTCACAATGAGCAGAAATAAAGGTCAGAGCTCGTGCCTTTATACTAGTACTTGATTAAAACAAATTTTCTTTTAATTTTTAAAAATATTTTATTTAACCTAATATATGCTAAATGTTATCATTTAAACATGTAATAAAGTAAAATACTGTGAATATAATATCTCTTTTTCTCAGATTGATAAAAGGGTGCATATGATTAAGTTACATTGTTTGCATTTGTTTAGGTAATGGCCAGTGACCCAAGAGGTATGCCATATACCCCTATATTGTACCCATTAAGTAGAAGCTTACCAAGCCGCCACCAACCTTTCTCCTTTGCCCCCTTCTTGAATGTGTGTTTTTATCATGTGGGACTACGGTTGTTCATGTACTGGTTTCAGATTAGTATTGAGTATATGTAGTGCTCGCTTTTCTATTCTTGAGATACTTTTACTAAGGAAAATGTTCTTCAACTCTGTCCACATAAATACAAAAAATGTAAAGTCTCCATCTTTTTTATTACTGACTAGTATTCCATGATATACATATGCCACAGTTTCTTTTTTTTTTTTTTTTTTT
>NW_003852543.1:4425150-4425578 GCF_000181295.1 Otolemur garnettii | reverse complement strand
GTTGAGCTATAGGCACCGAGCCCATATGCCACAGTTTCTTAATCCATCCATGGGTTGATGGACACTTGGGTTGTTTCCATATCTTAGCAGTTGTGAATTGAGCTGCTATAAACATTTAAGTCCTTATGATAAAATGATTTTTTTTTTCTTCTGGTTAGATACCTAGTAATGGGATTGTGGAATCAAATGGAAGGTCTACTTTTTGTTCTTTGAGGATCTCCATACTTAGTTTGCTGTTCCACCATAATATGTAAATGTGCCCTTCTCTGCACCCCTGCAGCATCTGCAGCTTTGGGAATTTGTGATGTAGGCTATTCTCACTGGGATTAGGTAATACTTCAAGGTGGTTTTGATTTGCATTTCTCTGATGACTAGGAATGATGAGCATTTTTTCATGTGTTTGTTGGCCATTTGTCTGTCTTCTTAAG
>NW_003852543.1:4423451-4425130 GCF_000181295.1 Otolemur garnettii | reverse complement strand
TCTTGTTGATTTTCTTGTTAGATTTTGGTTATTAACCCCTTTTCAGATTCGTAACATGCAAATATTTTCTCCCATTCTGGAGTTTATCTGTTTGCTTTATTTACCACATCCTTAGCTGGGCAGAGCTTTTAAGCTTGATCAGGTCCCATTTATTTTTGTTGTTGATGCAGTTGCCAATGGGGTCGTCTTCATAAAATCTTTCCCCAGGATGATGATATTCAGAATTTCCCCCCACACTTTCTTCTAGAGTTTTTACAGTTTCATGTCTTAGATTTAAATCTTTTACCCAGGGTGAGTTAATTTTTGTAAGTGGTAAGAGATGCAGATCCAGTTTTAGCAAAACCTACTTTTAAAGGGTTCATTTCATTGGCTCAGGATAGTCTGGATGGTCTCCCATTTGATTTAACTTGGATTCAGCTGGCTGATAACCTTAATTACAACTCCAAAATTCTTTACTGTGTCATGTAAATTATCAACAGATGTGGTCTCTCATCATCCTCATAATCTCAGAGATTAGGGCAGGAAGTCTTGGGGGCCATTTCAAGGTTCTTCCTACCACAAGTATCCTCTAAAATTGTATTTATAATTTTTGTAGATAGTATGTGAACTTGTTATTAAAAAGTAAAATCTTTTTCCAGACAAAAACCAAAATTGTTTCCTAAGTACCTTTTGAATTTGAGAGAATACATTAAGCTTTAATATATGTTTCCAAAATAATTAGCAAAATAGCAAATATCAGAGGAAGATTTCATCTTCTCAGATATCCATTTTTAGG
The DNA here is from genome assembly GCF_000181295.1 of Otolemur garnettii. Classification (NCBI taxonomy): domain Eukaryota; kingdom Metazoa; phylum Chordata; class Mammalia; order Primates; family Galagidae; genus Otolemur; species Otolemur garnettii. The sequence goes on along the minus strand of NW_003852543.1, from coordinate 4,424,355 downwards.
TTTTTCATATCTCCTTTCTAAAATCCTGTTTCATCATGTGTTGTTTGAGATAAAATAACATAATTTTGGCTTTTTTAATTTAAAAGTATTTTATAAAGAAGGGATTGATATAACTCAGTATACTACTTTTGATAATAAAATTATTTAATATTTTTGTGGTACTCATAGAGAATATCTTTTCTAAAATATTTTTTTAAATAACTTTTCCTTGAGTTATTTTTATTATCTAAAAGATATTTTCACACTTTTTATAAATGTACTAATGGTCTCAAATATAGTATTCTATTGCTGGGAAAGACCTGTATATACAAATGAAGAACTGAGCTCCAGAGGGCTTTGGCCAGGTCCTGTAGTGTAGTTAGTGATAAAACCCAAGGTGACGGCATAGGTGTTCTCTTTGCCCACCTAGTGATTTGTATCATATTTATACTCTACAGTCAGTAGCATGTATGTTACAACATATATAGAGAGATGCTTTATGTATTAAGTGGAACCACCCAGCTTTCAGGCATTGCCAAAATGCAGGGACATGTTGGGTTAAAGAGCAAAATAGTGAACCAAAAATGGAAGCAGTTAAAAAATAGTTCACAGCTGCATTGTGCATTTTATTTTTAACCTGTCAAATTCCCTACTTCAAGCAATGTTTTGTGGTTTTTAAACACTCCAGGCTTCACGTGTTTAAAGGCTAGAATTTTTACTTTTTCTAATGCTGTCTTAACACAGAAGCTAAATGGAGAATTGCAGATTCTTACTGGGCTAGGTAAACATTGTAAAAGAGGGAAGCATTTTTCATAATTGTACTCTAGTACACACATGCAAGTAAATCAAAAAGAAGAGGAATAGGCTCGGTGCCTATGGCTCAAGTGGCCAGGGCGCCAGCCACATACACCTAAGATGGCAGGTT
>NW_003852543.1:4416786-4423364 GCF_000181295.1 Otolemur garnettii | reverse complement strand
CTTGAGCCTAGGAGTTGGAGGTTGCTGTGAGCTGTGATGCCACAGCACTCTACCCAGGGGGACAGCTTGAGGCTCTGTCTCAAAAAAAAAGAAGAGGAATAATAAGAGAAGTAGGGAATGTGATCGTGTGACAGTTTATTTCTCTGTATATAATTTCTTGTAATTATCTGTTAATTAAATATAATTATCTAATTATAACCAAAAGTTACATAATAGTACGACTAAGTTTTAGGCCTGTTCAGCTTTCTTGACTATCTTATATTTTGACCATAATATATGCAATATATGCTTTGTGTCAATGGATAGATTTTTAATATTCTGTAATATTGAATACAAAATTCTGTCCAAATTTGATTGCTTGATAGTGGAAATGGGGCATCTAACACATATGGCAAGGAAACAAAAATTACATTTTATTGATTAACCATTCCCTTTTAATTAAACTTTCAGATAAACTGAAGATTAACTAGGATAAACTTACCGGCTAAAATGAAAATGTTATAATTCACTTCCTTTATATGCTTAATATAATGAACAGTCATCTCTTATGCATTAAAGGTCATTAGTGAATATTAATGATTGTTTGTAATTAGATGTAGAATCCTGGACATTATTTATCCTATTTTAGGTTAAACTCTGATGTCTATGCATGTTATTGGGAAATGAACAAAATGTGATATAGCAGTAGTATAGAATATTATCCAGATAGTGAAAAGAATGAAATCCATATCTGTTGATCTGGAGTGATAGACATGGCTATGTCAATACATAAGAAAAAGCACATTGTCAAATAGAATATAATGTTATTTTTATAAAAAGCAAATGTGTCTATACTTTGGTATATTGTTAAGAACCAGAGAAAGGTGCAGATAGATTCACTAAATTAACTGGATAACCAGAGAAAAGTGAAAATGGAGGAGGATTGAGGTATTATTTTTCTTAATCATCTTTGTACTATGTCACTGAGTAAAATAAGCACTTACTATGTTAGCAATTTAAAATTTTTCTTAAATATATTTATTTTTATCTTATAAAAATATATATAGTTTTGCCACATATGTGAAAATAAGGAGTTAATTAAACAAATATTTGTTTAGTGTCTCCCACCACTTAAGTCTGGCCTGCTTAAGTGCTGTTGAATTTATCAGTGAACAACAGAGACAGATCCTTTACTCAAGATATTTCCTTCTAAGGAGTTTAAGTGATATCAACAGCAGCAGAAGACAAACATAATAAATTTTATAAGATAATTTGAGCTGAGAAAAAGGAAGAATATAGGATGAGGGGGTTATGAATGTGCCCAGAGGACTAGTCTGCTTTTAAATACTGTGGTCAGAACGGGCTTCACTCAGAAGGTGACATTTCAACTGAAGGAGGAGGTAAGGTATGGAGGAAAGTGGAATATATGGGAGAAGAACATTCCAGATAAAAGGAACGGTTTTGCTGTGAACACAGACTTGGTGTGCAAAGAGAATGACAGTATGCTAAAGCAGAGTAGGCAAGGCGGGGAGATGGAATAGGGGTAGGGGTGGGGGCTAAATGAGCCTTCTGAACTCCAGGAAGGACTTGACTTTTTTCTGATTGAAGTGAGAAGCCCTCAAAGGGTTTTGAGCAGATGAATGAAATGACGACCTGTGTTTTAAAAGGATCACTGTTTATCAAAAATAGAGGGACAAGGCTCGGCGCCTGTGGCTCAAGCGGCTAAGGAGCCGGCCACATACACCTCAGGTGGCGGGTTGGAATCCCCAGCCTGGGCCCGCCGAACAACAATGATGGCTGCAACCAAAAAATGGTCAGGCGTTGTGGCAGGCGCCTGTGTCCCAGCTCCTTGGGAGGCTGAGGCAGGAGACTCGCTTGAGCCCAGGAGTTGGAGGTTGCTGTGAGCGTGATGCCATGGCACTCTGCCCAGGGGGACAGCTTGAGGCTCCGTCTCAAAAAAAAAAAATAGAGGGACAAAGGGGAAAATCAGGGTAACTACTCACATAGACTATTGCAGTATCCAGGGTAACCAGAGTGTGGTATACAGAGAGGTAAAGAAGGGGTTGGATACAAGTATACCTCAGAGATACTGGGTGTTCAGTTCCAGACCACCGAGTCAGAATTTTTCGATTTGCAAGTGAATACTGAAGTTTAATACTCTACAGTAGTCTATTAAGTATACAGTAACAAGCATTTTGCCTATTAAAAAAAAGTACCTTAATTAAAAAACACTATTTCTAAAAGATGCTAACAATTGTTTAAGCCTTCAGCCGTCATAATCTTTTTGCTTGGGGTTGGGGGAGTCTTGCCTCAGAGTTGATGGCGAGGATTAGGGAGATCTAAAGAGAGGGGAAGAGATGGGGCAGCAGCCTGCTGACAAAGGAGTCAGAACACACAACACTGAGTTTGCCATCTTAAGTGCAGTTCCTGGCACCTCAGAATAATTACAGCAGTAACATCAAAGACCACTGATCACAGATCACCATAACAGATATAATAATAAAGACGTTTGAAGTTTTACAAGAATTATCAAAATGTGACAGATGCACAGTGAGCACATGCTATTGGAAAAATGATACCAATAGACTCGATTCACGTGGGGTTGCCACAACCTGTAAAAAATGCAGTATCTTTGAAGCGCAGTAAAATGAAACACAATAAAAGGCAGTATGTCTGTGTATTTTGAAGATACAACCAGAGCATTTCCTGATGTGAGATTGGGAGAAAGGAAGGTAGTGATACAGGGCTGGATAGGGACCCCTGTTTTCTAGGCCTGGGCAAACAGACTTTTTTTCTCCAGACTATACTCTCTGGATATAGGCAAGATAGGAGAATAGCAGTTTTGCCAGTATTTCATAAAAGCCAGGCCTCTTCTGAAGTGGACTCCATGCCGCTTGCTCCTGGAACTAGAAGGACTAAATTCATTTGTTAATACATTTATTCCTAATCAACATTGAAAAAGTATAATTCTCAAGACTCTGTTTACACATGGTATGTAACCCCCTGGACAAAAGACCTGTGTGAGACTTCCCACTTGGGTCTCCCTCCCCCCACCCCCACCAGAGGCTCTGGTGTCTTTCATTCCTTCTGTATTCCTTCCCATGTAAGAAATCCTGTCTTATCACTGATCTGTTTGGTCTGTGGGTTCATTCTTTGAATCTCCTAGACCAAAGACCTACTGTAAAAAGAAATTCCGTCAAAAATAGGATTAAGACTGGCTCTAGGAGTTTGTCCTAAACAACTACGAGGACAAAATAGCTATAACCGGAGATGGAGAAGGCCAAGGGTGGAGCAGATTTCAGAGGTACAATTGGTAGTTCAATTCAGACATGTTCAATTTGAGCTGTTTTCTAGATATTCAAGTGGAGGTGTCAAGTAGGCAGTTGGTATTTGAATTTGGTGTGTGAGCGAGAGGGCTGCACTAGAAATAGAAGCCCAGGAATGAGCTTTGCAACAAATATGACTTGCCAGAATTACGGTTTCTTAGTGGGAGAACTAGAAACTCAAGTCTTGTGTCCATCAGTTACAGGCATTCTGTGGTAATTTCCTTTACTTTGTGAAATTTAGATGGGTTTTTAAAGGGTTGAATTTCTGTTTAAATTTTTTTAGTAAAATTAAATTCTCATAAACATTTCAAAGGAAGCCAGTTTTCCTCTGGGTGAATATTTATGAAGCATGAACCTTACGAGTCTCTTCTAGAACTGTTCTCAGATAGGAATAGCCTACTCATCAATTCTAAAATCATTTCTCCCACATTTTTATACCTTTAAAATTGGGACACATCTTGCAGTCAGACACCTTACAGTCACTGTTAGCCTGGATTAGAGTTGGGTTTTTCCAGAGAAAGTGACTTGCACTAGTGGTCTCAGCACTGCCATCTAAACATTATTTCTGCCTGAGGTTTTTTTAGGCTACTGGTATGTACTCAGACTACAAACCTGGATGAGTACTGATGTATTATAGTTCAGACTCTCAAGAGTAAGTTTTTTGCCTTCCATAGTAAAATGAGTCCACTCATTAAATGAGTCATATGAGTTTTCTTTACTGCCCCTTCTTGGGAATCAGGTTTTTTAATCCTCATTCCCTGCTTTATATGCAGGACTCTTATTAGCTGGTTTGGAGCATTTTTTTTTTCCCTTTTTCTCTTGTGATGGTATAAAGCATTTATATTACAAGGACCAACATCTTAGATAGGAAGGTGACATTCTTTTGCAGCTTGCCTTGATTCCACTCTCTGTCTTAGGTTTCAAGACTGTGAATCCTTAAAAGTTAATAAAGATTATAAAAGAGTGGCCAGCAATACAATTCTGTGGAATTAAATTCGTGGTTGGATAACCTGAACTCAGTAATATTATCTACTTTTTTTCTGAGATTTTTATTATTTTAAAGTAGATTTGAGGCTAGGTGTGGTGGCTCATGCCTATAATCCTAGCACTCTGGGAGGCTGAGGCAAGTGAATTGCCCTGAGCTCATAGATTTGAGACCATCCTGAGCAAGATTGAGACCCCATCTCTAAAAATAGCTGGGCAGCTACTTGGGAGGCTAAGATAAGAGAGTTGCTTGAACCCCCAAGAGTTGGAGGTTTCTGTGAGCTATGATACCTTTTCACTCTACCGAGGGTGACAAAGTAAGACTCTGTCTCAAAAAAAATAAATAAAAATAAGTAGATTTGAGTTTACTCTTGCCAACCAAGAGTTAAAGCTAAATAGTCAATTAATTGTTCTTGTTCCGAGGGAACATACAAACTGAGACCTTTATAAAAACGATCCATGCTAAAATAAACTTGAGTAAGGCTATAAGGGACCCCTTGCAGACTTGGTGAAGTGTCTGCTCAGATCTTTTGCCTGTTTTTTTTTTTGTTTTTTTTTTGTAATCGGGTTGTTTTCTTACTGAGTTCTTATTCATTTCTTTTACATAAATGTTTATGGGAGAGATTGCTGGATCTTATGCTAAGTATATGCTTAACAGTTTTTCATAATGATTGTACCACTTCACATTCCCACTAGATGAATGAGAGTTTCAGTTGCTCCACATCTTTGTTAGCACTCAGTGTTGTCAGGTTTGAGTTTTTTGTTTTATTTGTCATTCAAATAGGTGTCTAGTGTTAGTACATTTTAATTTGCATTCCCTAGTGAAAAATAATATTCAATGTCTTCTTTATGCCATTTTCTTTAAGTATCTGCTCAAATCTTTTGCCAGTTTTTTTTAAATTGGCTTGTTTCCTTATTGAGTTATTTATGTATTTTGTATGTAAGCCCTTAATCAAATATGTGACTTGCAAATTTTTTCTTTCAGTTTATAGGATGTCTGTCTGTTCATTCTCTTTATAGAATCTTTATAAGAGCAGAGGTTTTTAATGTTCATGATGTCCAGTTTATCACATTTTTCTTTTTTGGGTCATGCTCTTGGACTTGTAGCTAAGAACCCTTTCCCCAAGATCACAAAGATTTTCCCCAAGTTTTCCTCTAGAACAGTGGTTCTCAACCTTCCTAATGCCTCCTATTGCCCCGAACCTTTAATACAGTTCCACATGTTGTGGTGACCCCCAACCATAAAATTATTTTCATTACTACTTCACAACTGTAATTTTGCTACTGTTATGAATCATCATGTAAAATATCTGATATCCAGGATGTATTTTCATTGTTACAAAGAGGTTCCAATACACAAGTTCAGAACCACTGCTCTAGAAGTGTACTTAGCTCTCCATTGAACAACTTTATTGTATTTCAGTACATCCAACCAACACCAATCACAAATAATTTGGAAAAAACATTATCTGTACTGAACATTTATAGGTATCTTTCTTGTCATCATCCCCTAAACAATACAGTATAACAGCTATTTACATAGTATTTACATTATAGGTCCTGTAGAGACAATCTAGAGACAATTTAAAGTATACAGAAGGATATACATAGGTTAGCAAATATGCCATTCTATATCAGTGACTTCAGCATCTGTAGATTTTCATATCCATCGGAAGCCTGGAACTGATCTTCCACAGATACTGAAGGACAGCTGCAGCAATTTTAGATTTTACATTTAGGTCTACGGTCAATTTTTAGTTAATGTTTATTTATGGTATGAGATATAGATCAAAGATGATTTTGTTTCGCATGTGGATACACAATTATTCCTGAGCCACTGGTTAAAAGCACTACCCTGTCTCATTGAAATCCCACTGTACTTTTGTTGAAAATTGATTCATCTTGTATATCTGAGTCTATTTTTGGACTCTCCATTATGTTCTGATATGTGTCTACTAGACTCTAAAATACCTTTCCTTTCACTAGTCCATACTGTTCTGATTACTGTGGCTTTATAGTAATTCTTAGAATCAGGTATTAGGAGTACTCCAACTTTGTTTGTCTTTTTCAAAAACATTTTGATTTTTCTTACACTTTTTCCTTGCCTTCTAAATTTTAGAATCAGCTTGTCAATCTCTTTTTTTTTAAAAGTTTAAATACTGTTTTTTTGTAGAGACAGAGTCTCATTCTTTCGCCCTTGGTAGAGTGCCGTGGTGTCACACAGCTCACAGCAACCTCCAACTCCTGGGCAATTCTCTTGCCTCAGCCTCCCAAGTAGCTGGGACTACA
>NW_003852543.1:4415603-4416445 GCF_000181295.1 Otolemur garnettii | reverse complement strand
ATTCTCTTGCCTCAGCCTCCCAAGTAGCTGGGACTACAGGCACCCACCATGATGCCTGGCTATTTTTTTGTTGCAATTGTCATTGTTGTTTAGCAGGCCCAGGCCATATTCCAACCCTCTAGTCTCGTTATATGTGGCTGGCACCCTAACCACTGAGCTACTTTAAATGTACAGAAAAGTAACAGTCTCGACATGTCCCTCACTCTTTTGCCCGTTATTCATCATATATGATAGTCTTCCCACGTATTCCTTATTCAGTGTTTTCTGGTGTTAACATCTTATATAATCATAGTACAAATACCAAAACAGGAAACTAGCACTGATACAATGCTATTAACTAAAGTGTTTGTGTAAATTTAATCAGTGTTTTTTTAATCTGATTTTTTTTTCTATTTTAAGATTCTGTTTCCCATTAAATTTAGTTGTTACTTCTCCTCAGACTGAAATTTTGATTGTGATTGCATCAGCTATATAAATCAATTTGAGGATTAAAATCTTAGCAAAATTGAGTCTCCCAATCCCATAAACACAGTATTTCTTTCCATTTGTCTTCTTTGATTACTTTCAGCAGTGTTTTATAGTTTTAAGCTTACAAATTTATGCACATCATTAGATTTATACCCCAGTTTCTTTGTGTGTTATTATAAATGATAGTTTTCTAAAAATTAGAATTCCAGTTTGTTGTTAGTATATGGAAATACAGTTGATCGTTATATGTTGACCTTAATTCCTATGACTTTGTTAAATTATTTTCTCAGTTCTAGGAGCATTTTTATAAATATGTTTTTGGGATTCTCTATATAGAAAGCCATATTGTCCATGAGTAAAAATAGATTTTTTTT
>NW_003852543.1:4405430-4415583 GCF_000181295.1 Otolemur garnettii | reverse complement strand
TTCTGAATTTTGGAGAGAAAACATTTATTCATTCATCATTAAATATTCTAACTCTACGATTTTTGTAGATACTGTTTATCACGTTGAGAGAGTTCTATTCACCTAGTTTTCTGAGATTTTTAATCATGAATGAACATTAAGCATTGTCAAATTACTACATCTCAATAAAGATGTGATAAAGAGATGACCTTATGGTTCTTTTTTTTTTTTTTCAGTCTGTTGGTAAATGAATTATATTGATTTTTGAATCTTGAATAAAAATTGCATTTCTAAGGTGAAAATCAGTTGGCCATAATGCATCATCACCTGGATTCAGTTTGCCAGTACTTTGTAGGTTATGTGTCCATGTTTATCAAGGGTATTGGCATGTAGTTTTCTTGTCAAAACTTTATCTGATCTTGGTCTCAGGGTTCAAAATGAATTAAGAATGTTCACTCTTCTTCTGAAAACTGGAAAATTTATGTAGAATTGGTATTATTTCTTTCTTAAATGGTTGGTAGAGAATTCTACCAATGAAATCATCTCCACTCAGGCTTTTCTTTGTGGGAAGGGTTTTTACCACAAATTAAATTTCTTTAATTGGTTGTAGGACTATTCTGGCTATCTGTTTCATTTTGAATTAGCTTTAGCAGATTGTGTCAGATTTGGCAGGTGTCCCTTGCATCTGGTTACTAAATTTATGGGCATAAGAGATTTTTGCAAAATCCCTTAGTCATTCTTTTCACATGTTAACTCACACAGAGTTGTTCAGTCCTTTTTCTTTTCTGCTATACATTGGAAGAAAAGTTGTCTTGGACCACACATTAGATATACATACACTAAAGAAAGCGGATAGTCATAAAGAAGGTCGGTGCATAATTTTTGCAGTATCTGACACCACAGATAACCAAAACAGTCCTTACATAATTTGCACAAGGCCCACCCCTGGCTATAAAGGGTATATAATGTCCATATTTTAGTTTCTTATATTTTTGTCTTTTCCTTTTTTGTTAATGGTCATTCTGTGTAGGGTTTTATCAGTTTTATTAACCCTGTTTGAAGCCTCACCTTTGGTTTTATTGATATTTTGCGTTTTTGTTTTCTATTTCATTAATTTTTTTGTTCTTTGTATTATTCCTCCTTTGCTAAGTGTTCTATTTACTCCTTTTCTAGTGTTTCAAAGGGAAACCATAGTTGACTTGAGATATTTCTTCTCCTAATAAGCATGTTAATACTATAAATTTTCTTCCTAATATTGCTTTAATTGCAGGCTACAAATTTTGATGCCTTGTGTTCCATTTTCAATTGATTGAAAATATTTTATAATACATTTTGTAACTACTTACTTGACCAGTGGGTTATTTTAGAAGCTGTTGTTTATTTTCAAGCTATTTGAGGATTTACCCAGTGTCTGTTTCTGGCTTAGTTGTGAATTCCACCTAGTCTTTACATTTTCTAGAGCAGACGTCCTCCAAACAATGGAATGTGGCCCGCTGAGGACATTTATCCAGCCCACCAGGTGTTTTTCCGCCGCTGCCTGTCCTGCTTAGCAGCTGACTCGTCCTGGGGCCACAGTCTGGCCCTCCAACAGTAGGAGGGACAGTGAACTGGCCCCCTGTATTAAAAGTTTGTAATAGAGGCTCTTTACTCTCATGGTAGCCTACACTTGACCTTTTAGCAATGAGCAAAAATTTTAGCTGAATTTCTTGCTCACTTCGTTGTGGTAGCCTCTTCTTCTTCCCATTCTCTAGTAGTTGAGCTGGTACTCACATTGTATCTCTTGGAAGTGCTTGACTTTCCTGTGATTTGGGGTTAGGTGGTAATCAGACTCTGTAATAAGGCAAGAAAAGTTACGATTTTGTAAATTATTCTTTTCATTGATGATATTACAGTACTCTTTTCCAGTTTTCTTCATCCTAAGGTAAAGCCAGAGTCTCAATGCCATGTACATGGGTCACTACAAAAGTTTTGAAACAGACTGTGTTATGATCCATTATTTCACTTCCAAGAAACACAGTTGACATCATCCTTTCTGATTCACCTGTGCAAGTTTCAACTTGCTTATCTTATTGGTGTTGCTGAGAGGGCTTCATTTGTTTTCCTTCACATGGATTTTACATTTCTTTGTTTTTTTGTATCTCAGAACTTTTGTAATGACTATGTATTTCGAGCAGTAATTTAGGTAGTATTTTGGAGTTCTAGCTGTAGAGACAGTGAGAGAAGTTGTTAGCTTTACATATTAAAACACATTCTAAGACTTTATTTAAGGCAGAACTGTAATCCTCATCTTTCATACTTTGTGGATTAGCCTTATTGTTTTGTTGTAATAAAATTTTATTTCACCGACTAGGGGTGACATTCTCAGTCTGCACAAAATAACAGGAGTGAGTTCCTACACGTATTTTTACCCCTGCCGCCTTTTCCTAATTTAAGTGCTGGGGATATTTTGTGCCTTTCGTGGATCAGGGTTGAGACCTGGGCTCATTCTTTAGAATGATACCACTTGTTGCTTAGTAGTACAGTAGTGCATCCATATGAAAAGTTCAGCTTCAGCTCTGCTTCTCCTTGATTGTCTGATAGTGGAATAGCCTACAATTAGGCACTTCTTTTCAGCCTAAGTGACTGTTGAATGAACCAAATCCAAGGAAACCAGGATCTGTGGTTCTGGGCTTTAGGCTAGTAATTGACAAAGATGTGTGACTGTAGACAATTCAGTAAGAAAACTTTTTTTATTATTTTCCATTTCACAATAGCTTGGCTAATATAAAACTTAAACTTTTGAAGGAGAAAAGCTAGTTTACAGTAATGATTCCGAGATATTTGCTTAAGGAATTTTAGCTATCTTAATTTTGGTCAGCATGATCTGATTGTTTGGGGAAGTATTACCAATATAACTTTATTTATTGTTTTTCTTTGCAGAAAATTCTTCCAGGAGGAAATACATCATTTGATGTAGTTTTTCTTGCAAGAGTAGTAGGAAATGTAGAAAATACTTTATTTATTAACACATCTAATCATGGGGTATTTACTTACCAGGTAAGACTGAGAATTAAAACTTGTGTTTACTTTATAAAATATACTTAACCGTCTCTACCATATCATGTTGTCACACCTTCTAAAAACTTTGGAAACTCAGGATAATAGAAAACATAAGAGTGGAGAGCATTTTTATACTTATTGCAAATATTCCTATTCAAATCATACTGAACAAATGATTTTAAAGCTACAGCTAAAGTGTTAATAAGATTGGATGACAAAAGAATAGTAAAAAATATTTTCACACTTTAAAAATTGTTTTTAATTTTTACTTTTCATGCACTTATGAGGCATAGTTGATAATATTTTCTATATTAAAACATACATGTCTGTTTTTCTTTGGTGAAGAGTCATTACTAAAGAATTAGCAGTAGTATTTATGTTGTTTACTTTTTTGATAAACATTTTCTATGTAAAATTTTTTTAGATTATTAACATTAGTGTTTAAAGGAATAATATAGTAAATCTTTGTGTATCAGCCATCATTTTGTGAATCAAGATTTTTATATATCAAAGTTATCAAGATTATTAAGAATTGTTTTTTTTTTTGTCTAGCATTATACTGCATGTATATATATGTGCTTCTGCTTGTGTTTTAGATACAGCAATTAAAGTTTGGAAAGGCTAAATAATTTGCCAAATAATGGTACTAGTAAGTTGTTGAGCACTACATACACCATAATCTTTTCCACTGTGTTGTGCTAGAATTCAGTTGTTTAAATCCTTACTTAGCTAATACCTTACTTGACATTTTTTATCCTTCTCCAATGCCCAAAACACTTCATATATTTTGAAAATATGTCAAAGTAAATATTCCATTTTAGTAAGGAACCAAGTGTTCTGCTTACTTAAGATGAATGAATTTTTTTTTTTTTTTTTTTTTTTGTGGTTTTTGGCTGGGGCTGGGTTTGAACCCACCACCTCCGGCATATGGGGCCGGCGCCCTACTCCTTGAGCCACAGGTGCCGCCCAGATGAATGAATTTTTAAAGGTAGTAGGGATTCATTAAACTTTTGATGCTCAGTTCAGTAATTTTTAAGTGTTATATAAATAATACTCATTTAACATACACTTACCAAGTAAATGAAAAGACTGTCATAAGAACCAAGGTCATTACCCTCCAAAGGCATCCCCCAACTGACCTAGATGGTCACAGCCAGTCTGGACTATCTGGAGATTATAATGAGATTGCTCTCAGGATGAACCCTAGCAGCCAGCTGTCGTCTTATTTCACTTCTCCACATCTGGTCTTTCACCAAGTCTTCTTTCTAAATGTTTCTCTACTATGTCCACTTCTCTCCTCTTCACTATCACTGCTTTCTTCCAAGCCACTGTCATTTCTCATTGGATTATGTGTCCAGTAGCTGTCTAAACTCTCCCCCAACCCCTATCTGGTTCATTATTTACCATGTAACCAGAGGGATTTTTAAAATCTTGTTGTTAATATCTAGTCTCTCCTCAGTACTATAATGTAAGTTTCATGAGAATAGGCATATTATGTATTTATTCACTACTGAATTGTTCACTACTGTGTGTATGCCTAGCACCTCATCAATACTTAATCTGGGACAGGCTTCGTGGCTCACACCTGTAATCCTAGCACTCCAGGAGGCTGAGGCAGGTGGATTGCTTGAGCTCAAGAGTTTGAGACCAGCCTGAGCAAGAGCAAGACCCCATCTCTTTAAAAAAAAAAAAAAAAAGACTGAGCATTGTGGCAGACAGGCACCTGTATTCCCAGCTACTCGGGAGGCTGAAGCAAGAGGATCTCTTGAGCCTAAGAGTTTGAGGTTACTGTGAGCTATAATGCCATGGCACTCTACCCAGGGTGAAAGAGTGAGACTCTGTCTCTAAATAAATAAATAAACAAACATTTAATATCTATCATTTGAATGACTGGCTCACCCCATTTAGTCAACCTAGGGCCTTCCCATGGCTGGGGACCTGAGGCTGGGCTTGATAGTTGAGGCATTGTCTGGACCAGAGATTCATCTTCTGATGGTTAGAGTAGGGAAATCTTTTGAATCCCTGTTTTCTTCTTTTGCCTATTCCATGACTTTATGAAGGACTGCTATCATTTCAGTTTGCATATATTATAGAATTCATTCCAAATCCACATATAAAATCAAATATGTAGCCAAGTCAAGTATAGAAACTACATTTGTGGGGTTTTTGTAAAAAAGGAACTGTTACACAAATGATAAAACACAAATATAGTCTAGCAAAGGAGAAAGGAGAGGGTAAGGGAGGGGGGCATTTGGTGGGATCTCACCTAATGCGTGATGTACACAATGCAAGGGTATATTTTAAAATAACTAAGAGTAAATTTTAATGTCTTACCACAAAAAATAAGTAAATGAGGTGATAGTTATGTTAATCAGTTTGATTTAAGCATTCCACCTTGTATAGTGAATCATCATATTGTACACCACAAATGAATAGTTATGATTTTAATTAAAAATTAAAAATTTATAGATTAAAAAAAGAACTGTTATTATTTTTCCATCTAAATTAGAGTGACCAGTCTTCCTATAGCAATCAGTTTTAACTATAAAAATTTTAGCTATAAAAGCAACTCAAATTTCTTTTTTTTTTCTTCCTTTGGAATAGGTATTTGGTGTTGGAGTTCCAAATCCATATCGCTTGAGACCATTCCTTGGGGCAAGAGTACCTGTGAATAGCAGTTTCTCACCTATAATAAACATACACAATCCTCACAGTGAACCTTTACAGGTGAGTTTATGATGGTGATTTTGGATAAATTTCATTTGCGTAGGAATTAATGCTTAGTGTGAAATCACAGTTTGTTACAGCTTCCTGTTGCTATTTAAAATAATGAAGTTTTATAGATGTAGTAAATAGGGGTATTACTTTTAGTACAGCTTATTGTACTCTGAATTTTAGAAGAAAGTCTGGATTTTGAAATTCTGGATTTTGAATTCTGGAATTCATAGTTTTACATGACTATGGCTTTTCTGGTGTTACAGTTTAAACCAGGCGTCCTCAAACTACGGCCCGCGGGCTACTTGCAGCCCACCTAGGACATTTACCCGGCCCCCTGGGTGTTTTTGTCCCTGCTGCCTGTCCTGCTTAGCCTCCAACCCGTCCCAGGGCCTACAGTCCAGCGCTTCCAACAGTCTGAGGGACAGTGAACTGGCCCCCTATTTAAAAAGTTTGAGGACCCCTGGTTTAAACAGTGCTACATGTAATTAAGGAAGAGTTTTCTACTACACACAGTGGCTTTTTCATTTTTATTTTTAATCTGTAAGTTCTGTCTGGCCATTTTGTCCTTTTGCTACTTTAGGTAGTGCTATATTTCTCCCCTTCTGAGCTAGTTGTTATCACACATCTGTACAGAAACCTCAGAAATTCTTAATGCTTTCTTTCCTTGACTGTTATCAGCTTATAGGACTTGGCAGATGCTAGGCTGTCTGCACTTGCTACTTAAGTAACCTATAGTCTGTGCCTTTTCTTCTCAACCTTTGGAGTTATCAAGCTACTGTCCAGAGCAGTGATCTCTTTGAATTCAGTTCATTTAGTCTTTTTCCAGTTAGTTATAACATTTTAATTCAAGATGTGCTACAATGTGCACTTTCCACCAGCAAAATGGGAAAGCAAATGGAAAACCAAAGTTGCCCTCCTAGAACCAATATAGAGTGTTTATCTGGGAAGGCGCTCTTAATCTGATAATCCATAATAAGTTATGTTGTGTCATTAGTCTTATCCCCAAGTTTAAGAAAATATTATTAAGTTAGAAAATGCATCTGATTTGTTCATTATATAACACTCCCTGAAAAAAAGTTAAAAATTCAAACATGAGACAAACATGAGTGAAGCAAAAGTGCCTTTGAACTCCCTACTTTATAGTACAGTGCTGTCCAACAGAACTATTTGTGATGGTGGAAAAGTTCAATATCTGCTCTGTCCAGTACAGTAGCCAACTAGCCACATGTGACTATTAAGCATGTGAATTGGGGAAGGGGGACTAAGAACTGAACATTTAATGCTGTTTTACTTCAACTAATTTAAGTGTAAATAACCACATGTAGCTGGTAGCTATCATATGGACAGCATAGCTCTAATCCCAGGTCCTTTCTCACACACCGTTGGTATGTGTCACTGTAGACCAGGGATCCTCAAACTTTTTAAACAGGGGGCCAGTTCACTGTCCCTCAGACCATTGGAGGGCCGGACTACGGGCCCCAGGATGAGTTGGCTGCTAAGCAGGACAGGCAGCAGCAACAAAAACACCCAGCGGGCCAGATAAATGTCCTAGGCGCGCTGCATGTGGCCCACGGGCTGTAGTTTGAGGATGTCTGCTGTAGACCTTTCACTGTGCTTTTGCATGCATATATGTGAAATAATATGTAGTAGTTTCTAGTTTCTCAGGAAAAGTTATACAGTCACCACATCAGTTAAGGTGCTATTATTATTAATACAATAAATACTTCAGAAGAACATTGTCTTAAATCAGGAGGCAAGTAATAACACTCAAAATTTTCTTTTTTTTTTTGAACATCAAAATTTTCATCACTCTTTGCTAAATGAATTACTTTTTTAGCAACATTAGCCTACCCACCAGCCAAAAAAAAACTTATACTAAAGAATTGCCATTTCTCAGGCAGTGCCTGTGGCTCAGTGGGCAGGGCATCAACCCCATATACCAAGGGTGGTGGGTTCAAACCCAGCCCCAGCCAAACTACAACAAAAAAATAGCCAGGCATTGTGGCGGGCGCCTGTAGTCCTGGCTACTCAGGAGGCTGAGGCAAGGAAATCGCCTAAACCCAGGAGTTGGAGGTTGCTGTGAGCTATGTGACGCCACAGCACTCTCCCGTGGGCAATAAAGTGAAACTGTCTCTACAAAAAAGAAAAGAATTGCCATTTATCTTGATTTGGCCATTTTTATTCAGTTCTAAAGAATTTTTTGTGATAAAACAAGCCAAAGTTCTCTACTCATTCTCATACTTCACCCCAAGTTTAATTGAGTTTAATGTATTCTTTCTTTCTAAGAGCTAGGGTTAGCCTACCTGCCATGATCTGTTTCATTCATAGGAAACAGAAAGGAAAATAGATGTCCACACTAAAACCTGTACTCAGTGTCCACAGCGGCTTTTTATCTAATGGCCAAGCACTGGAAACAACCCAAATGGTTCATCAGTATGTGAACATTGATTAAAAAAAAACTTTGGTATAGTCATAAAATAGAAATGAACTATGAATACATATAACATGATGGGTTTCAAAATAATTACACTGAGTGAAAGAAGCCAGACACAGGAGTATATGTTGTATTATTCCATTTATATAAAACTGGAGAAAATATAAAGTAATCTATAGAGAGAGAGAGCAGATCAGTGGTTGCCTAGGAATAGGAGTGGTCAGAGAAGGATGAATGGATTATAAGAGCATAATTTATATTTAATATCTGAATTGGAGCAGTAGTTTCATGTCTGCATATATATGTCAGGATTCTGTTGTTTTCTTTAAGTATGTATTGTTTATTGTACATAAATGATAACCCAATACAGCTTTAAAAAAAAAATCACAAATGTACAAGCCATGGAGGTGTTAGTACCTACAATTTTGCTACCAAAAAAAAAAAAGTTTTTACACTACATTAGAATTATTGTATATGTCTCAGAATAACATTTATGTTCTTTACTATTTCACAATTATGGTAATTGTTTGATCTGCTGCTGTTTTAAATGTGTAATAAAGAAGCACTTGTATTACTGTAAGAAATGTATAATTTGCATTTCAGAAACCTGATGATTTTCATAAATTATGTCCTTTGGAAAAAAGAAAACTAAGTATCTTGTCATTTTCTAAATCTAGTCTTTCAAACAACTATATTTCTAAGTTAAATCTTCAAAGTTACCTCGTTTTAATTAAAAACACCACGATTGCTTACACAGATGGGGCACTGAATGGAGAATATCATTTTAAACTTAACTATCACTTGCTATTTTGTCCCAGGTTGTAGAAATGTACTCTAGTGGAGGAGACCTTCACCTAGAACTCCCCACAGGTCAACAAGGAGGTACCAGAAAACTGTGGGTGAGTAATAATAACATAGTTTTCTCTTGTGTGTGCTCAAATGAAACTAATTGTTGTCTTAAATACACACCAGAAAATACTTAACTCCTTATCACCTGAAGAAATATAAGTGACTTCTTTAATTATTGTCTTAATCTTAAATTTGTGTCAAATGTATTTGAAAATTGGATGAGAAAGTGAAAGAAAAATACAAGTGTTAATTCTTGGAAAGAACATTAAACAAAATTGGTGGGAACTCTAACCCACGATGTAGAAAGGAAGTAACTATTCTGTCTCAGAATTACATTGATAAAATTGCTCCCAAATCTGATCATTTATGATTTGCTTTTTACTGAGATAGATATATATATATATATGAGAGAAGGATTCATCGTGTTTTTGAAGGTACAAAGTTGAATGTTCAGATTCACTGTTGATAAGAAGAGATGGCATTTGCAAAGAGAACCTGGTCAAGCATGTGTTGACTTAGGAAATTTGAAATTCTTAGATGATCAACATTCATTTTCAAAATTGTTGAATACTTAACAGTTTATATCAATGCTTAATAAATCACTGTCTCTTGGACAATACTACAAAATATTAATCAAATTAGGAACATGCTAGAACTCCCCTATTTGTAAAAGTTCCTGCCATAAGAGAGTTTTTTAAATGTTTGGTTTTATCTACCATGCTTGGGGAATGGTATTTGTGGTAAATGCAGAATTGTAGACACACTGACTTCACTAGTATGAATAAGTTCTGAAGATCAAAGTTTTTTTATTAATTGTTCTGTTACATACACACAGTCTGTTGATTCTGCCTTCTGACCAGTCTCAACAAGAGAAGAGATTTTTAGGGTAACTACTTGAACATTAACCGACAAATTGTCCATGATTTGATTAATTCCCAAAAGACAGAAACATACTATCAGAAGGAAATATAGTATGTAACGGACAGTCCATTTATATGCTTTCACAAAAATGTATCACCTTGAAATTATGTTGTTGTTTGAAAAACTTTTAGGAGAAATAATGTATAAGACAATCCTTCAGAAGATTAAATAAAAGCTATTAAGTTTGTATGTAGTAAAGTTTTTTTTTTTTTT
>NW_003852543.1:4340571-4404309 GCF_000181295.1 Otolemur garnettii | reverse complement strand
TTTTAACACAATAACTAAGAAAATGACATGAAGGCTATGTTAACCAGTTTGATGGAAGTGTTTCGGATTGTGTGTGGAAACACCACACTGTACCCCAGAAGTGCATTAATGTACACAGTTACCATTCAATAAAAAAATTTTTAAATAAATAAATAGGCAAAAAAAAGAGAGCAAGAAACATAGGTAAGTTAAGACCAGTTAAGTTCTAGAACACAGGATTTCCTAAAATATGCTGAAGATGGTGTGCAGAGAAATTCCATCAGCTCCCAGGAAGCCAGATTGTTCTAAAACTAGGGAAAAAAATTACACCTCAAAAAAGTTTTTTCCCAGTAAGTCTTCCTTTTAATGTGTATATATGAATTTTCTCTCAATACAAAACTAAAAATTTATGCTGTCTTATATGCCAAGAGCCTTACTGAATACAACGGCTGACCTGTAGGTTTGCTTGAGAAGCTTTATTTTTTTTTGTTTTGTTTTTTTTTTATGTGTACCCAGGCACTGCTAATACATTAAAAAATAACTGATATTGGGCTGTGCACAGTAGCTCACACTTGTAATCTTAGCACTCTGGGAGGATCATTTGAGGTCAGGAGTTCAAGACCAGCCTGAACAAAAGGAAGACCCCCTTTTTACAAAAAATAGAAAAATTAGCTTGATGTGATGGTGCATGCCTGTGATCCCAGCTCCTCAAGAGGCAGGAGGATCTCTTGAGCCCAGAAGTTTGATGTTGCAGTGAGCTGTGATGACAGCTCTGTACTCTAGCCAGGGTTAACTGAATAAGGCTCTGTCTCAAAAATCAATCAATAAATAACTGATAATTGTAAATCAGTTTTACCTTTTAATGATGATTTTGCATGTCATATGACTTCTTTTACTTTGTTCACCCTACATACCATATTTCATCAATTTGAAAGCAAACTTTTCCACATTTTAATATTCTCCAAAATTGGGGCATATGTTATATATTTGTTTAATTGGCAGTGTTTTTTTTTTCTTAGTAGGTATGTCAAATAATAATGAATTTTTCAGTCGATGCCAGCTATTCAGCTAATTCAATAAAATATGGTGGTATTGCAACATTGCAAAAGCTGTGCTACATTATGATCTGTTAACTTGTCAGGAAATTCCTCCTTATGAAACCAAGGGAGTGATGAGAGCCAGTTTTTCATCTAGAGAAGCAGATAATCACACAGCCTTCATAAGAATAAAGACTAATGCTTCAGACAGCACAGAGTTTATCATTCTTCCTGTTGAGGTTGAAGTTACAACAGGTTAGTGAAAAACTGCAGAAACTGCAAATTTGTTTTATTTTCAGTACACCTTACTCTGTCAAAGTGAAAAATAATTATTTAATTTCTTTTTTCCAAGCTCCTGGAATTTATTCCTCAACTGAAATGTTAGATTTTGGTACACTTCGAACACAAGGTAAAAAAAAGACTGAGAAAGAATCTTTATAGGTCTTTTTGTTTTTAATCCCCATATTCAGTGCTAAATGGCTGTACTATCATTTGTAATTCAGTTTTGAAAGTAATTTCCCAGTGAATTGCATGATCTTGTAGAAATCTCCATTTGGTGACTCAGAGCCTTTACAAGTTTATACCTCATTCCTCCAAAGTGGGGGGTTGCATTGCTTACCAGGTGGGAAGATGAGGTCACGGGATAACTTAAGTCATCTAATAGAAGATTGAGGCAGAAAATAGTTTCTTAGTTTCTTAATTCAGTTCTTCATCCATTCAGTAATGCTAAATCTTTTTTATAGTATAATAAAGGAAATCAAAAGATTTACTTCTGGATTTTGCTTAGGTAGAAATTATTAAATTGTTTTATATAACGTAAAATTTGTCCCAGATGATCAGAGAAAGAATTCAGATTCTAAAATTGAAAAGAACCAAGAGGAGATTTTTAATAAGGAAAAATAAGAGTACTTGTCAATTTGGAATTTATGTGAGCCAAATGTAATTAAAATTTTGTTGTTTAAGATTATTTCTTTAAATTAGATTTGCTTTTAATATAATAATTTCACACTGTACCTTATTAATTTGCCTCATTATGCTTTGCTGGAAAACAAAAGATAACTAATGTCTGAGTTCACTAAAAATTATGTTTTGAGGTATTTTTATGTTTTTTTATTTTTGGTTTTTTGGTCTGGATGTTTAAGAAGGAACTGTTCTTAAAATATGTAATGTCCTTATGAGTAAAGTTGTTCCTATATAATGTTTATTTTTATTAATGTGTCATTCTAGATTTTACTCTAGAATAGCTTCAATTTGATATCTAATAAGGTAGAGTCTAACTTTCTATAAGATATAAAGCATACCTTCTTAGGAAATATTTCTTTTCGATTTTAACAGATCTACCAAAAGTTTTAAATCTTCATTTATTAAATTCAGGAACAAAAGATGTACCAATAACAGTAAGTTTTTGCTTATTTTTTTCCTAATTTATATCTTCTTTGTTTTTAAGTTTATGACAAAGTTAAAAGTATTTAAATTCTTGCTGTAAAAGAATTCAGTTTTGTGGTGACCTCGTGATACTATGGTTCTAAGTGTGATATGAGAAACCTGTTCTACCTCTAACCATCTAGATTTTAAGGATGAGAGGGAAAGTAGATGATCTTCACCAAGGTAAGTTGGCTCTTATTTAGATGGGATCATATAAAGAGGCCGGTGGATTCTGATAGGATTTATCAGAATCTGATTTATAGGATTATAGTATCTGTGTGCCATATGAAAAGAAAAACTTAGATAGAATCCTTATAACCTTTAAGTCTAAGGTTGTTAGACTTAAAGTATAGGTAGGTTAAAAGAGAGGGAAAAAATTCAGATGAGTTGGAAAGAGAAAGAATGAAGTGAAAAACTATGGTAGATAATCGCAGAGTGCTGTTAACTCTGACACAGGCACTCTTTCTAATTGGCAGCTATTGTAGTTACCCTGGATAGCACATTATAAATGAGGGTCCTCTCTTCTCACACATACACATAGAGCAAATGACTTTTATGCTGTATAGTGGAATTAGGGTGCCAGAGTTATAGGGAAAAAAAATTAAAAGACAGGGATCCAAGTTTTCCTTTGGTCCACAACTTCTCTCCCTGATGAGGTCCCCAAGATCCATACGTAGGGAATAGTGGAAAAGGAAAGCAGAACATTTTTACTATAATTTGTGTTTATGCTGGAAACCTAAGTTCAGGAAACTTTGATAAAATGAGATTGTGTAGGCTTGAGATTGAATGGACCTTTGACCATCTGTGGCCAAATCCAGATTTAACCACCCACTGGTGAAATACAGATCACAGAGAGGAGATACACAAACCTGTTATGAGGAAGAGAGAGGTGATCATCCCAGGTAATGAAATTTTAATACACAGTGACCTTCCTAAATAGTAGGATTGGAGTCCAGGCAGGGTCCTGACACCTGATCTAGCATTTCTTTCTGCTATTTGTTTCTCTTGATGTACAATAGTTGAGGGATTTAATGGGGAAGTGCCTTTACTTATTAGCCCAAGAAAACTGGCCTAACTTTTTACATATAATATATAGACTGAAATCAGTGTCTTTTTCAATAAGCATTTTATGGGAAAATGAAATTAACAATTAACCTACTAAGAATATGAATGGGAAAAAAAGATAGTATTCAGTTCATTTACAATTAGAATTAAATAGGCCCATATTCTTTCTTTTCTCTTTTATTAAGGAGTTCTAGGATACATTTTAAGTAAATCTTTTGCTCTTACCATGGCAGGCACTATGCTAGAGTCATTGCATGGATTACTTTATTTAATACAACTCTGTAAGGTGCACAGGTCCTACTTTCCCAAACAGGGAAACTGAGTCAGAGCTTTTTTTTTAAGTGAATTCTCTAACTATAGAAAATTTAGAAGTTACATAAAAATATGTACAAGTAGGTACACCTATAGGTACCTACCTAGGCTTAAAGGCTGATACGTTTTTAGAAGGGTACCTGCTCCCTTCCATTTCACAAATAAGTAGAATTTTTAGGATGTGCAAAGTAGTACTAGAAGCTAGAGATGTTTTAAAAATTCTCCCTCAGGGAATTCAGTCTCTTTCTAAATAGCCTTTCTAAATTTAAGATTACTAAAGCAAGCAACCAAATAAAAGTTCCTCACCTGTTAATGACAGGATACCCAGGTTCAAGCTCTCCTGATATTGTCTATAATGCAACTTTGAGAAAAACAGTTTTCCTCAATGTTTATAAAATATAAATAACTATGTAAGTGATGGGACAAGTTTGCCTCAGATGTCATAAGGGGAACGTTTACTTGAGGTTTCCTTGGTAACTGATAAATCAGAATGACAGATTTACTTACTAATTTTTACCAGTTATTAGATTGATATATTTGTAATGAATATGTACACAAATTATTTTAAAATGCTGTTGTTATGTACTGAAAGGTTATTTTCTTTGCTCAAGTATTTTGGTGAGTAGTTGTAGAATGTCCTGGATTCTTGAGCCTCACATTAGTTAGGCTTGAATGTCATGAGAAAAGGCTGGAACTATATTTAGAACGTATGCAAACTTCTTTCCTGGGAATCTTGCCATGTTTTTTCCACTTGATTGTCTTTGAGTAAGCAATAGTTAGTGACTAATACTAAAACAGGTTGTTAATATAAATATGCTTATTATAAGGTAATTATTGTGTGTTAGTTTTCATTTGCACCACCAGAATAAGCCAACTCGATTTTTTTGTTTTGCTTTGTTTTTGTTTGCTTGGAAAATGGTTTTTAACTGATTTAGATTTGTTGGCTTATTTATTTTTAATGGTAATGACTGAACAGTTCAGACCATCTGTATAAAACATTAGATGAATAATTGTTTTTTACTACTAGAACAACGTATTAGTGCAACATATTTTTTTTTTAATTTTTTTATTTTTAGTAGAGACTGGGTCTTGCCCTTGCTCAGGCTGGTCTCAAACTCTTTGAGCCACTTTTTTTTTTTTTTTACAGTTTTTGGCCGGGGCTGGGTTTGAACCCGCCACCTCCGGCATATGGATCCGGCGCTCTACTCCTTTGAGCCACAGGGGCTGTCCAGTGCAACATATTTTGAGGTTTCCTTCTGGTGAGGACAATCTCAAAGTGATGCATTTCATATGAGAAAAAACACTTTTTTTCATATCAAATATTCTAAGCTCGCTCTTGTCTTGCAGTAACTATATATCTTAACAAATACTGTTGCTTAACTATTTCTGGCATTGTGTTATATAGGCTGATAACTCAAAAGGTATTAAGGTTGTTACTGATGAATTGCCACTTCTGCTCTTTAAGCATGTTGGAAAATAGTCAAGGTTCCATTGTTGCTGTAGCATATTCAATAGAACGAGTAAAGGAATTAGTAAACATCTCTGAAAGACCTCTGCAAACTTCAAATCTTAGTGAGACCATCCCTCTAGCAAATCTTGATCTCAAGATAAAGGTGGCTAATTTGAAAAATCTAGCAAAATTAATTGGATCTCAAAATTTTGTATATAGGTGGAATCTCAGAAAATAATCCCCTAAGATTTTTTTTACAGGTGAAGAAAATGAGCCTCAATGGGCAGCTGACTCAGGCTCACACTTAACTAAGTAAATAGTTAATGTTTTTCTTACCTAAAGTGATTACTACTAGATTGACATTTAAACTTCAGTACTGCTTTCCCTTTCTTTGAAAAAAGTATTAGTATGATAGTATAGGAAAATGAAACTTTCTCCAGTTTATAGTTTATCTTAGAGTTCAAACTACTTTGTTTTACTCTAATACACAGGAGCCCTTCAAGAAATGAAGGAGTTTACGTTTTAAATAACTTTTTAATAACAGCAAAGCTTATTGAGCTTTCTAAGTAAAGATATTGATATGAATGTGTCATTCAACTCCCAGCCCAACTTAGAGATTCAAAAGCAAATGAGAAGGAATTCTCAAAGTAGAAGGGAAGAAGATTAAAAGAATTAAAATCCTGAGGGAGCTTGAGGCCAAAAGCTAAGGCTGTTGGGATTTTCAGGACATAAAACTACAGAACCATCCCCAGAGCCATCTTCCAGGCCCTTAAAAAGACTTGCTAACTGTGGAGGACTAACCCACCCAGGAAAGGGGGAAGCTGTAGCGGTACCTATGATCATTGTTATATAATCAGTTTTATTCCCTGTGGCCTCCACACACAAAACACATAGACAGTTCTCTTTCTGTAGGCTCTCCTCAGGTATTTAATGTGCCCTCAGGGACTGCCCTTTGATGTTTGATGTGCAGTTTAGGCAGATTTAACCTTTGTAAATGATCTGAAGAGAGTGGTCTGGGAGCCAGAGGGAAGAACTTGGTGCCTTGCTGAGCTGACTGTGCCCTTGTTAATCAGGGTGCCTGATAAATTTCACAGAAAAGATGCACATTCTTTTCTGTTAGAAATGGCAGGCTTTGACAAGTTTATAAAGCCCTTGAAAATTCGGCAAATACCCTGGGAGGATATTCAGACAAGGTCAAGATTTCAGAATGAATAATAAGGGAAGACTTTCAATTTGTGTAAAATACCATGATTTTGTGAATACATGTTTGTGCAACAGGGTGTCAGTAGAAGAGCCCTGGACCAAGTCAGGAAAAACAGTGTCCAGGTCTGCCTCTTGATGCCTCACTATTGAAGTATCACTCAATATTACATGGTTCTTTCTCTTCATAAGAAAAACAGAGAAGGAGGTTAGGATCTTTAATAGTCTCTTTCAATTGAAAATGCTTTGTGTCAGTGAGAAAATTAAAGATAACTGTAACTTAGCCAAGCATGGTGGTGGGTGCCTGTAGTCTCAGCTACTCAGGAGTCTGGGACAGGAGGATCCCTTGAACCTGGGAATTTGAGGTTTGCTGTGAGCCCTAGCTGGGTGACAGAGTGAGACTCTGTCTTTAAAAAAAAAACAAAAAACCGATACCATATGTAACCATAAAATGTATTTTTGAGCCTGCTCTCAAAGTGCAAGCTTTTCCTGGTTTTGGTGTTTTCAATTTTATGGTTTGAAGAGAAAGATTTAATTTTTTAAGTCTGAAGCGTTCCAGAGTCTTCCCAGTGGAGCAACACTATAGTCTGCTCACTCAGACCCAGGGCCAGTAGTGCAGCCTTGGCCCCTGGACAGCTGTGCACCTTATTCACACAGTGGTGGCCTAGAGAGGAAGAAAAAGTGCCATTAGAAATGAAGTCTGTTAAACTACTGTGGCACTAGGGCACCAACTCCCAAATTCATGTTCATTCTTCCCACTGCATATAGTCTGGATGTTATGTTTAGTATTGTGAATTTCTGTAAGGAAGACCCACCAGTCTTCCTTATGTCACCTTCTCTGATAACGTGAATTAGGCATTCATTTGGAAAATGCCTTTTTTAATGTTTTATGTACTCAGATCCAATGTACTTGGTCTTCAGATTATACTTATTAATACATTTTACTTCTTTGCCCTTCTGGTCTTTTTATTTCATAAAGATATTCTAATGAAATTAATTTGAGATTTTTACCAATTTGGCCTCCTCCATTTAGAGAGACAATGTAAATTCAACTTTTAGATTTTTATTCTACTTTACTTTTCCTAGAATACTTTCAGTATAAGGCAACTGAACCATTAGATTGAAATAATACTGTATATGTATTTTTTTTCTCTTTGCAGAGTGTTCGACCCACACCACAAAATGATGCTATAACGGTACACTTTAAACCAATTACATTAAAAGCTTCAGAAAGTAAATACACCAAGGTTGCAAGCATTAGTTTTGATGGCAAGTATTCACCTTTTTCTCTCTAATAGAGTGGTGTGTTATTTTGATAAACTAGAGCGCATCTATGTTGACATTTTATTATAAAAATCCAGACTATTTTTACAGTCAGAATTTGTATTACTATTTAGGCTGATTTTTCCTGTAAACATCACAAACTTTTATTTGATTGATTTATGAAAGAAAATGCCATAACTTTATAAAGCTAAACACTAAATCAGTATTAGCAAATACATTAGGATTAAAATCATGTAATCTGGGCTAACCCTTTTACACATATATCTATTGTAATTTACCCTAATTATGAAGTCACAAGGTATTTGAATTTCAGAAACATGTTTGAATTTGAGCGCAAAACTAAAGTATTCTTTGTAACATTTTCATATGTTGGCTTTTATAAGCAAAGCAGATGGTCCTGTGTAAGCTAACATAACCTTTATAACAAGATTGTCAAATTAGCTATTATTTCAAACATGTATTATATGTATTTTATCATTTGAAATGTTAAGTCAACCCAGACTTCACCAGTTTTATAGCAGGTTTTTATTCAGTTTTTCCCACTTTAATAGAGCATTTATTGAATTTGCTGTCACAGAATGTTTTAAATAGTGACTTAATGGATGCTTAATTGTATATGTAATTAAATGTAAACTGAAACTCAGAACAGGTTTTTTCTCACAGGGGCCCATGCAAGTGAGTAGCCGTAAAGCTTAAACATTGTCTTTATGATCTGTCACAGCTCCTCATTGGATCAAAGTATTTGATCAATGAGTGTAGGAGAATCCTGGCACACTCTCCACAGTGTTGTGAGAGCGGCTATGCCTGCTGCTTGCCAGCGGAGAGCTCCTGGGAGGATCTGAAGCAAGAACACAGGCTGGGTGCTAGCCTCGGGATTCATCCCATGAGCTCAGAGAGAATTCCCCAGGAATCAAAATTAAGTAGGCAGCATACTTCATAATACACTTGTCAAGAAAGATGATAAAATATAGCAGTGCCACAGTTACTGTCCACATCTGTGGTAAATTGTCTTTCATGGTACTGAGGAACCACATTTATAACACTAGTGTCAGCATTACCAGGTACGTTCTCTTATTATTCAGGGAAGAGAGAGGCCAGTGCTAATTCCTAATTGAAGAACCTGTAGGACCCATCCTTCCCAGTTGTGCTGGTTAGTTCTCCCACGTGCTGTGGGCGTGAAGGGCTCTCCTCCCACTGGCTCTTTGGCAACTCTATGAATGTTTTCATTCTCGAGATGAATGTAGTGTGTCATTAGTGTTGGTTTTTCCAAGATCATAATTCCAAAATAAGTATTTCTTACAGTTATGTAAAACTAATGCAAAAGGAAAATACCTTTAAAAGGAAATGCTACATTTTTTAAAAGAGTTTTTTCTTTTAACTCCCTCTAGCTTCTACCTCACCTGCCATCACCTGGAACCCAGCACAAAATACCTCACTGAGATTGCTATGAAAATCAGTCAGAAAGTGTATTTTATTTATTTTTTCAGAATATATTACATGTATTACTATGTCTCTGTAGTGTTTATTTATCAAACAAGCATCTCATCAAAAGTCACTGTTCTTAATAATTTTTAACTAAATTTTCTTAAGAATTTAGAACTTCACTTGCTAAAATACGATATGATCGGATATGGTGAAATGCCTAAATCATGGGCCTTATAATCAGCCTTATGGCAGAACAAATAGTGAAAAATTAAAACACCCTGGAAATGGCTAACTAGCAAGCTAAAAGAAACAAGAGCTTTGATAGGAATTTAAAAAATCTAAAGTCGTCATCTGTACCTAGTCAAATACAAGATGTTATACCATCTCTTTGTTCTTTTTTTTGTCCAGAAATTAGATGACAAACATTTACTGAATTCTCATATAAGTTCTCTCATGAGTGGAAGTGTGCCTAAAATACTTTAAAGAATATAAACAGCTTCTTTGTTTGCTTTGAAAGAAACATCTAATGAATACCCAGATTGCATCTATCTGAATCCATTTCTGTAATCTCAGTTGGAATTACTCAGACTGCTACAAAATCTAAAGGTTTTACTTCATCTATGAGGACAATATAATATGATGTTAGGAGGGGATTTGTCTCCCTTTACGCTATGAGTTAGGATTGGCTAATATGAGAAGTCAGAGCTCATAATTCTTGGCTTGGCTTGTACCATGCTACTTTATTGGTGTTTGCAGCAAGACTCTAGCCATACAAGAAGCATTATTTCTTTCTCAGTATATAGACCAGCAGTTCTCAGTGGAGGCAACTTTACTTCCCAAAGGGATATTTGCCAACATCCGGAAACAGTTTTGTTAATCAGCCTGCAGGGATTTTACTGACATTTCACAAGTAGAGTTCCAGGATGCTGCTAAATGCCCTACAAAGCCCAGGGCAGCCCCACAACAAGGCATTAATCTAACCTAAAATGTTAATCGTACCAAGGTCAAGCTTTGCTGTAGGTAAAACCAAAGTCTGTGTCTATAAAGAAGTAACTTAGAAGCAATGTTTTTCCTTCTGAATTCCTTATTCATCTTATTACTAAAAAAAAAAAAAAAATTTCCCTCTTATGAAAATTGTGATATTTGATTTAAAATGTTATAAATGTTTTCTGCTTGCCAATTTGAAAGCTCACCTTTTTGTTTAAGATTTTGTCAGTCCATGTAAAGTCACTCATACTCTTTGTTAATAAAAAGCGACTGACAGAGGTTATTTTTTATATTTCCTTTTAGCATCAAAGGCAAGAAAGCCATCTCAGTTTTCTGGGAAAATAACTGTTAAAGCAAAAGAAAAGAGTTATTCCAAACTCGAAATACCATATCAAGCAGAAGTTTTAGATGGGTGAGTTTGTTTTTTAAAGTAAGCCTTATAAATTTTTGCTAGTCAGGAAATTCTGTTTTCCTGCTAAATGACCTTAAGTCATTAAAAAAAATAGTAGCCAAGTTCACATAAAACTTGATGGAATTATTGTTGGAAAAAACAACCTCAACTACAAAGGAGAAAACCTCCTATGTTTTGTTTATATTTTACTTTCTTAGGAGAGTGGGATGATACGTTTTGGCTTGAATGGAGACTCAATGATTCAAAAATGAATCTGTGATTTTTAATAATATTTAAGTTGTTTGAACTGTTTTCTCCCTGTCTTTTGTAACATCTAAGTGATTGTGGCTTGTTATTAGTATTTTGTCAATTGAAGCAAAATTTCTTATATTCTTTAATAAACTCACAAATATTTCTGGAATGATAATTTTTTGTAAATGGGCGGTAACATATGTAAATTTATGTTCTGATTATATATACTATAACCAATAGTTTAATATCCAACTTGATAGGAATTCATTTTAACAAAATTGGTTGTAATACAGTTATAAGCATGATTTTTTAAAGTAAATTAAATCCTTTTCTATTGATACTTTGATTCTAATTATTTGATTACATATAATTCATTAGAGATGGTTATGTTAAGTTTCAAAATTCTGGAAGCTAAATATGGTAAATCACAAAAATAGTTCTAATTCTCTAATACATCTCTTAACACTGAACATGGATTGTTACTCACAAGAAAAGAACTTGGATTTTAAATTAACACATGAAAATAAAAATAATTTTTTTTTGTTTTTGTTTTTTTTTTTTTGAATAGTTATTTGGGATTTGATCACGCTGCAACATTATTTCACATCCGAGACAGTCCTGCTGATCCTGTGGAAAGGCCAATTTACCTTACTAACACTTTCAGTTTTGCAATCCTCATTCACGATGTGTTGCTACCAGAAGAAGCCAAAACAATGTTTAAAGTATGTTCAGGAACCCTCATACTTTTAATTTTACTGGTCTATCAAGTAAATGGTGCTGACTCTTGGTATTTTTTCTCCCATTATTTCCTAGGTTCACAACTTCAGCAAACCAGTCTTAATTCTTCCTAACGAATCAGGATACATTTTTACCTTGTTTTTTATGCCTTCAACATCATCCATGCACATAGATAACAATATTTTACTTATTACCAATGCTTCTAAATTTCACTTACCTGTGCGGGTATACACAGGCTTTTTAGATGTAAGTATGTTACCTACCTTTAAAATTTAAACTTCCTATCCACCTTTTGTGTTTTCAGATATTATTAGGCAATTGTGTTGTACATTATCTGTGCCCTATAAGTTGACCTAATTCTAGCCTTCAAGATAACTGGTTTTCACCTTTCCCAGCAGCTGTCTTTCCTCATGATACAGTTGGCACCTCTATTTACAGTCTCTATCGAGATCTTTTCCAAATTCTGCTTTCTCTTGGTTTTGCTTTTAAACTTATAATAATGGGGAATCTAAAAAAGAACTAAAGAAAAGTAATAGGCAGAAAAAAATAGTGCAAAGAGGGTGAAGAACTGACTTAAAACTAGGAAATATAGAGATGAAGAAAAGAGCCAGAGAGAATAAAGAAGAGAATAAGGTGGTAAAGACAATACAGCTGGAACAGTGGTCTCAATATGATACCAGAGAGAATAAAGGTCTTCCTGGTACAGAAAATGAGCCAGGGAAACAGATCTAAACAAAGCTGTCCTGGAATGGTCAATGAAATAAGCTTAGATTAGATACAAAACTGTTAGGAAAGATGAAAAAAAAGGTAGAACATGTGGAAACGTAGCCCTCTTAAAAAGTCAACATCCAGTAGAATTTTAGAGTAGGCGTTACCTTTGGTGTTATCTCCTACCTTCTTCAGTTGTTCTGTTTAAATTATTACTTATTTGTAATCATGCATGATACTTACTGAAACCACAGACTTTGCCCAGTGTCCTAGGCCTCCACTTACCCCCCCAATAATGTGTTTTCCTGCTTCTTTTATGTGCCTTCAGAGGAGAAATAGTTGCTCAGGAGAAGCCAGGGTTGTGCTCATTTCAGTTACTGAAGATTTATCGTACGAAGTTCTCAACTGTGTTGAATATATTGTGTCTATGTACAAAACACATAGAAATGTAAAAATGTCTTAATTTAGCTACTTTCTCTTGATGGCATTCTGTTACATAAATGTGATTTTATGTTCAATCCAGTGCTTTTATATCTTTGCAGTACTTTGTATTGCCCCCCAAAATAGAGGAACGTTTCATAGATTTTGGAGTACTGAGTGCTACAGAAGCAAGTAATATTTTATTTGCAATTATAAACAGCAATCCAATTGAGGTAAAAATAATCAGTTTTTATTCTCAATCAAAATTAAGGATTTTATGCTTGTATTGTGATGATCACTTTCATATCTTTCTTTTTCAGTTGGCTATAAAAAGTTGGCATATCATAGGAGATGGTTTGTCAATAGAACTGGTAGCTATGGAAAGAGGCAATAGAACTACAATAATTTCAAGCCTTCCAGAGTTCGAAAAATCTTCTTTATCAGACCAGTCATCAGTAAGTAAACTTTCTTATTGTTTCTTTAAACTGAGATTGATATCTAAACTTCAAATAAAAGAGCACTGCTATGTTGTATACTTTAATATTTCATGTACTGGTAATAGTGTTGTTTAACTTGCTATTAAAATGACCTTTCAGATAATCTACTTCAGCCCCCTCCTTTTATGATGAGAGCACGGAAACCCAAAGTTGTTAGGTTCTGCTTTGTCATAAAACATTCTAGCACAAGTGACATTTGAATTATCTATTTGCAACACAGTGTCTACAGAAAAAGTTCATGGTTACTAAACTAACCTTGTGTTGGTTGAGTTTTCTGAGAAGCAGAGATAGCCCTAAACATAGGTGGATAGTGTTTTCAGTTACACAGTGATATTTCTAGCCACTTTTTTTTATTTCAGGTTAATGTAAGGATACAAACAACTAGGTTACAGTGTTTGCATTTGTCCATAGAGTCCCTCTGCAGTTGTGTCTTGCACCCAAGAGGCACGCCATATACCCTTACATTGTGCCTATCAATCCCCTCTCACTCCAGTCCCCCTCACTCTTACCCTCTCCCCCTGTAGCCACTTTTCTATACTGATTAGAAAGAATATCAATGAGGCAGACATTGTTCAATCCCTGTGTGAATCTGCCCACATATTTTTACTCTTATCTTATAAACTTGCACAGTTGATCATAAGAAAGCACTAAACAAGAGAAAAATATATCATTCTCAGCCCTCCCTACTATGGAAAAGGGAACTTGTAGTTCACACCTGCCAAGAAAAAAATTAGTAAAATCACTTGCAAGAAGGAACTTCACATATCTCATCTGCAGGTTAGGATAGAATTTCTTGGTGCAGTTTTACAAAATGAAAAGCAGATGTCCTTATATACACGAGGATTATTGACAGATACACTTTCATGAAATGCCGTAGGTTTGCTGTTTTGATATACCCATTCTCAGCTGTTCTGAAGACATGAATATTAACATTACAGAGTTACATTCAGGACTTGAAGCAGAACCAGCTGTGTATGTACTTGTGCCTCCATTGTAACTAAAGGTAGAATGGTCTTTCCACTCCAGCCCTCACCTCCTTTGGCCATATAGGTCCATGAGTGGTAAGCAAGGAGCTTTACTGGCAAGAGGACCATACCCCTCCCCAGCTTGTAACTGGGAGTCTGACTGCTCCTTCTGGAGCCAGCTTTCTTGGTGGCTCATGGAATAAGTATAGAAGATGAACATCAAGGGATATACGTTATTTTGAGATATTTGTACTTGGTGATATGGTAATTTAGTATCATACTAGTATAGTCACTGTAGCCTTCATTTCCATTTTAATAGGAAAGGTCAACTCCTACAGCTAATGAATGGCATTTCTTCTTCTTACAGGTCATATTAGCTTCAGGCTATTTTGCAGTGTTTAGAGTTAAACTTACTGCAAAAAAGCTAGAAGGGATTCATGACGGAGCCATACAGATCACAACGGACTATGAGGTAAGGACTTTACACGGATTTGTGTTAATGGGGTTTTTCTGAATAAGTGTGTCCTTTTATGAAAACAGAGCACCAAGTTTACTTATAAAGTAAACTACTTTAAGTGGATTCTGTTTCTAGATACAAAAACAGTTTACCAGTTTCCGACCTTAAAAACTGAGATTTTGAGGATAATTTATAGAGGAATGATGTTCATTAGCCTATAGTTTTATAATAAAACTCAAACCTCCTAATTTAAAAAGCCACTTTAGAAAAATGCAGTTAGTACGTTTGGAATTGCGCTGTTAGAAACCTACTTACAGATGGTGATAGCATTGCGCAGAGCTTGACTGAATATCCTGAATTAGATATCTCTGATTTTTCCTGCAATCATAAATAACTGCCTGTGCAGCATTTCCAAAAAGGAGGATAAAATCAGGAAATCATATCTTAATTTGAGTTCTGAGTTCTCAACATTTGTTATTTGCATGAGTGGTTCCAACTCAAGGGACAAAAAGGTCTTTAAACTTTCTAAAGACTCTTAGTGGGGTTTCTGTTGTATTCAATAAGATTCTGAATGGATATATTTCTGCCAAACACAAATATTTTTAATTTTATATTTTAAAGTTCTTTTGGAAGTCAAGTACTGCTAAATTCAACAAGTTGTCCTCCTAAGTATTTTTAGCACACACAACTTCCACATGATAAAAATCTAATTGCATAATAAACAGAATTGGCCATTTAATAGTAAATTATTTGTTGGGAATGTGTCAAATTACCTCCAAAAGTGAGGAATTGATGCTTATCACTTAAGGTAGAAAGAAGCACATTTCGGAATTAAATATGGATGAAAATGAGAAGAGAAAATATTCTAAAGTATCATAAGTATTGTGAGTTTGTAAGAGAGTGTGAATTGGGATCTAACTCTAGAATGGTTAGTACATTTTTTAAAATTAGGTCAATCTGTATTTCTAGATACAGAAAACAGAGAGCTATGCAACTGTAGAAAATGCTGGATTTTTTTCATAGATTGTTTTAGGAGTAAAATTTGACTTTCTTTTTTAAATTAATCTACAAAATACTTGTATGTTGAACAATCTCTCTTCATTCCTTCTCCATTGTTTAGTCATCTTTACCACATTTTCAGTGAATCACTGAGAAGTATATGGAATTGTACTTCATTACATTTTATGGAGTAGATTATTTAATTGGGCAGATTAAACAATATCTGTGTGTGATTTTGATGTGATTTTGATCTGTGTGTTTTTGAGTTGTTTATTGTCAATGTAAGTCCTAAGTCCCAAAATGCGGTTAACTCTAAAATATGATACAGTAATTGTTGAGATCAATCTAAGACTTAAACACTTATTTAAATACGGTCTACTTTTTCACTCCACAGATCCTAACAATTCCTGTGAAGGCTGTGATTGCCGTGGGTTCACTGACATGCTTCCCTAAGCATATGGTTCTTCCACCTTCCTTTCCAGTAAGACAGTTTGTTTACAGACATTTTCTTGCTAATTTTTTCCTTTGCCTTTGCCTCTGTGCTCCTATGATTTAAGACCAAAACCAATTATTCTGTATTATTCATTATAAAGTAAGACTTTACCAACTTCTTTTATTTATTTATTTATTTATGTTTCAGCTTCATTGAGGGTACAAAGAATTATGTTACACTGATTGCCTTTGTTAGGTAAAGTCTCTCTTTTAATTGTGTCCTACCCCCAAAAGGTTTGCCATACTCTGTAACCCCCATCCACCTCATGCTCCCCCTCTGGCTTCATATTAAAATTGAGTACAATGGATTTTGCTTCTCCATTCTTTTTTTTTCTTCTTCTTTTTTTTTCTTTTCTTTTCTTTTTTTTTTTTTTGAGACAGAGCCTCAAGCTATCCCCTTGGGTAGAGTGCTGTGGCATCACAGCTCACAGCAACGTCCAACTCCTGGGCTCAAGCTAGTCTCCTGCCTCAGCCTCCCAAGTAGCTGGGACCACAGGCGCCTGCCACAACGCCTGGCTATTTTTTAGTTGCTGCCGTCATTGTTGTTTTGGTGGGCCCGGGCTGGATTCAAACCCGCCACCTTAGGTGTATGTGGCTGGCACCTTAGCCACTTGAGCCACAGACGCTGAGCCTGCTTCTCCATTCTTATAATACTTTACTAAGAAGAATGTGTTCCAGCTCTATCCAGACCACTTCTTTAGAAGATAAAAGTCCCTTTAGATAGAGGCCATATTAGATAGAGTCCCTTCACTCAAAAAGTTTTGTATCTAGAAAGGGAAATGGACCCATGATTCATAGATGTAAAGCAAAATGTAGAAATTGACCTAAGAGGGATAAAAATAAAGTGCTGTGACCTCATTGATGGAGATCCCGTGTGAGCCAGCTTAAGATTTCTTCTGTCAGTGACAGAAAAGTGGTAGTAAAGATGGGTATTCAGGGCTGAGAAACAAGCTCAACAAAAATGCAAAAACAGTAAAGACTTTACTGTTTTTGCATTTTGGTGGGTTCAGGCAGTAGTGAGTTTTTCAGTGAGTTTGAGTAGAGAAGATGGAATGATACATTGGGTAATAGCACAAAAAAATTAAGTGCATTTAAGTCCACAGGAATCTCAAGTTTCTGAGCAGAGACTTGATAACATCAAAGCTGAGATTTAAAGACTGGCTCTCTGACAGAAGGCAATATAGGACGCATGTGGAAGGAGTAATAGAATGCCTGGAGGCCAACCGGAGACTCTGGCCACAGTCCATATGAAAAATCAGGAGTGAAGGTTTGAGCTTAGTACTGTGGCAGAAGCACTAAAGTCCTTTTATTTCAAGGCTTTGTTGTACTTCTCCTCTCCTCTCTTCAAAGAACTACACATCTTTCAAGAGTCAATTTTATTGTCATCACTTCTCTGAAGATTTCTTGACTCTTCTAAACAATATTAGTTGGTTCATGTGTGATCCTAGAACACTTTGAAATTGCCTCTTACAGAAAGCCTCATAGTGTGCTATAAATATTTCCTTATAAGTTGGCCTCTCCAATGAGACCTGCGATCCCTGTTAACCCTCTTCTAGGAGAGGGATAAGGTATCTTTTATTTCCAATAGCAGGCACTTTAATAGACAGTGAATGGATGAAGGAACAAATGATGGAAAGGGAACAAAGGCAAGAGACATTTCAGATGAGTCATTTGAACTATGCTTTAATATCCTAAAGAGGTCATTCAAATTGAAGCAAATAAGGGTAGGAGGGGAGATAGAGAAGTCAGAAATATGACTTAGCGAGCTTGACCCTAGAAAACAAGGAGAAAAGAAATGGGGAAACCAGAAGGTGCTACCTTTTGCAAAAGAAGGTGTAGTCGGTTCAGGACATACAGGGCAAATGTAGAAATGTCTCTTACCCGGCGATGGGAGACACCAGATATTGCTAACTCTTAATACTATATTTAATACTACATACAGTTTGAGCATCCCTAAGTCAAAATGCAAAATGCTCTAGCTTCAGAATCTTTCTGAGCGCCAACATGACACCACAAGTGGAAAATTGCACACCTGACCTCATCTGATAGGTTGCAGTCAAAACTTTGTTTCATGCACGGTATTATTTTAAATATTGTATAAATTCTTGTGATGCCTCACTTAAGAGGATGGTCTTCAGCTCCATCCAGGTGGGTTACAAAAGATATTTGAACTTTTTTTAATAGTTGAGTCATACTCCATGATATACATATACTGCATTTTATTAATCTACTCATGTATTGACGGGCACTTGTGTTGTTTCTCCTTTGTGGGATTGCTGGATCAAATGGTTGATCCATTTTTAGTTCTTTGAGGTGTCTCCATATTAGTTTCCAAAGAGTTCGTACTGGTTAGCAGTCCCTCCAGCAGTATATGAGTAAGTGTACTTTTTCTCCACATCCATACCAGAATCTGTTGTTTTGGGACTTTTGGATAAAAGAGTTGGCATTGGATGATAATCTCATGGTGGTTTTGATTTGCATTTCCCTGATGATTAGCAACATTGAGCATTTTTTCATGTTTAGTGGCTATTAGTCTACCTTCTTTTGAAAAGCTTCTGTTCTGTCTTTTGCTCACTTTTTTTTTTTTTGAGACAAGCCTCAAGCTATCACCCTGGGTAGAATGCCTTGGCATCACAGCTCACAGCAACCTCCAACTCCTAGGCTTAAGCGAATCTCCTGCCTCAGCCTCCCAAGTAGCTGGGACCACAGGCACCCGCCACAATGCCTGGCTATTTTTTGGTTGCAGCTATCATTGTTATTTGGCGGCCTGGGCTGAATTCAAACCCACCACCTTAGGTGTATGTGGCTGGCGCCTTAGCCGCTTGAGCCACAGGTGCCAAGCCACTTTTGCTCACTTTTTAATGGGGTTATTTGATGTCTTCTTGTTTATTTGCATGAGTTCTTTGTAGATTCTGGTTATTAGCCCTTTTTCTGATGCATAGCATGCAAATATTTTCTTCTGTTCTGTAGGTTTCCTCAGCCATGCAGAAAGCTTTTTATCAGGTCCCATTTATGTATTTTATTGTTGTTGCTATTATTGCCTATGGGTCTTCCTCATGAATGCTTTGCCTAGGCCAGTATCTCTAATAGTTTTTCCAATCTCTCCTTCTAGAATTCTTGCTGGTTCATGCCTTAGGTTTAAGTCTATTATTTATTGTTAATTAATTTTTGTGAGTGATAATAAGTGTGGGTCTTGTTTCGGTCTTCTACACGTGGCCATCCAATTTTCCCAGCACCATTTATTGAATGTTTTTGTCTGCTTTGTCCAAAATCAGATGGACTTATGAGGATGGTTTTACATCTTTACCTCTGTTCTGGTACCAGTACCATGCTATTTTGGTTACTATAGGCTTACAGCATAAAGTATCATAAGAATATAAAAACACCATAGGTACTCACTTTTAAAGTAGAACTAAATGATCAACACACATCTATACACATGGTAGTAAAATTCAATGGAGATCAAGCAAGTGGAAGGGGGAAGGAAGGGATCGATAAATTCATACCTGATGGGCACAATTCACACTGTCTGGGGATAGACAAATTTATAATCTTGACTCAAACTGTGTGTAAGTAACTCATGTAACCAAAATATTTATGCTTCTATAACATTCTGAAATAAATAAATAAATATTGTGTAAAATTACCTTTAGGCTATGTGTATTAGGTCCGTATGAAATGTATAAATGAATTTTGCTTTTAGACATAGGTTCCATCTCCAAGATATCTTCATTATGTATATGCAGATACTCCAAAATGAAAAAAGCAAAAATTCAAAATCTGAAGCTCTTCCAGTCCAAAGCATTTTGGATAAGGAATGCTCAACCTGTACAATAAAACCAAAATTCAAAATTTAGCTCCTTAAAAATATAAATTGTAAATTACTAAGTTTATCACATTTGAATCTTAATTAAATCTTCATCTTCTGCCATTCCATTTATACTGAACTCTTGACTTCATTGTCTACCTAAAAGATCCTTATTCTTCCCTCCATTACCTTTTCACTCAATGATCTCCTTCATCTCTGCATAAACTCTAGAAGGGAATGAATAGTTCATTTCAGAAGGCAGCAGATGACACATGGGAAAGGCCCATGGATGAAATAAATGAGAAAGTATCTGTATAAAAACAGGTTTTTGTCTTAGTCCCTCTTGTGTTGCTGTAATTGAATACCTAAGGCTGCATCATTTATAAGTAAAGGCTTGTTTGGCTTATGATTCTGTT
Organism: Otolemur garnettii; assembly: GCF_000181295.1. NCBI lineage: Eukaryota > Metazoa > Chordata > Mammalia > Primates > Galagidae > Otolemur > Otolemur garnettii. The sequence continues at coordinate 4,384,002 of NW_003852543.1, read as the reverse complement.
ATGCAAGGTTTCTGCATCTGGTGAGGGCCTTAAACTCATGGTGAGAGATACCACAGGGACTGTATGGCGGAAGAGGTAGCAAGGAGTGGGAGAAGTACTGGGCCCTTTTTAACAACCAGCTCTCATGAAAATAAAGAATTCATTCATGACCAGGAACCATTTGTGAAGGATCTACCCGGTGACCTAGACACCTCCCATAAGGTAACCACCTCTAACACTAGGGATCAGATTTCAACATGAAGTTTGGAAGGGATCAACAAATCAAACTATAGCAGTGTTGACTTTGAACAGCTTCAGATTAAGTATCAAATATCAGATTAAGTATTTCAAATATCTTTTAGTGACTTACAGGACCAGATGTTTGCAGAATTAGAAATTAACCCTGTATTACCAAATTCTATGCAGTCATTCTGTCAGATGGAAAATATTAGAACTGACTGATAGAAACAATACCTCAGAATAAACATCTCACATAATTTGTAGTTTGATATTTACCATTTGAATAGAATTGTTACAGGAAATTTTGTATCTGTTAACATTTTGATCCCCCACCACACCCCTGCAAAGACGAGGCACAAGGAAAATAGCTCTTACAGGCCCTTTAAGTCCAGCTGACTGCCAGAAGACTCTGCTGTTCTGGTGTTGTCTTCATCACAGCAGCCAAACCACCTTCTGGTGTCTGTCCAGTGTTTTATTCTCAGTAAGCTGTGAGTGAGGAACCATCACCACCATTCAGCTCTTTTTCCTGTGTATTATTAACTTCTCTGTTCTTTTAATTCCAAATATTAGAAAAGTGGGTTTAATCATTTTAGAAACCTCTTCAAATGATTAGAAATCACATAAAGAAAAATGTCAGGGTCCCGCCCCAGTGGCAGGGTCTGCTAAGACCTGTGGAACTGGTGCAACAGACTGAAGAAATACAAAGTTAGGAACGACAATAAAGAGACACGAGACATAGAATAGTATTTTCAAAGGTGGGAGCTCAGGGGACCACCACCTCTTTGTGGGCTCTGGAGTGTCCTCCAGTCTCTGTTCCACACAGCTTTTATTGAAATCTATCTGCCCAGGTAGTAAGCTGAGGGAGGGAACAAAGACACCAGCAGTTTCTCTGAGTGAGCATATCAGCTCCTCTTGTTACTATTATTAACTTTAAGGATTTGAGTAGTTTTGAAGAATCTGCAACTTGAGCCTTGTGTGTGGGAAGAGTCCTGTCTGGAGTCACACACACAGATTCCTAGGGAGGTGTTAAACTCCACCAGTACACTGTGGAGTAAAACACCACTGGGGTCAGTCTCCTCTGAAGAATCAGTGGGAGAGAGGCATTTTCCTCTCATCACCACCACATAGGATTTTCCTCTGCAATAAGGGATACTAAGCCCTCCTGCCCCTATCTCAGGGCTTGAGCTGTTCTCTTGGTCTCTGCCCCCAGTCAAGTGCAAATGTCCACAGTGGGTATCTGTTTTGTCTGTTTAATGGGCAGGAAACGACCTAGAAGATGTATCTACTCCAGGATTTGTTATAATCTCTTTATGACCATTATCCTCCTCAGAGTGTTCACAGACTCAGGACTATGAGGGTATTGGTGTTAACTGTATCCTCAATAGGCCAGAGTTTCAGGAAAGGCCAGAAACTTGTTCAGATAAGAAATTTAGCAAGGGCTGGCTTAAAGGTAAATTGGCTAACTTTTCTTTGTTCTGACTCCCTCAGCTTGCTTTTTAATTTTCCCTTTTACTGGCGGTGCCCTCCCCTGCCAAGAATGGGGTCTTCGGTCTTCCATAGGAATTAAAGTAAAATATTGTGATGTGATTCTTATAGAGGATTATTTAAATTATTCGATTTTTTATTTGAAATCTGGTACCGTATCTTAAGGAGAAGTTTGTAGCTGGTAAGAGCAATTATTGACTATTTAGCAATTTAATCTTTGTGCTGTTTTAGTAAGATATTTGGTAGCCTATATTTTTAAAAGCTGTCTGATTTCTCTTTGATGGCAGAAATGGCATTTTTCTTTTAAGTAAAAAATGTGATTTTTGTCTTGTTTGGCACTGAATTTTAGAATTCATTTATTTCAGAGCATCCTTCCTTTAGTATAAACAAACCTTGACCATTCCCTTTACCAAAGCTGTCTGTCTTGTCTTTATTGACATCCCCAATATTTTAACATGAATCTGAACATTTTTACTTCAGTTCATTTTCAAAATATTGCGAAGATCTGTCCTCCTGATTTTTCTGTAATTTCTGTAACAGCAAAATAATGTTTCAGTGCTTTTGTGGGGGAGGGGGGAGTTGGCTCTTAATTACAAATGTAGATATTACCAATGGGTGAAAATTTAAAAATGGCTTTGAACTTGTTTTTTGTTTTCTTCCTTCAGGGGAAAATAGTTCATCAGAGTTTAAATATTATGAATTCCTTCTCACAGAAGGTAAAGATACAGCAAATACGATCTTTGTCAGAAGATATGCGATTTTACTACAAACGATTACGGGGTAATAAGGAAGACTTGGAGCCAGGAAAAAAATCAAAGGTTTGAAAATGTTATATTTGAGAATATAACGTATTCATCAGTGAATATTTTGTTATTGTGACCCTCTGTGGATTCAGGATTCATGGGTCTCCTGTGCCTCTTTATAGATTGCAAACATTTATTTTGATCCTGGACTGCAGTGTGGGGATCATTGCTATGTTGGCTTGCCTTTCCTATCCAAATGTAAGTGATCTTGCTGTTCTCCCTCATCCCTTCACTCGCCAAACATTTTTTTTTAACAAAAGGACTGCCACTTTTAAACTCCATCCCTATCTCTTAGTACTATAGAAATCGTTTAAAGGAAGACTGACAAGTTTATATAGATGTAGGGGTGAGTATGTTACAACATATTTTTCCTTGTTTTAGCTGAACCCAAAGTGCAGCCTGGTGTAGCCATGCAGGAAGATATATGGGATACTGACTGGGATTTGCATCAAAGCCTGTTCAAAGGATGGATGGGAATAAAGGAGAATTCAGGTCATAGGTGAGTGGTTTGGCTTTAAAGTATTTTAGCCATCTTTATATATTTGAAACATCTCAGTTAATATTACTTCCTAAATGTTATTCTTATATTAGGTTATTTTATTTTATAGCTAAGAAAATACATCTAATCTTCAGAAAGTTATCAATGAGATATCTTAAATTGACATTTTAATTATATATTGCTCAGAGATATACACACTGTCATTTTTCTCTTTTCTCCAGTGCTTTAGATACTTCCTTAAAACACAAGAAACTATTTGAAATTGTCTTTATGTAGGATGACTGCAATGTTCACCTTAAATACAGCCATTTGCAAAAGAGAGTTTTTAACCTACCACTGACCTCTGTTAAAGGCAAGGAAAACATATTCTAGTTTTATTCCCTCCTGGATACTAGGTAGACACCTGAGTGTCTATTTGGTCGCTGTAAAAAGAACTACTTCCTTCCTTGCCAAGCACTGAGCTGTTGGGGGTGGGGGCATGTAAGGCCCAGTTTCGTCAGACTTCACAGTGTGTCTTTGGCAGATGGTAAATGTGCTGCTGATGACAAGTTACTCCTGTACCTAGATGCAAAAGCAAATGTATTCATTTGGTAGTATAAAAATCTGCTCTTTTTATGTACTTGACAAAATAATTTGACTAGAATAATGATAGTATGACAACTGATGAAAACTCCTTTTGTCAATTGGCTAATTTGGAATATATTTGTCAGGATCAAGCTATTTCTCCTTGATGGTTTAAGAATCTTCAGTCTTTAATAATTGAATCCAAAGCTTTGTTTATCTGAACTGTCTGCTTTGAAAAGTTCTCTTAAGGCAAAAGGAAGTTAAATTTTTACTTTAAAATAGTTAAAGTGAGTACCAAAGAGGCTTCTCCTGACAGACTTGATAAGAGTACTTAAATCTCTCCTTAATACCCTCTATTTCCACAGTGGACATCATACACAATAAGCAAGCTCCAAATTTTAATTTCCAATTATAAATAAATAACTTGTAATGCTGCCCTAGACTTCACGCCAGGGAACCTCTTCACCTCCCACCCACAAAATGCCTGCCTTCCTGCCTGTGTACCCAGTACCCCATTACTGCAGTCCCTCTCTGCCCTGTGCCACCATCACCTCCCACCCACAAAATGCCTGCCTTCCTGCCTGTGTACCCAGTGCCCCATTACTGCAGTCCCTCTCTGCCCTGTGCCACCATGTCTTAGGTGCACAAGAATGTGTCTCCCTGTTCCTGGTTTTGTGTTACCTTGTCAATGTTTCTGTTATAGAGAATTTCTGCTACTAGTTTAGAAAACCAGTGCTCGTACCAATATTAGAGTATCATAACCGTAGTGTTAGGGGTTAAAATAGGCTTCTGTGTTCAGTCCCAGAGATCTTACTTAGCCTTATTTATAATATTAGTTCCTTGGAGAGTGAGTTCTGATACTAAACAACTGACCTATAAACATTGATAAATAGCAAACTAGTAAAATGAAATCCTGAATATTGCTGAAAATTTTACATCTATCTGCACAAAACCCTGATGACTTACTTCATTGCATGTGGAAATTTTGTTTTTATATCGATGGAGGAAAAGCCATATGCCACCCAGTGCACTGCCTTCTCATTAGTTCTGCTGAACATATTGTTAGCACCTTAGTGTCTAGATCTTTCAAGTATGTAAGATCCCATAGGAGCTCCATAACATCTTGTTATCTGTATATACCTGTCTATTCTAAATATGTTACCTAATATAGTCCAGCTTTTCTTTTTCTTTTCTTTTTTTTTTTTTTTTTTTTTGCAGTTTCTAACTAGGGCTGGGTTTGAACCCGCCACCTCCAGCATATGAGGCTGGCGCCCTGCTCCTTTGAGCCACAGGCACCACCCTACAGTCCAGCTTTTCTTATTTAAATTATACTTCAAAAGGTTTTTCAAAATTTCCACAGAATTGCATAAATGCTATTGGTACTATTCCTAAGATTTGTCATCTATTCCATGTTCAGTACAAAAACAATACAGGGAATCAGTGATGGATATTTTGGAAATTCTTTGTCCCAAAATAGAGACATCCTCATATAGCATTAAAAGCATAGTAAAATATTTGAATGAATAAAGATGTGTTTTTTCAGGGCCAGCATAAAATATCTCAAGTACCCAGCCTAATAAAATTTATTATATTCAGAAAACTCACATTTTTCTTTTTGATGCAATGACTTAAAAATTGTTTTTCCAGATTGAATGCTATATTTGAAGTAAATACAGACCTTCAAAAAAATATAATATCCAAAGTCACTGCTGAGCTCTCCTGGCCTTCCATACTTAGCTCACCCCGGCACTTGAAATTTCCACTTACCAATACAAACTGCTCTTCGGTAAGTATGCAGAGTGACATCAGTTTTGGGAAATAACCAATGAAATTATAAAGTATTTGCTCTTAGTTTTAACTACAGAAATCTTTCATTTAATGTTTCATTGCTTTGTTTAAGGAAGAAGAGATTATGTTAGAAAATCCTGCAGATGTTCCTGTCTATATTCAGTTTATTCCTCTGGCTTTATATTCCAACCCTTCCATTTTTGTAGATAAGTTAGTATCAAGGTAAGCATTGCTTTAGATAATCAAAATGTTTCTGTGTAGTACTAAATTATTGTTTTATACATTTAAAACTTTATTGTAGCTCATACCATAATAGATTTGACTTAGAGAAATTCTAGATGTATAACTAAAGTTGAGAGAAGATTTTGAGGAAAGATAACTATGAATATGATATTTCGTATTCATAGTTATCTATTAGATAGATGATAGATTAGATAGATGTCTCTATTTTGGGACAAATGTTAAGCATCTAAAAAGCTTTTAGATAGATGATAGATTAGATAGATGTCTCTATTTTGGGACAAATGTTAAGCATCTAAAAAGCTTTTAATTTAAGGCAAAGTAAGGTAATGTAGAGCTCCTTTTTGAAATATTTGTAAAGAGAAACCAGATGAAACCTTTCTAATATTTTAGTTTACAACAGAGAACAGGAGAACATGGTGGCTCAAGTCTGTAATCCCAGTGGATTGCTTGAGCTCAGGAGTTAAGAGACCAGCCTGAGCAAGAGCGAGATCCCATCTCTAAAAAAAGTAGCCAGGCATTGTGGCAAGCACCTGTAGTCTCAGCTACATAGGAGGCTGAGACAAGAGGATCTCTTGAGCCCCAGAGTTTGAGGTTGCTGTGATACCATGGCATTCTACCAAGGGCCACTAAGTGAGACTCTGTCTCAAAAAATAAAATAAGAATAAGAATAAAAGAAAAAACAAAACATTACTAATAATTACAAATTGTAGCCCTTTATTTTGTGAAGACTATCTAGTTATAGTGTTCTCAAATCTGCCAAAAGATAATTCTTAAATAAAGCACAAATTTGTTATTTATTTACTTCATAACTCCTTTATTTCTGATGCTATTTATGAATAAATACGTGTGCATTTTTAATTTTAGGTTTAATTTGAGTAAGGTGGCAAAGATAGATCTGAGAACATTAGAATTCCAAGTCTTCAGAAACAGTGTAAGTATTCAAACTTCATACTATTCCTCCCAAATAATTCTGTACTATGATCAGGGCAAATGTGAAAGAAAACTGTTGGCTGCACTTAAATTTGGTAGAAGGCTGAGTTGCTGAAGAAGCCAGAACAATTCTGATAATTATTTTAGAGGCAAAGAAACCAGGAAGAATAAGTGGGCGTTAGATCAAGGTTTTTAACAGAATTTAGCAGAAAATTCCTGTATGTGGGTATTGAACATTAAAGCAGTGAAGATTTATAATAAGAGCTATCAAAAATTCTGAGAATATGTAGAAGTATATACTAATATATAATTTATTTCCATTAAGCATCTAAATATGGAGCTCAGTCATTTAAATTTTTTTTCTGGATACTTTCTGACTAAATTATAAGCTATCTGTGAATCTTAGACCCATGACTGGCTATATTCACACTTAGCTTAGTAATATGTATGGTTTTCGCTCAATAGATAATCTTAAATTATTAAACCTATATAATATAACTAGTTTGTTCTAGGAACCAAACTATTCTCTGTCACTCAGGTGAGGCTGATTATTATATAAGGCCTTAATGTAAGGATATGTGTTAGCAGGAAGTTAGCACGTGGAGCCAAAGCCTGCTGCAACCAGTCCCAAATCTCTTGGCTACCACATCCTTCTGCCCAGGGCCAAATTCATATCTGGTTCTCTCAGATTCCAGGACCCTTAACCATCATACCACATGTTCATTGCTGATTAGAAATCGCTATTACCCTTATCAAACCTTGAAATACTGTGTTCTTTCCCGTAGCTTCATGTCTTAATCTGTAAGGCATACATTAGCCAGACCTTTATTAAAATAGTTTTATAAATCCGACCTTAAGCTTGTATAAGAAAGTAATTTTCAATGTTGTATCTTTTTCTGTCAAATAATGGCTGAAAAGCTAGACTAAAATTTAGTCAGTCATGTATTCTAGTCTCATGTCTCCATTGGAATCTTTTCGTGTTTTGCTTTCCCATTCATAAAATGCTAACATAACAATAATTGGAAGTTAACCTAGAAAGGTCAGTAATCAGAACCTCCTTTTACTCTGCTGTTATAAGGGAGAAAATACATTTAAGAAGTAAATGAGGTAATATTTACCTTTTTATTTTAATGACAAGTAGTATTAATAAGATGTAAAACACCAAACAGGGCACTGTGAGAGATAGGAAAATAATTAAGAGTACTTAAGACCTCAGAAATTTATTCTAAATAAGAAATTCTGAACATGTCCTAGAACAAACTTAGGATAAATTCTATCCCAGTTCTCCATATGGCTATAGAACTGTGGCTTTCAGAATACTTAGTCTCAGAACTCTGTTATAATCTTAAAATTATCAAGGACTCCAGAGAGGGTTCTTTGTTTATATGGGTTACATCTATCAGTATTTTACTATGTTAGAAATTAAACTGACAAATCTTTAAAATATTGATTTAATTCATCTAAAATAGTAATCTATTTTCATGTGATGTGGATAACATAGAATAATGAAAATTAGCTGTATTGTTAGAAAATTTTATTTTAATAAAATTTTTGTACATTTTTACAAATCTCTTTAATGGCTATCTGACTTAATAGACAGGTAGATTCTCATATCTTGTTTCTGTATTCAGTCTTTCATGATATATTGTTTTGGTTCAGGTATACGATGAAAATATAACCTGATGCAGACATGTAATTGAAAAAAGGAGGAGTATTTTAATTACCTTTTTAGTTATAAAACTAGATATCAGTCATTTGGAATTAACGGCTCACTCAGATATGCAGACCTTACAGTGTTAACAGAATTCATTATACAATATCCGAAATATCATATTCATTAATATAACCACCAATTTCATCAGGAAATAGGTAGGCTATGAAGCTCACGAGGATAGATATAAGTTACTCAAAATTATAAACTTTGCTCAAATTTTATCATTGGAAACAAATATTTCAGTTGTTTTTCTAAGAGAACAGACTCATTTTTTTTGTGAAAATGTCTATCACATACCCAAGGCTGAATAACCATAGATTGATTGTCAGTCATTCTTTCAGACTTAAATGACATTCATGAGAAACGGAGCGAGATCAGCTTGTATCTTGGGAATAGCTTTTCTAAACAACATGGTACTTCAGTATGCTGTAGGAGTGCTTTATTCACACTTCTCATATCACACAGAATATTGAAAAGACATTGGCTTCTGCTCCAAGGTTGAGATTTTATAAAATTAATATTTATTGCTACTCTTCATCAAGACTAGTTTTTTCCAGCTATAAATGCATGGCAGTAAAGAATACAATGGTTGCCAGAGAAATTTGATACCACTGCCTTGACTCATACTAAGGGGTGAGCAGTTCTACCCTCCACAGCTTTTACTGACTAATAGTGCAGATTCTAATACAGTGAGAAAGGCAAATAATATCTGTATTACTATGATTATACTTTTAGCATTGTGGATACTCTGAAAGAAACTCTGAGATTTTCAAGGGTTCATAGGTCACTCTTTGAGTGCCACCACTGTATTAAGACCCTTAATGATGTTCTGGAAGCTTCACAACATCCTAAAGTGTTCTCCAAGTCATTAGGGTTTAAATTAGCTGGTGTTTGGGACTATCTGGGAAGTATATCATTGTGTCTATCAATTACTCAGAATGGTTTATTTAAAAGAGAACTTTTAACTAATTTTCAATAACCATTTTGGAGCAATTGGAATGGTCTGTTATCATAGTAGACCAGTGTTTTTCAACCGTTTTTAACTCTTGGCACACTTGAACCTATAGTTAAACTTCCATGGCATACTTAAATTATGTTATCAAAAAAAAAAAGAGTAAAGAAAGAATATACTTACTGTGTTTTGAACTTCTTTTGAAAATAATTAATGGTCTTTAAAAATTTTCACGGCTCACCTAAGATCCTGTCTCAGGATCTGAGACAGAGTATACCAGTGTGGTACAGCACACCAGTTGAAAGTCATTATACTAGACTTTGACAGAAAGAAATGTTAGTTGCAGAAAAAAATAATACAGCTGACCCTTTAACAACACAAGTTTGGACTTCATGAATCCACTTATGTGGTTATCTTTCAAGCAAATGCAAGTAAAAAGTACAATTCACAAGGTGAACACTGTATACAGGCAGGCCAACTTTTTGTATAGGTGGATTCTACAGAGCCAACTGTGGGACTTGAGAATGTGCAGATTTAGGTATACACAGGGGTCCTGGAACCAGTTCCTGAAATATATACCAAGGGATGACCGACTGTACCTCAGAATTAAGAAGTAGTATGCCAGTACCTCAGTGGTTAGGGCGTCAGCCACATACACTGAGGATGGTGGGTTCAAATCCAGCCCAGGCCTGCCAAAACAACAATGACTACTGCAACAACAACAATAAAAAAAAAAAAAGAATACCCCAGTGTTGTGATGGGCACCTGTAGTCCCAGCTACTTGGGAGGCTGAGGCAAGAGAATCACTTAAGCCCAAGTGTTTGGGGTTGCTGTGAGCTGTGATGCCATGGTACTCTACCAAAAGTCTATCGACTACAAATTAATGTATGTTGAATCATGTTAGCAGAGCCATAAAGTGCCATGGACATTTATATCCAAGTTTTGCCAGTCCTTACCTCAAAAAAGTTAATAGTTAATGTTGCTTAAAATTCAAAACAGTGTTACCTCATGTAAACCATAGTTGGCTTTTTTTAAAATGTTATTTAGCTTTATGTGTAACTGGCCATCAAAAAGTCATCTTTTGAATATTAAGCCAAACTATGCTTTAAACTTTAAATCATCAAGTGTTTATGAAATAGTAATTAACATGCGTTAACTTTCAAAATAAAATTCGAGGAGAAATTGATGTGAATTAGAAATATTTTTACAAATGAAAGTATGCTGCAACTTGAAGACCCTTCAGCTGGCTCCCCTCCAAGGGGAGGAGTGGGACAGCAGTGACAGGGCCTGGGATGCTGGTGTTTAATCAACTGTTTGCTTCATACTAAAGCATTGAGTATTCATCTTAGAGTTGTGTCCTTTTCTATACGTGTGTTATATTTCAAAATGTTTCTAAAAGTTAAAAATGAAAGACCTATATACAAAAAGAAATGCCAAGTGAAAACATGAGAACATTGTATCTAAATCACGAAAGATAAAGTCCTTTACGTAATCAATTTGAGAACCATACGGGGCTTAAGATGGGGTAAAGGAAAAAATAAGTTTCCAGAGAATATGTTTATGATTCCCCTTTGTTTATCAATGATTCCAGGCTCATCCAATGCAGAGTTCAACAGGATTTACAGAGGGCCCCTCTAGACATTTAATTTTAAACCTTATTTTAAAACCTGGAGAAAAGAAATCTGTCAGAGTAAAATTTACTCCAGTTCACAACAGAACTATTTCTTCACTAATCATAGTCAGGTAAGTTCTGTGATATAGGTGTAGGTTGATTTTGTAGTACTTAATATAGAAACTCTTACTTGATTTGTTTCAAGATAAATTTGCGTATCTAACTGATGAAATGGGGTATTCCAAAAGATACACACCATTAATTAAGCCTGCCTTTGTTACTAAATGTAAAGCTCAGAAGCAAGAACAGTATCTGTAGTATGTCTGGCTGTTAAAAAACTCTTGCTCTTCGGAGCCTATGGCTCAAAGGAGTAGGGCACCAGCCCCATATGCTGGAGGTGGCAGGTTCAAACCCAGCCCTGGCCAAAAACTGAAAAAAAAAAACCTCTTCTCTGTATATTTTAAATTCTTAAAGTATAAATTTTCACCTTTAAATTCAGTGTATTAATTTGTGTTTTACAAAATAATAGTAGACATTTTAGATCAAAAGATTGTGCATATTGAATGGGAGAAAACTCTATAATTCATGTTCTTTCATAGAAATAACCTGACTGTGATGGATGCTGTGATGGTCCAGGGACAGGGAACAACTGAGAACTTGAGAGTGGCAGGCAAGCTTCCAGGTCCAGGAAGCTCCTTACGCTTTAAAATCACGGAAGCATTGTTAAAAGATTGTACAGATAGTGAGTATTCCCAACGGTTCCAAGGACACAAACCTCAGCATTTGCTTTCAACAGTAAACAATTTCAAAGACAGAAATAGTATTTCTGTATGTGCACACATGTATAGTAGTATTGAATGCTTAAGATTTCAAGGAATACTTTTTGATTTAGACCCTGAAAGATGTGAAGTTCTAATACTCATTGCATACCTTACCTGATTTGCTCTAAGTATGTAGGGTAATGCATAATAAAACCTTTGCCATCTAAAATGACATATCAAAGGGGATTACTTCCTGATGAAATCTGAGGAGTAGCTGATCTCTTTGATGTGTAGGAGTGGTTTATAGTCTCTGACATATAGTACTCATGTATAATGTCTTTACATTTGGAGTGAGAGCACATGATGACAAGAATTATCCTTACTCCTGATTTTTTTTCGTTCAGGTTTGAAACTAAGAGAACCAAATTTCACATTGAAAAGAACATTTAAAGTAGAGAATACAGGACAACTTCAAATCCACATAGAAACCATTGAAATCAGTGGATACTCATGTGAGGGATATGGCTTTAAAGTTGTTAATTGTCAAGAGTTTGCACTAAGTGCCAACGCTTCTAGGGACATAATCATATTGTAAGTACTTTCCCTTAAGGTACAGTTGAATCACTAAACTATGCAAAGATATCTTTTCATATTTACCTAGAAATGGTCTTTATCTACAAATGCATTCATTTGATTTTTTTTCACTTAATCTTCATACCTTAAGTTTTCAAAGTTGCACAATTTCTGTCTCCAAAGTGGATCAGATAATCTTAGAAACCAATTTCAAAATTATTTCCAAGTTTGTGTTAGAATGTAGGACGTTAGTATAAATTCACAGTACCCAGCCACAGAGCAGAGATATCTGTAATACTGGTACCATTTGTCCATGTTTTGCAGGATAAGATTGTGTAATATTTTAGTTAGATGATTTTAATAACTATATCAGTAATAGTTACAGCATATTTTAACAATTGATAATATGTTATGTTATAAAGTTTATGTAGTGAAGTTTAACTTCTGTCCCTTTATCAATTAATAGTTTTGTGGTCCTTAATGGATATTTCCTTAGTAAGTGGCTGCATTACTGCATGCAGGGTTTAGTGCCTTACTCCTAAAGCTGCAATGAGGAGGAAGGCATCTTTCCTCACGCTGCCCACAAAAAATAAAATTATCATGGCCATGAGCAATATTGCAGGAGATGATGACAAAGTCCCTAGGGCTATAATGAAGGGTTTTTTAAAGCAGTGGTTCTCAATCTTCCTTATGCCATGACCCTTTAATACAATTCCTCATGTTGTGGTGACCCCCAACCATAAAATTATTTTCATTGCTACTTCATAACTGTAATTTTGCTACTGTTATGAATCGTAATGTAAATATCTGATATGCAGGATGTATTTTCATTGTTACAAAGGGATCATGACCCAGAGGTTAAGTACCGCTGTTTTAAGGCATTATTAGGAATGTGATCTGGGAGGAGAATATGGATTTAGAAAGGAAAAGGGAAAAGGAGAAGGCTCAAAGGCCACTTTCTGAATTAATAATTATGAGAAGCTGGTAGTGTTCTTTTTTAATATAATTTTTCTAATTATTCACAGAATACAGTTATTCCTGTTATTAACCATGGGGCAATACTTTCTTTGTCTTAAAATGAGGAAGTCAAATAAGTGTCAAACTCAAATTCTGTGTTATAATTCAGAAGCTTATAGAATTGCTATTATGTTTAAATTGCTTGTAGTATATTTTTAAAATTTAGACTTACTACCATCATTTCTATTTTAGGTTTACTCCTGATTTTACAGCTTCTAGAGTTATTCGGGAACTGAAGTTTATAACAACCAGTGGCTCTGAATTTGTATTTATATTGAATGCATCCCTTCCATACCACATGTTAGCAACCTGTGCAGAAGCCCTCCCCAGACCCAACTGGGAACTAGCTCTGTACATCATCATCTCAGGAATAATGAGGTACTTGTGTCTTGTTTTGAGGTCATTTGTCATTTGACACTGTTGCTGAGCACCCACGATGTGCCAGTTACTGTTCTGAGTGCTGTGATGTGCCCCTAAACAAAGCAGAACTCTCTGCCTTCATCAAGCCCTACACACTGTGGAAATGGAACTGAACCTTATTGGATGGCAGATATGATGAACAAAGTCTTTTTTACCTTTGATGATGGTTATGCAAATTAAGTATGTCTTAATTTCTTAAAATATACTCATAATTTATCAGCTAAACTTACTTGATTTGGACATACCTAATTTACTTAACATAGTAGTTTACTCTTCTGAATAGTACCTAGGCAACATGAAATTGATTAGAAATATTTTTTAAATCAATATATTTATCTCTTTTCTACTTATGTGTTTATGTGTTTTGAAAATCAAATATTATTTCTAAATTAATATATTTACTTCACACATCCTTTAAGGGAAAAGAGTTGGAGTGTTGAAACTCACAGTAAAAGAAAAATTATCCTCCAAGTATCTTTTCTGATACAAATAATTATTTCCTCCATATAAAGCCTCCATGGGCTGGGCATGGTAGCTGACGCCTATATTCCTAATACTCTGGGAGGCCGAGGTACATGGATCACCTGAGCTCAGGAGTTGAAGACCAGCCTGAGCAAAAGGGAGACCCTATCTCTACTAAAAATAGAAAAAGTGGTCAGATGTTGGGCAGGCACCTGTAAACTCAGCTTCCTGGGAGGCTGAGGCAAGAGGATCACTTGAGCCCAAGAGTTTGAAGTTGCTGTGGCTATGATGCCACAGCACTCTACCCAGGGCAACAGAGTAAAACTCTGTCTCAAAAGAAAAAAGAAATCCTCCATGTAGGATGCATTCTATAAAAATTGTTATGTCAATGTCTATAACACTTTGGTTTGTCTCAATCCAAAAAAAATTGTCATAGACATCTTTTTTTTTTTTAAAGTATCTTATTGTACTTTACCAGGACACTCTGCCTCTAATGTCAAATTTTGTTACTCTTGTACTAACAAATGACTCTTGATTCTTCAACTCCTGTACTCCTGCAGTGCCCTATTTCTTTTGGTAATTGGAACAGCCTATCTGGAAGCTCAAGGAATTTGGGAGCCATTTCGAAGGCGGCTGTCCTTTGAGGCCTCAAACCCTCCCTTTGATGTGGGAAGGCCATTTGATCTCAGGAGAATCGTTGGTATTTCATCTGAAGGAAAGTATGTCCACATCCATATGCTGGCAATAAATCTCTAGTATTCATAGATCTGGCCGATATAATTACAAATAAACTGCTGCTGCTTTTCATCTTTGCTCAGAGAAGAAAAAAAATCTTAATTCTGATTATTTAATACACTGTATCTCAGTTACAGATACTGTGTTTTTATTATATTTGGTGAGAGCTAAAATATTCTTAGTTAGGACACTGACTTGATTTTCAAATTGGACAGACCTTAGAGAGTTGTGGGAATTATCCCTATTTCTTGCCCTTTTTTCCCTAGAGTAGTTTATATTTATGATGATTGTACTAAAGATATAAAAGTTTTAATATTAAATTTTGTGGGCTGCTATTTACTGATTCAAGTTTGTTCTTTCTTCAGCTTGAACACGCTCAGCTGTGACCCCAGTCACAGTAGGGGATTCTGTGGAGCAGGCAGCTCATCCCGCCCTGGTGCAGGGAGTCATAAGCAGTGTGGCCCAGCAGTCCACGCACACAGCAGTCACAGCAGCAGGAACTCAGCTGACGTGGAAAATGTCAGAACCAAAAACAGTTCAAGTACCTCTAGCAGGACTTCTACACAAACAGCTTCTTCACAGTCTACTAGTAAAACAAACTCCCTTGTCTTAGATTCAAATACAGTGACCCAAGGTCATGCAGCAAGCAGGAAGTCCAAAGGGGCAAAACAGAACCAGCACAGCAGCCAGCACCACACTCACAGCCTATTGGAGCAGCACTCTCAACCCCCACCACCGCCATCAGTGCCTCAGCACCAGGAGCCACAGCCCGAAAGGCTGTCTCCCACCCCCCTTGCACACCCTTCCCACCCAGAAAGTGCCAGCAGCACAAGGCACAGCTCAGAGGACTCAGACATCACCAGTCTCATAGAAGCCATGGACAAAGACTTCGACCACCATGACTCCCCGCCCCTAGAAGTGTTTACAGAGCAGCCTCCATCGCCATTGTCAAAAAGCAAAGGTAATCAGCTGTCCCCCTGTGGGAAAAACGTGACATGTGAGGGAAAAGCCAGCGATGTTTAAGAGGCTGTTGTGGTTATAGCTGTGATAAACTATACAGCTTAGTAAGTTCCTCTGGCTCAAGTGTATCTCCATTGTAACTTGAACTTTTCAATCAAAAAGCAAATAGAAGTATCTATTTGTCAAAAAGGTACATTTGTATTTCTTAGATTGCTTACCAAAATCAGAAGTTTACTGGACATCTCCTGTTTTCCTTTTCAGCTGCCTCTGGTTATTAGGATAGGTTGACTTTTTTTAAAAACACATGGTAAAATGGAGGTCATGTGCCTTTTAACTTAAAATTAGGATTTCTGCACAACCTTTACTTTAGAACAGGGCTTGGAAAACTATAGCCAGTAGGGTAGATCACTAGCTGTTTTTATAAATAAAGTTTTATTGGAACACAGCCATGCTCACATGTTTACATATTATCAATAGCTGCTTTCATGCAACAACAGCAGAGTTTAGTTCTTGCAACGAACACAGTATGGCCCACAAAAGTAAAAAAATATTTCTGTCTCACTCTTTACCAAAAAAGTTTGCCAACGCTGCTTTACACTTCTGCTTACTGTATTGGTTATCTATTTCTAAGTAACAGATTTCCCCAGTAACTAGTGGGCTTAAAACATTTTGCTTTCTCACAGTTTCTGTGGGTAGAGGATGTGGGTACAGCTTGGCTGGGTCCTCTGGCTCTCTCAACACTTCAGTTGGGGGTTGGGCTGAAGTCCTCTTAAGGTTCAAAAGAAAGTAGACCTGCTTCCAAGTTCACACAGGTCGTTGATGGCAGAGTTCATTTCTTCACAGACTGTTGGATGAGGGCCCCAATTCCTTGCTGGCTGTGGCCAGAAGTCAGTCATGGTTCCTCTTCAGCAGAGCTATCGGCTGCCCCAGAGTGAACAAATGAGGGCAAGAAGGAAGCAGACAGCAGGATGGAATTCATAGGTTTTTATGTGAATTACTGTCAGTTTTATAGTATTGCCCATTAGAAGTGTAGTTCAGTCTGCCCTCCAGGAGACAGAATTTCATGGTGGCATAAATACCAGAGAGGTGGGCATCATTGAGAGCCATCTTCAAAGTCTGCGTACCACACATAAATAGATAGGCTAGTTCCTAACTTCCAAAATTGAAATGTAAAAACCAATAAATGGCCTCTAGTTGGATTTCAATTTTATGCTTTCACAGCCTGAACTTTTTTGCATCTTTCTTCCTGTGGCAGCCATGCTAATGATATATACATTATTCTCAGCCTACTTAAGTCCTATATCCGTATTAGAACCCATTGTTATTGACTTAAGCCCACAAGAAGGACATGATTACAAGCTTCACGTGAGTGGCCACTCTTTATTTGTTATCCTCCCCACCACTGCCGTTTAAAAAGAAAGAAGAAGCCAGAATCTGATTTTTTTGTCTTCATTTTTTTTTTTTTTTTGAGACAGCCTCAAGCTGTCACCCTGGGTAGAGTGCCATGGCATCACAGCTCACAGCAACCGCCAACTCCTGGGCTCAAGCTATTCTCCTGCCTCTGCCTCCCAAGTAGCTGGGACTACAGGCACCTGCCACAACACCTGGCTGTTTTTTGGTTGCAGTCATCGTTGTTTTGGCACACCTGGGCTGGATTTGAACCCACCAGCTCAGGTGTATGTGGCTGGCGCCTTAGCCGTTTGAGCCATAGGCGCCAAGCCTCAATAAATGTTTTTATTGAAGTGTAGCACACATACAGAAAATGAGTCTTTAAAGTGAACTTTAAAAGTTTGGCATTGATCTCAGGATTAGATCATGCCCTGGTGGGCATGGATCTCAGTAGTAGCATGTCCTGAAACTACAGGCTCTTAGCTGGGCAGAATCTCTCTGATCTCTCAAAAGCTTATCCCTACACTCCTGCAGAAAGTCACCAGCTTTACACTAAATATAAATATTCTCTCCTTTAAAAGCCACTCATTCTCTTTTTTCTCCTGGTATTTCAAACAAAAGTGTTTGCTCGTAATTAGTTTATATAAGTTCTGATTTTTGGAAGCTATTCAGAATAACCTCTATGTAAATAATGTGATGATCTCCCTGGATCTTGCCTGCTCTGGTTGGACTTGCAGGTCATCCAGGCATTCTCTGGTTGTCCCTCCAGTTACTGTTGCTGGTGAAAGATGGTACCCAGAAAATGTTTCATGTTCTCAGTTGCCCTGACCAGCTCATAGCTGGATGATCATTAGACTCCTTACTTGTGTGGTTTCTCCTGCCTGTAGCACTTAAACCTTGTGGATTGGACAGAGGCCATTGCTGTCTGGAGGATTAAAACCCAAGAAAGCTCTGAGCCTAGTACAGTTAGTTCTCAGTATCTGCCTTAACTGGAGAAATGAAGGCATCTGCATCCTTTTTCTTTTCTGGCTTTGACAGTGATGGGCAGCTTCATGGAGGGTATGGAGAGACAGATGTGGCATCGTGAGACTAGGCTTTACTATTAGGCAAGTGCACATCAAATCATGTCACTGTTGCTTGCTAATAACTGTGTGACTTTGGAGAAAATTAATCCTCTGATCCTGCACTTGTTATCTCTAAAATGAAACAAATAGTTACTACCTACATGGTGGAGTGTAGCTGCTGCTGTGATTATTATTAGGGCAGGAAATGATACATACCGTCTTTAGCCTGCTGAGTTGAAGGTGGCTGTGGAACATCCCAGCAGGAGTATCTGCTTGGAACTTAGTCTTGAAGGTGAGAAATAGGACAAGCAGAGAACTAAAGACAGAATCCTGAGGGCAAGACTGGCAAGGAGGCGGCCAGCAGAAGCATGACAAAAAGCAGGTAGAAGTTGTGGTTAGCATATTACAGTAAGACTGGATGAAGCACATGCCGAACCATGATCCACGGAGCCTGGCAGGTAGAGTATTATTTGTGACCTTGGCAAAGACAGTTTCTGTGAAGTGATAGGACTAGAGCCCAGGTCACTGGCTTGGAGAGTAATTTATATGTTAAATTGTTAACAGTGGCCACTAATTAATTGAGGGTATTAGCTCTTTAACCTGTGTTCTCCATGTCCTTTCTTTTTTAACAAGGAAAAATGTATGCACATATCGTATGGTAATATTTTTGATGAAAAAAAGAATAACAAATGGGAGCATGGTGTTTGAAAATGTCAACTGGCCAGGCAGTGCCTGTGGCTCAGTGAGTAGGGCACCGACCCCGTATACCAAGGGTGCCAGGTTTGAACCCAGCCCCAGCCAAATTGCAACAAAAATAGCCAGGCATTGTGGTGGGCACCTGTAGTCCCAGCTGCTCAGGAGGCTGAGGCAAGAGAATCACCTAAGCCCAGGAGCTGGAGGTTGCTGTGAGCTTTGACACCACAGCACTCTACTAAGGGCAACAAATTGAGACTCCTCTTAAAAAAAAAGAAAGAAAAAAAAAATGTCAACTGGCCAAGGTCAAAAAGCCAGTAGAGCTGAGAGCAGTGGTATGGATCCACACTAAACTAATATTCCAGACAGAGCTGCAGTGTTTCATGCACCCTGGTGATTAGCATTGCTGTTACCCTGTTTTTCCAGTAAGGAAGTGAAGTCTAAGAAAGGTTGTATTGGGCAGATAACAGTGGCCAAGCTTGGGTCTGTGATTCTGACTCCTATACCAGGCAGTCTCCTAAAAAAAAAAAAAAAAAATAGAGGGGCAGAGAGAAGAAAATGAATGTGAGGAGATAGTTGGTAAAACCAAGGCCCCAGAAGGGAGAATGGGATGAAACCCAGTTCAGTAGATTATAAAAGAAGGGATGTTTATGCCACAGGTGTGTGGATTCAGGTGAGTTGATAGAAATGAAAAGCAGCATGCAGGTTTTAGGTACATTTTTATTTGAACTAAAGTTACAGTTGACTGCTGAGACCAAAGGGGGAAATGATAGGGTAGAAACAGAAAATAGACAAGTTTGGAACAGTCAGGTTTTCAGCTGTCTGGGAGTAGCTTTTTGGGAATAGCAGAAAATGTAGACTGGGAGCTGATGAAATGTGAGACCACACAACACTGGGGACCCAGCTGAGGGTCACCGTGGCACTACCTCACATTTGTGTTCTTTTCTCCATCAAATTATGCAGCCCAAGGGTGAAGCCTGGGTAGGTAGAGTAAGATAGTACCGGAGCTCTGCAGGACAGGGACAGCAAAAGGACTCAGGGGTGGGAATGTCATAGGGGTGCTAGATGCATATGCTAGACCGTTTGGAATTAGCAGGGTAGAGGAGGACTTTTTGCCAGAAGGACTCTCACAGACAGACTGTCGATGTGTCACGGGCTAGGATAGCCAACAAGTCAAATTGCAGGAGTGGTGAAAATGAGGAATGATTGGGACCTGAGGTCTGAAAAGGAAGCATGACAGTAATAGGAGTAAAGCTCATTGGCTCCAGCAAGGCCACAGTGCAAGAGGTGAGGTCCACGTTCTCTCACACAACACTCGGGGTACCACATGTGTTAGGGAAGTCAGAATTTTAAAAAGGTATGCAGTGTGCCTACCGCACAATTCATAAAACAACTAACCTTCAGCATAGGTTGTGGCACCAAAAAACTTCAGCATATTAAGTTCTATTTGTAAATGAGTTGAAACTTCTCTGAAGTAGCATTTTGAATGGAAACTAGATGAAATGAAATTATTTAAAATGAGAGACAACCAGAGCAACTAGCTCAGACTAGCAACTACAAGTACATTTTTATAGTACTTAATAAAGACCAAAAGTGAAAGAGAAGGACATACTAAGTATATTTATAATTTGTACCTTGCTTACTTTTAAAACAGATTAGATGTAGTTTAAATTATTAAAGCATACATGAAACAGTGAATAAAAGTCAATGAATAGGCTTTCTCAGCAGAAACCTGTAGTAAAGTTAGTTGTTACCATTAAGTGTTTAATTGAGCTGCAAATTTCTTGGCACCTATGGCCAAAGGAAGATGTTATACAGTCCTCACATAGAAAAAGGAAGCATAGGAATTCATCTGGAAAAAAAAAAGACTTTGCTATCATCAAATTTCTGCTTGAATCTGAGGACACTGACCAATGTAATGAACACTGTCTCTGAAGAGAATATGGGGATGTTCTTCACATAGATGCATTATGTTGGCCCTATTTAGAACCTGACACCGTAACATTAAATCATAACTCATCCATATCATGCCTCTTAGATATACACTCAGCCTCATCCCCAAGCAGCATTTATAGTGACCTTGGGTAAATATAGTCGGTCTCTGATTTTTGGTTTTCGAGGGTTTTTTGGAGACAGATTCTTGCTGTGTTACCCAGGTTGGAGTGCAGTGGCCTCATCATAGCTCACTTGAATTCCTAGGCTCAAGTGATTCTCTTACCTCACCCCAGTCTGTTAAAGGTGCTAGACCCATAGACAGTGGCTGATCCCCTGTTGCAAACATTTTAGCAGCCAAAATGTTCTTATGCACACTAGGGTTAGCCCTGCAGGTAGGGACAAATGTTGTTGTCAGCAAAGAGTTTTGAGCTGGGCACATCAGCTCACATCTGTAATCTTAGCAATTTAGGAGGCCAAGCAAAAGGATTGCTTGAGGCCAAGAGTTTGAAACCAGCCAGGGCAACATAGTGAGAACCTGTCCCTACAAAAAAATGAAAATTGAGCTGCTGTGGTGGCATATGCCTATAGTGTATGATACTCAGGAGACCAAGTCAGGAGGATCACGTGAGCCTAGGAGTTTGAGGCTGCAGTGAGCTATAATTGTGCCATTTGCACTCTAGCCCAGGCCACAGAGTGAGACCCTGTCTCTAAAAAAAGAAAAAAAGTTTTGAATCCACTTAGGAAAAATACAGTTAATTAGGCTTTAAAACAAGGAAGTTTCATCCACGATAGGCATAAAGCTACCAACTAGACATCTGATTTTGAGGATGCTGCAACCTATTATCTCAAAAAGTATCTGCCAAAAGTATCCCTTCTCCAAGTTAGATGGCATTGTTTAGTACCAGCCATTTGAATCTCGATGAATGCTTACCAGATGTTAGTGTGAAGCGAGTTGTGTGGTACCTGCTTTCAAAGCACCTCTGCCCTCTCAGGTTTCCTGCCACAGCAGCTCAGTGAGCAAGAAAGTGCCACTTCGCTTGATCATCAGCCAAGTACTCCATAACCTCTTCACACCTGCCTGAGATAGAACATAGGTAGAGAAAGCAGCTTATGCCAGGAACCCAAGTGAGGCCTCTTGTTTCCCTCCACATCTGAAGCTTCCTGGTAGAACTTATATATTTGGAGATGCCAGATGGCAGGAAAGATGAATGGGGTTTCAGACAGCATCCCAGGTTTGCCTTGCCAGGTAGCCACGTGAATGAGAATGACCAACGTTGTGTGGGGGGCAGGGGATATAGGGACACGCTGGAGTCAAGACAGAAAGACTGGAGGAAGAGAGCCTGTCGGAAAAGAGCACTGGCCAACCACGTAACAGTCTCCTTAGTGCACTATTCTAGTCATGTCTGCAGCAGTCTCTGTGTACTTCTGTGTCTCCTCACACGTGTTATCAAAAGACAAATGACCACAGTGTAAACATATTAAATTATCACATTGTACCCCATAAATGCATAATATATCCAAGTATTAGCCATAAAAATGTTCTAGCACTGCACTCTGGGTGGCTGAGTTCAGAAGTTCAAGACCAGCCTGAGCAAGGTGAAACCCTGTCTCTCCTGAAAATAGAGAAATTAGCTGGGCATTGTGGCAGGTGCCTGTAGTCTCAGCTACTCAGGAGGCTGAAGCAGGGGGATTTTTTGAGCCCAAGAGTTTGAGGTTGCTGTGAGCTAGGCTGATGTATTGGCACTCTAGCCAAAAAAAAAAACACTGTTTTTGAAAGGTAAGCGAGGACAAAGATGTGGAGAAAAGGGATCCTTCTCGATTCTCACTTCTCACTTCCAATCCTCCACTCTCTCGTGTATCTTGGCAGCAGCCTAGTAGTCTGAACCTGTGGTTTGGGCTCAAGAAACAGTGATCTGTGATAGGACAAGGGTAGAGCTTACAAAAGAGCCAGGGGCAGACTGGAGAGAGAAGACCACGCTGTGAGGGAATTTGA
Organism: Otolemur garnettii; assembly: GCF_000181295.1. Classification (NCBI taxonomy): domain Eukaryota; kingdom Metazoa; phylum Chordata; class Mammalia; order Primates; family Galagidae; genus Otolemur; species Otolemur garnettii. The sequence goes on along the minus strand of NW_003852543.1, from coordinate 4,361,191 downwards.
AGTTTATCCTACAGAAAATGAGGGATAGGAGAATCACTTTTTAAATTTTAAAAGTGTTTCAATAGGAAATCAATGCTATTGACAATATAGAAGGCAAAGTGAGACAGGAAGAAATGCTTAGCAAGAAAGACTGGACCATTGCAGGAGGCCAGGCAACAGATGTTTAAGTCCTGAACTCAGGAAGCTCAGGTGAGAAAGAAATTATAGATTTTCATTTCTTTTTTTTTTTTTTTTGAGACAGTCCCTCACTATGTCGTCTTCAGTGCCGTGGCATCACAGTTCACAGCAACCTCAAACTCTTGGGCTTGAGTGATTCTCTTGCCTCAGCCTTCCAAGTAGCTGGGACTACAGGCACTTGCCACAATGCCCAGCTATTTTTTTGTTGCCGTTGTCATTGTTGTTTAGCCGGCCCAGGCCCAGTTTGATCCACCAGCCTTGGTGCATGTGGCCAGCGCCATAACCACTGTGCTCCGGGCACCAAGCTGAAATTACAGATTTTAGAGGTCTAATCTATTTATTTGGCTGATTAATGGTTAAATTGCATTGTTTAGATAATTTCTTTCTCAAATTCTGCTCTCAATGACAAGTATCTATCTTCCTGAGATGCTTAGGGAGTATATACATGCAGCAGTCAGGAGAAATAAGGAATGTGGCACTTCAGTATCCCAGTAGGGTGCGTGCCTTTAGTGCCCCCAACACCGGTCTCTGATAAGCCTGGATAGAATTTCCGCCTAAGCCAGGGATTGTTAAATTGACCATACATTATAGTCGCTTGGAGAGCTTGTTAAAACAGGTTGCCTATAAGTCTGGAATGAATGGGACACAGAATTTGCATTTCTAACAAGTTTCCTGATGATGCTGATTCTGTAGGTCAGGGAAAACACTGGGAACCACTGACTTTGCACAGGGTTTTAGAGCATCTCTGCTTTCCCTTAGCCCAGTCTTACCTTTGGAAACAAGCTTGCCCTGAAATTCAGCTTATTGACTCACTCCACAGCAGACAAGAGGGAGGCAGCCTCATGGAGACAATGCCGATGGTTAGGTGCGGGCCAGTCTAACCAGTCAGGTTATCAATCCCTTCTCTCTGGAAAGTCTGCTTCCTCCTTGCCCCCCAACATTTTAACTTGGAAATCTGAGCAGCAAAAGAAATCATACCTGGCACTCAAGTAGCTGGGTGATTGGGCTGATGTTGATTGTGTGGACCAAGTAATTCTCAGACATACAGTACAATCCCTGGGTCCCATCTGAAGCTGTTAAATCAGAATCTCTCAGGGGCAAGCCTAGATGGCAATATTCTTTTAATTCTCCCTCGTTATTCTAAATTATGTCTGGTCAAGAACCATTATTATAGATTGAGAACCTGGAAGATGTTGGGTGTTTATTTTTGGATATTTTAGGTTTGAATTGCTTATGTTCAATTAAAATGAGACCCCAGGGAGAATATAAAGGGAAAAAAGATGATGTTCCCAGGGCAGATCACTAGGGAACACCAGCAAGAATGTTGTCAGAAGTTGATCATGTCGGGGCCCAGTGGGGGTGGGAGGCACATTATGCAGTGTCCAGTAGAACAGAGAAGGTCATATAAGATGAGGAATAATGGAGGTCACTGGTTTTGACAGTTGCCTTTTCAAAATCACATTTGTTAAGATTCTAAGAACAGAAACACAAGTGTGGCATATTAAGTTAATAAGAGATGAGGATTTGGAGGTTAAAAGTGTAAACTATTCTTTTATGAAATAACCTTTCATTACCTAAGTTTTCAGCTGAACTATTGGTTAAGTATTTTTCTCCATTATTTGAATTTACTTTAAAAAGACTTTAACCATTTTCTATTTATTATAGAAGTTTTATGTTCTAAACATGAGTAATTTATATAGATTTACTGCCTCTTACCCAGTGAACCTAAGCATGATAAAAGCATATGATTGCAGGTGAGAAATCCATTGTGTGGGGTACTAATCATGATCATGTGGGAAAATTTGAAGTATGTGCCTTCTCAATTTTTGAGACTTAATACCCAAGAATTGCTATGAAGTATAAGGTAACATTTCTGGAAATCAGTCAGAGGTTTATTTATACTTTTTCTAGATCAAGCTCAGCAAACTTTTTCTGTAAAGGGCCAGCTAAAAAATGTTTGAGGCTTTGTTGATCCCCAAACTGTTGCTTATTCTTCTTTGTTATTCCTTTCAACCACTGAAAAATGTAAAAATCATTCTCAGCTCACATGCTTTGCAAAATGGCTTACAGGCCAGATTCGGGCTGTGGGCTATAGTTTGTTGACCCTGTGCCAAGTTTTGAGTCTCTAGTACCCATTAACAGTGGCATGCTTCAGAATAAAGCATAAAACATCAGGGTTTTAATTAAGTTATGTTAACACATTGCTGACCGGTCACAAGTTACCTGGTAACATAGATAGTTTCTGTACAAAATTGCCAATCAATAGTGTGGTAAGTCAGTTATCAAAAAGATGTATTAGAAGTGATGACGTGCAGAATGGGTTAAAGTATGACTTGTCCAGCTTTCACCCACCTCCCCAGGTAGTTTCACAGGTGCCTTCTGAGGTACTGAGATCTGGGTCTTTCAATAACCTCTGTCTAGTCCTGCTACAGTGTCAGCTCTTGTAGGGCAAGGATTGTGTTGTCACTTACTGCTCTGTTTCCAGCATGCAGAGCACTACCTGGGAAATATGTCATGGGTTAGGGTTCATTTGCTTCTGTAGCATCCAGGTTGTTTTTAAATAAATCCCATTCTATAGCTCCATTTTACTCTCTGTTCATGTAAATATAACATTACATAGTATGTGTGTGCCAGTCAACTATTCTCAGGACCTTATATAATTCCTCACTACACCCTGTCAGGGCTTTTCTTCCCATCATGCAGATGAGAGGCCAGTATCATGCAGCTATTTGGGCAAGAGCCAAGATTTGGACCCAGCCATCATGGCTGCACTCTGGGGCTCTCAGTGCCCTTCAAGTGATGCCCATGGGCAGCTCATCTTTTATCTCAGTATCAGCCTTCATCTCCCAACAGATTTTAAAGGATCTCTGGGTTTTACTTCTGTGACTCTTCAAAGCTCCATTACCTTTTGGGGAGTACAAAAGCATTCTCAGACACGCAGATTTGTCAGAACTGCTGAGTTTGTCCAAACTCATTGAACCATACACTTGAAACGAGTGCATTCCGTTATCCATTAACTATGCCTCAATAAAGGTTATTTTAAAAAATATTCTCATCACAAAGTCAAATATGATTTAGAGAGCTTTAATTACAGAATAAATAAGGAAACCTTTATTAGTCCGAAAAACATCCAGTCTCTTCCAGAAAAAATTTATGATGAGTTTTTGATTTTGATACTTAACAGTATTCAATGATAATGGCTTTATTTTCTAAGCTATTTAAAAATCAGGAGTTACTTTAATTTTTCATCCTCAGGGAAAGGAAAACCTCTTCAACGAAAGGTGAAACCACCTAAGAAGCAAGAGGAAAAGGAGAAGAAGGGAAAGGGAAAGCCACAGGAAGATGAGTTGAAAGACTCTTTGGCTGATGATGACAGCTCCTCCACCACCACAGAGACCTCCAACCCTGACACAGAACCACTCCTCAAGGAGGTAGGAGGTACTCTTATGAAATACAACCAAGTGGAAAGAGATGTCTCCTGTGGAGCACAAGAACTTCTATGTCATAGATTCTGATTTTAGTACAGAATTATGTTTTACATTTAACATACATACCTTCTAAGGATTTATTATTATGCCCTGGAATGCCCAAAGAGTCATTCCCCTGCAGAAACTGTCACAGCTCTGGGGATGAATGACCTCATTTCCTCCAGGGAAGAACATTTGGAAGCACATTAATAAAATAGTTCAAACTTGGAAACACTGCTTAAAAGTTAGGGAATTGTCTAGAATAGTAAGTATTCTACCTATGCAAATTTTGAGTATCCCAAGAGAGTAAAAAGAAACTGTACCATTTTAATTATGTTGGGTTTTTCCCATCATATCACTGCTGGTACCTGCTGGAAGCAGGACTTTGGTAGCAACTTCCTCCCCAAGCAGATAGAGTGACTGTCCTGGGCAAGTAATGTGACCCAGGGAAAGACTCTGGCTTCCATAGTCACCTGGAAACTCATCCCAGCCCAGGACACTTAAGCACTTTGAGAAAGCTGCCTCACCCACCTGAGTCCTCAACTCACAGGGTAGTTATTAAATGTGTCAGGAATAGTATTGCAAAATTCATGGTCCATTGTGGGCCTTAAAAGATAGAGGGTAGAGTTACTATTGAAAATGTACCCAAGAGTAAGTTAAAAATGGTATGCAGGAAAGGGAGGGTATAATTCTATGCTGGCATTTTCATTTTTAGGTAAATATATTTCACATTTAAAATGATCTTGATATAACTTTTGATGTTGTAGACCAGAATTAATTCCTTTTTCAGTTTTAGTCTAATGACCGGAAGAATCATGTCTTAAAAATAGGATTGTTGTCATATCTACATGCTTTAATTTTTTAAATAAAATTTATATATAACTAACTTTGCACATCACTTGCCTTCCCCTTCACAGTCCCTCTGAGTTGGTGTGGTGCTCTACCCGCCCTTAGTCCAACTCACAGCTAATACTGGAGTTCTATACTCTCTATCTGTTTGAACAAGTTACTCCAGAGAAGCAGAAAGCCCTTTCCTGGTCTTTGAGTAGGATCCCAGCAGTTTAAATTCTACAAATAAGCATTTGGAAGGCACTTTCAGGCTCGGCACCTGTAGCTCAAGTGGCTAAGGCACCAGCCACGTACACCTAAGATGACGGGTTCAAATCCAGCCCAGGCCCACCAAACAACAATGATGGCTGCAACCAAAAAATAGCCAGGCATTGTGGCAGGCGCCTGTGGTCCCAGCTACTTGGAAGGCTGAGGCAGGAGACTCGCTTGAGCCCAGGAGTTGGAGGTTGCTGTGAGTGTGATGCCATGGCACTCTACCCAGGGTGACAGCTTGAGACTCTGTCTCAAAAAAAAAGGAAGACACTTTCAGCACAGGTTTTATGTTATTCACTTCCCCTCACTTCTTTCCTGCCTGCCTAGCTGCCTCCTGCTCCCTCCTGCATGTCGTCCTCCCTTCTTCTGCACCAGTGCTCTGCGTGTCCCCACTGGCCTCATTCTGTATCCCTCCTGTTTCTCCCACCTCCTCCCTTACAAACGCAGCTCAGGACTCACATCCTCCATGAGGCCTGCATGCCTGTTTACCTCTTCCCCTCTGAGCAGTTGTTAGTCCTCCTATTCTGCACTCTTGCTTAGAGGTCATGTGCTTTCACTTCATGGCGACTGATCTCAGTTTGTACGTATTTGTGTGATCTGTTGTATTTTCTTCCAACCTAATTACAAATTTGACAGGTCATTTTCTCTTATGTCTTTTCTAGCTCTTTTCTACCCATTCAGTCAATACATAAGTATTGAGCACCCAAGTGCTAGGCCTTGTGCTAGGTGTTTGGGCAGCAACAGTGGACAAAAAAGCCATGTCCTTGTCCTCAAACAGCTCAAAGGAAATACTTCATGAACAAATCAAAATAGTTTCAAAAGATACGTGAACCGGGAGATGTTTTATTTAGCTCTAGCTTTGGTTATTTACTCTTGACAGTAAAATAGGTTGACCTGGTGTGACCTATTCAAATCCAGGCCACATTAATAACCATAAAGTGTAAAGCTGGTGGGTAGACACTAATTTCATCACATGCTTGTAGCTCCTCCCTACACCCACAGCTGTCCCCTACAGACTGTGACCTTCCCTGTCTGTCCCCCATTGGCCCCAGTGCATCTGGAACAGACTGTCTATGGTGCAGAACCAGGTTGCTCTTAGTACGCAGCATACCATGTGCAGCTCCCAGGTGAGTTCAGCAATACTTGAGTGGACATGTACCCTGTACAGGAGACAGGTTGTCTGCTGATCTCATGCTTGGATGCTGCGACAGTGTCAAATTATTGTAAAAATGCATAGGGCAGGTTCTGGTCAGGGACCAGAAATAGCAGTTGGTGAGCCACTGGAATAGCATGGATTTAGGACACCACTTGGTTGTGGCCTTCTTCATCCACAGTTGAGCCAGGCAAAACAGCTCTTCTGTGCTCCAGTCACAGCCAGCAACGTTTCTAAGCAAAGGTCCATACTCATCTTTAAATGTCATATGTGTCTCTCTTCTGTGAGATTTCACAGTCCTTGAGAAAAGATACTAGGCCGCCTTAGTCACCTCATTGCCTGGTGCCAAGTAGACGACTAATAAATATCTGCTGAGTAAGTGAATGAATAACTAAGGCCCTCCTGTTAGTGGTGAATAGTTGTTACATTAAACCAGCCATAACACTACTGCCAGCCACAGTGGAGGGATGGATGTGATCACACCCAGTGCTGCTTGCTCCTCCTTCTTGCCCTAGAATTTTTTGCTCAGGATTTTGCTCTGGATTTTTTGCACTGGCTGGATTTGTTTAACTTTACATTGTAGTTTTTGTTCAACTTTTCTTATTAAAAACTTTTACTCCTTAATACTCATAAATAAGAGATACCAATTTGCTACTGCCACCACCCAGCCCAGTGAGGTACGAGTTTACATTAAATTGATATTCTTCAGAACTCCAACTCACCAGGATATAACTTCAATAAATTAAAGGAGGCTAAAAAGTGGACAGAACCTCAATAAAGATAGATTTAAAGAAAGAAGTTTGTTATTTTTACTTATATGATGTGTATAGCTATTAAATATTTGGATTTGTGTCTGTATCTTTAAATGGGACTAATTGCAGTTATTTTTATTATTCCTTCTCAGCAATTAAGTATACTTGTTTTGTAGGATGCAGAAAAGCAAAAGGGAAAACAAGCCATGCCTGAAAAACATGAAAATGAAATGTCTCAAATGAAGCAAAAAAGCAAAAAACTCCTAAATGTTAAGAAAGAAATCCCTACAGATGTGAAACCCAGGTAAGAAAAATAAATGAATATAGAGAAACAGGTACATCGAAGAAGTTGTTGGTTGCTTGATTTGGGGGGATGGGAGTGTTTATAGTGAAAGTTAGGTCCCAGCCACATTTCTCTTGAGTTTTTTCTAATGCCTAATGGTCACTGTCACTGAGTTAGAGACAGCCACATGCTTCTGATATTAGATGTGGAGAGGCAAAATTAGCAATCTGCTGTGAAAATTTAGAAGGAAATTTTAGGTTCCTGATTGGCTGTCAGGCTGAGAGCCGTTTTCACTTCTATAAGAAGGTGTGCTTAGAATCTGTTGAGTCAGTAACTGAGAGCTGCAATTGCAATCTGGAATTTTGTTCCATAAAACTTGGAAGAGTTTATTGTATCTAAAAAATATTCAGGGCAGATGTCACCAATCAGACAATTCTACTGTTAAATAACTCCAGTTCGGTCCTGGTGGGGTGGAATTCAGGTGGCCCCACAGGGAGAGCTTGCTGCAGAATGCTCCCTCAAGTAAATGAATGAGTTGAACTGTGGGTTACTATCTGAATCTACTTCACATTTTCGCTAAGCCTTGGATCAACATCTGCTGATAAATTAATTTTAGTATTGGCATCATCAGTGCCTTTCCCAGTTGGTCATATAAAATGGCCACCGTTTTATGGAAACCTTCTTATGGACAGTGGGAAGTGGTCTAGGAAATGGAAGAAATTAGATATAAATTGAAAAGGAAGACAAAGCATGTTTGTCGTCATTGCTTTTGGCCTTAGATTTGTGGAAGGCCTATTCTTACTCTATATCTGGGAGCAGTAGTTGAACTTTGCAAAAACATTGTTAACCTAGGCTCTATCCCTGAGGCAGGGCCAGTTCTGTTCTGTGGAACCAAAAGCTAATAAGAAATTAGAGATTACCACAGTAAGATTTAAGCTGTCCCTGCACTTAGGAAATAACACAGTGTATGGCAGTGATTAGTAACAGGGTATTTATACCTAAAATGGACTCTTTTTTTTTTTTTTTTTTTTTTTTTTTGAGACAGAGTCTCACCTTATTGCCCTCAGTAGAGTACTGTGGTATCACAGTTCACAGCAACCTCCAACTCCTGGGCTTAGGTGATTCTCTTGCCTCAGCCTCCTAAGCAGCTGGGACTATAGGCACTCTCCACAATGCCCAGCTATATTTTGTTGCATTTTGGCTGGGACCGGGTTTGAACCTGCCATCTTTGGTATATGGGACCGGAGCCCTACCCACTGAACCACAGGCACCACCCCTAAAATGTACTCTTTTGTGGAAATTGTAGTTCAGGTGACTCGGTCTGACAGTTTGTTGAAAATAATCTGGTCCAGTTAGAAGGAATGTCAAGTGGAGTAATGTCAAGTGGTCATCTGATGTTGAGAGAGAGAAAACCATCTCTTCTGAAGAGGGCGGCACACTTGCATCTCTTCTGAGAGTGGACCTGGGCTCTCTAATCGGCACCTACTGTTCTGGCCCCAGGACAGGGATAATTCCAGGCTAGTGGTTGGTATTATGCTTCCAGGTCTTTGCAGGCTTAGGTGATTGAGCAGACAATTTAAAATAAATGAGTCCAAATAATGAAAAAAATCTTGGTTTTTATATATGCAGAAATCTCATGAGAATAGACAGTCATGTAGTAGTTTAGTGATTTTCAACCAGTGTACCATGAAAATTTTTAAACATCATTAATTAAATTATTTTCAAAAGTCTAAAGCACAATAAGTACACTCTTTTTTTTTTAACTCTTTGTTTGATCAACATAATTTAAGTGTTCTGTGGAAGTTTAACTACAGGTTTAAGTGTTCCGTAAGATTAAAAAAGTTTGAAAAACACTGCGGTAGTTATTATGACCATAAATTTAAAAACTTGTAAGAGTTATCTCTGACATACCATTCCATAGGTGATTGTCACCAAATCAGCCCTGATGCCTGAGCTTAGTACCTTAGACATAGTATTTTTTAAACAGATAAGACATTTAAATCTTGACCTCCATCCATCTTCTATGGACATGTTACATTCTGATGATTTTTATGACATAAGTTGACCATTAGTAGATCTGAGTTTGGAAAGTTTGTAAAAGACTTAATTTTAGAGCCATTTACCTTTGCAAGTATTTTGAGTTTTCTGCTAAATCAAAAAGCCAGAGTGGTCATTTCTCTACTACTCACTCAAGAAGCAGTTACAGCAGTAACCTGAATTCTTTTGTTATGTAGTTAAAAGATAACCCATTACCAGAACACAATTCAAGCAGTGCTCTGAATTATCTCTTATAATTGGAGAAATCCATATACAACCTCAGTCTTCTGATCTCCTTTATCTAATCTCTTCAAACTCATAATGGGGTTTTCCTGAACTCTGGGATGAAAATATTGAGAATCAGAATTCATTAGTCAATCAATTAAATGTAGAGCTAATCAAAAATAGACTTTTTTTGATAACCAGAGAAGTTGCCTCTTTCAAATACAGCCATCATGTCTCCACTGAATTATGGCAGTAAATACCATACCCTGTGACTCAGGGAAGATCTCGGCCAGTCCTAGTTTTAGTGATGCCTGACGTTCTTGTCAGATTTCTACGTGTTAATGTATGATTCCACTCAGTAGGCCAAGGCTAGGCAATCACTGGAGCCCAGGAGTTTGAGGCTGCAGTGAGCTGTGATCATGCCACTGTACTCCAGCCTGGGCAATAAGTAGGATTCCCATCTCTAAAAATTAAAAAATTTTAATTAAAAACATATATATATGATTCCACATATCTGAAAGAAACATGCACATTCTTTTAGAGATATTAAGGCATGTACACACATCATCACTTTCTTTTGAGAAGCTTTATTAGAGGGATGGCTTCGACACATCTTCATCTGTGCAGCCCCATCTTGCCACAGTCCAAAGAGTTAACTTCACAAATATTATTTCCTAGGTAGAAGTGGGAACATGACAAAAATCTTCTCTAACCATTTTTTTCAGCTTTGGCAACCTAGAAATGGGCTTGTAGACTTCCAAAAGACTGTATTCTATGTCAGAGATGCCAAGGAATAGGGAATTAGATCTCGGGCACTAAAAGGGTTTCTGTAGAACCAGGAAGGGGCCAGGGTACCCTTGATTTAGGATACCAACTATCTGCTGATCCTTTTGTTTTCCTGTTTATTTATTAATACTTTATATCTTTACATAACTTAAATGTAATATTCTAGAATAAACATAAGTTTAATAGAGTAATCACACTTCCGATAATCTGCTTGAGTAGTACACTCAGCTCAGGGCCAACAGCCATAGACACCACATTGCACATATCAGACCCTAACTCTACCCTCCCATCATCTCTCCCTCCCCTCTTCCCCAATCAAGGGCATGTACTGTGTGTTACATGATAAAATAAAGCTGGGCATCTAAACTACCTTTCTGTTTTTCCCTTTTAGAAAGAATCACTTCAGTTAAGTTGGTTCTTATCCATTAGAAGCCTCAAAAAAGGTTTCTTGATAGAGATCATCTGACTTAATTTGGGAAAGTATGAATCAGCAAAAATAAAATAGTCGTCTAGCACCTTTTTTCTTAAAAACCAATTAATTTTGCAGTGACACAGACTTAAGCTTTGTATAAATAGGTAACCTCCACACTTAGAAACAACTTAAAAATAACTCACACCCACACCACCTCCGCCACCACCCCCAGAGAGCTGGGTGTTTGTGTCATGGGAACCTTTGGGGTTGTTTTAAGAAGATGGCTTTTTTTTAATAACCATATTACAGGGAGAAGAGGGACAAAAGATTTTATAAAACTGTAGCATTCGTAGTCTAGGCCCTAAACAGTAGTTTTTTTTTTTTTTTTTCAATTCAGTTTGTTATCCTACCCAAAATTCTACCTATTTGGGCTAACAGAGACCATTTGGGTTATGGGTTAGCCCTTTTACTAATTCCAAATATAATGGAAAATTTGTGGAATATAGGGAAACAAAAAAAAGAAGATGCCCTTTGACCCCAGCCACCTTATAAAGTGTTTGTAAATAGCCTTCTTAAATGTAGGAGATCACCCATTATGTATTGCTCTATAGCCTGTATACTTCCTTTTGGAGCAGGGGCAGGGTTGTTGTGGTGCTGTCAGATCTGCAAAGTATGAACCGTTTTAGCCTCAGAAATCTGCTGTGGACTAGTGTGATGGATTGTCTGTGACCCAGAACCTAGCAGAAATGGGCTGTCCTCTAGCAATGAGGACACGAGGCAGTGACGATGGACGATGTGGTGCATAAAGAACTTGAAAGACGGGCCAGAGAGGTCTGACAACACACATCTAGGGTTAGGGCAGGAGGGGCACTGAGACATGGAAAATGCCAGAGGAACATCCATTTTAGGCCATCTCTGCAGGTAAACTTTGTAGATCTTGTAATGAAAACCAAACTGTCAATTCAGCCTTAAACTTACAGCTATCCAGCCATCCCAAGGAGCTCAGTGGAGGTCACTGAAGATTTTTGGAAGAATTCTCCAAAGCGGCCACTGGGTTCTCAGCTGTGTTTGAGCTGTCACTAGAAAACGTCCTTCTTAGACCATGTTAGCTAAGCTCTCATCCCAAGGCCTCCCCAAGTCCAAATCATTCTGTCTGTGGGCATTACAGAAGCAGCTTTACAAAGAATGCCCTCTTAGCCCATCTAGTTACACCACTCACAATACTGCCTTCTATGGGCTGACCCTCCAGTTCATTTCTCATAGAGATTGCTTCTTTCCAGCTGCTTGTCTCTTTGCAGATTTTATTGTCTTCCTTATCAGGTTATGCAAACTTAAAATAGCCCCGCGTGTTTCCTCTTTTGCTTTGGCTGACCAGAAGTTCAGAGTCAATTAACTTCTTTATACCTGTTTATTATCTTAAGCTTGCCTTAAAATCTTTCAGAAAGCATTTAAACTCTAAGTCAGGGGTCCTCAAACTTTTTAAACAGGGGGCCAGTTCACTGTCCCTCAGACCATTGGAGGGCCGGACTTCAAGCCCCAGGATGAGTTGGCTGCTAAGCAGGACAGGCAGCAGCGGGAAAACATCCAGCGAGCCGGATACGGCCGGCCGCATGTGGCCCGCGGGCGGTAGTTTGAGGACGCCTGCTCTAAGTAAATCAGTAAAAGCATATTTAAATTGTTTACCTAGGATTAGAAGGAAAATTCCTCCTATGCCACTCACCTGGACCATAGGTAAATATGGAGCCCTGCTATTCTGCAGTGGGCTTTTCTGTAGGTAACCCAAGAACTTAGCCCTGGCTCACTTCAAAATTTCTGCAAGAAAGATGTGTTCAAAGTTTTGAATAGCAGAACCTCTGATGTTGTAAGTCTGAGACCTTTCATAATGTACATGTGCAGGAATACCACTGATAGCCTACATGAGGGGAGACTTACCCAGAAGCAGCATGCACTTACCAGCCCCAAATGGCAAGTCTGTGCCAAAAGCCTTATGTACTTCATCTGAGGTTGGTGCTCTAACCCATTACATGTTCTAAATAATGAACCTCAATTCCTTGCCAGCACTCAGAATAGCAAATGTTAAACCTGCGAGTACTGAGGATGTACTGAGCTGTCTCAGAGTGTTGGGAATGCAGCCAGTCCTAAATTAGGGTTGTGGGTGGGGAATACTCCAGAAGCCATCTTAGTAAAGCATGCAGTTGAATTGTGGAATTGTTACAGTATTAATGACTTATACTCTGCTCCAAAACAAAGGGGTAAATCTGTATTTTCCATCCATGATTGTCTTTCAGTTCTTTAGAACTACCGTATACTCCCCCATTGGACGGTAAACAGCGTAGAAATCTCCCAACCAAGATTCCTCTTCCAACTTCATTGACAAGTGGATCCAAATCACGAAATTCCCAGAAAACAAAAGGTATTGTCATTTTAGTCATACAGATCTTTTCATAATCCACTGTAGTATCTGAGTTATCTGAGTAATTCTGAGTTATCAGTAAGCAACCAGTAGTTATTAGTCACACAAATTAAGGCTGTATTCTTGTCCTTACTAGAAGGTTCACTGAAATAGAACTGAAGGAAAGAAATTACCTTCCTTTAACAACATTGTTTTCTAATTTTTGTACAGGCACAAATAAATTAGTGGATAACAGGCCATCTGCCCTAGCAAAATTCCTCCCAAATAGTCAAGAACTAGGCAACACCAGTAGCTCAGAAGGTGAAAAAGACTCTCCTCCACCAGAATGGGATTCTGTGCCAGTTCACAAACCCGGCAGCTGTAAGTATGGTGACCTAGAAACTAAAGGTTCCCCTTACCCCCAGCTGACCCTCACCCTAGGCATGGAACTCTCAGGGCATACTGCTGTAGAAGGAGACCATAGTAGGTGGTCTGCTTGGGCCAACTGGTAGCACCCAGCAAGAGTCCATTGTCAAATAGTCTGGCCGGTTGCTGAAGTGCGGTAGGTTGAATTTGTCCCTGGGAGGAGTATTTACAATACAGAAATCATGAAATGGTTCGTTCACATCAGGGTTTTTTTCCAGGAGTCTGGTGTACCAGCACAGCACTGCCCAGCATACAGAGGGGAATGATCTGTTTGGAGTTGTTAGCCATCCAGAGGATTGCTTGCTTTGTTTAAGCATTGACTCAGCAATCCTTTATCTAACTCAGTTCTCATACGTTTATAGTGTAATCGTTTTTTTTAAAAATTCTATTTACTCTCATTTCTTTCACATAAACAACCTATCGAAGATTTTGTTATTTTTCTCACTACCTTCTTGACCTTATTTCTCCAGTTAAGCCTCCAATAAATCAAGACAGCACAGCCAGGTAAAATAAGATAAAAGTCCTCTCCTTGTCGACACTAGTGACCTGAAGATCACTAAGAAGACAAGAGACCAGGGAAAGGATGGGCATAACAGCAGAGATTTGGGATCAAGAGAGGTCCTGGCCTTAGGGCTGATTTGTCTGCTCTCACCACCGTTAGAGTGAACTTAGATTTGGCTTGTTTATACTAAAGGGGAAATGAGAGAAACCAAATACAATCAGGCTTAAGCAACAATCCAATCACTCAAGAAAGGGAGTTGAAGAGTATGTGGGTGATTGACACACTCAGTGCACTGAATGAGCCAGAGAACCTGGAAACCGGGTGTAGTGTTCGTTCCATATTCCCTCTTACCCTCTCACCTGTGTCAATATATCGTGGAAAAAGATGCTGTCTGTGTTAAAGCCTTTAGCCCCCTATTTGCCGTGAGACTTTCTGGCACCTTTCAGTACTGTTTTTTGCCTGTAGTAAGATATATTCCCAAATCCTTGGTTGTCTGGAAATCTTGAAAGAGTCTGTGAGTGGTCTGTGTGTCCAGGTAGAATGCTGTTGACCCTCCGCACCAGGACATCGGTCCTTGGCTTGATGCTTTGTGATTGGGGAAGTTCTCGTTAAACAGCTGCCACCTGCTCTATGAAACAGCACCAGAAGCCAGTTTCATAGAGTTCTTGTGAGGCACAGTGAAGCAGCACAAGCTCAACTGGTGAGGAAATGACACAAGCGTGGGGAATTACAGGGCAGGAGAGGGAGTGTGTCAGCCAGACACAGCCACAAGACACAGCTGTATGCCCCAGGAGGGGAAGACTGGGAAACAGCAGGCAAGTTGGCTGGAGGAGAAACTGGAGAGCCCAGTGGTACAGGCCTTGGTTTCCTGCCCAGCTCTTCCACAAAGGCCACTGGTGCCTCTGAGCCCGGCGCTCCAGGGCAGAGCTCTGTAACAGACAACTGGATGCTTCTGCCAATGGAAAAAGTCTCTAATTCCACATCTGCATGACCCTTTTTGTGTTTTCCTAGCCAAGGAACACCGGATGTTGGTCCCAAGATGTATAACCTCTATGCTCTCACCAGCAGCCTTCCTAGATAGAAAGGGCTCCACCTTCTATTTAGCTGGAGCAAACCAGGAAGAATCAGGCTCACAAGATCCCCCATCACTTACACCTTTTTGCCTGGTTCCACCTTTTTCATTTCCTCTCCCCTCCCTTTGATATTTTATCTTGCTTAGACCTGAAGCCCCCCAAGTGCTCTGTTAGTAGGTAGTGCTGAGCGTATGCAGTTCCCTAGGGTTATATCATTATTGGGCCACTCAAGACTGTCCAAGCCAGGATGGGGTGGTAATCACTAGGGGGGAGGGAGGGGGACACCAGGGGGTTGCATCTGTTCATAGAGATCTCTCTAGCCCAAGTGGCAGCTTTAGCATAGTGCCCAAGTGAGATGCTGAGAAAATTATCCTAGAAGAATTTCATAATTTAAAAAATTACCAAGATTTATTTAAAAAGGCAAATCAAAAGCAGCAAAGGAAAAATTTAATCATACAGCAGAACTTTTGTAAGTTGACCACCAAAGAGACTGTAACAAACTGGTCATCATACGGAGGTGGTCAACATAAGGAAGTAGGCCTTAGGGCACTGTACTGATGGTGCATGTCCAGTCTGAAAATTAGGTCAACTTGAAGGGGTCAACTATGGAGATTCTCCATATTTGAACATAAAAGTGCTCTAGTCACACCCGTTATGTGCTATTCTTTGCCTCTCTCTCCCCACAGATTCTCTTCCTACTTCAGGCGTTATTCCATGGGGTCTTTCTCCACCATCTCTTTAACGTTCCCTATCTCACTCCATCAGGGAAATATATTGAGTGCTTCTGCTGCACTGGGCCCTCTGGAGCACATCCCGCTGCCAGAGAGCTGTGCTGGGATGTTGAGCCCCTTTCCCCAGTGCAGCAGCCAGGCATGCACAGGCGGGGCATGGCCTATTGTGAGGGGGCAGTTAATTAGGGCACACATCGCTATGGGGGCAGAAGGCCATAGCTGATGTTGTACAAGGGGTAGCTAGGGAAGGTTCCAGACCACTGGTTAAGTAATGACCCTACAGTGTAGATGTGGTGTTATGGCAGCTTCAGAGGAACATGAGAGGGGTGTGGAGATCTGAGAGGGATTCACACAGGAGACAGATCTGTGTCAGTTCAGTAGAACAGAGCTGGCCTACCCAGAAGATGGGGAATGGAAAACAGGCTTCCAAGAGAATCCCGCTTTGCTTGGCAGTAAGACAGCCAAGGAATAGGCAGCCTTACCCAGGCCCTGAGCCTGGGGTATGAGAAGCAGCAGCTGGTGCTGTAGGGAATGACAGGGAAATGGAGTCGGCCGCAGAGCAAGGCTGCAGTTCTGCAAGTGAGGGGACCAGGGAAGCAGAGCAGAGCAGAACTCACTGGAGACAGGTCTGTGGACTGGAGAGGTTGGCCAGGGGGAATGGTTGGAAGTGTGCAGCGCAGGGCAGAGTGGCACTGGGCTGAGGCATTGTGTCCACAGGGGCCCGGCCCTCTCCTGAGCACTCTTCAGATCATGGAGTTGGGAGCAACACCAGGGAGCACACAATAGATATGCAAAGGGATACATCTTTCTGATAAAAGTTACATCTCCATTTAGTGAGTACAAAATAGGTATTGTTTATAACACTAGTAATTTTTTTTACTTTTCAAAACCACTATGTAGATACCGCATTAAAGAGCACAGGAATATGCTAGCAACTCCTATCTTTGCAAAATAGGGATCAGAGCTACACATACCAGCCATGCAGAGAGACAAGGACAAGTCCTGTCGTTACAGGACTTGGGAATTCAGCCTGAGTTCCTGCACCTGTTGAAGCTGTAATCCTGGGTGCAGGCACAGAGACTTTCAAGTCCTTGGGCAGTGGCTTCATCCCTGGGCAGCTGCCCATCTCCAGGGGGTCCTGGAACTCTCTTCCCACCCTGAGGAGGAGAAATGAAGTTGACCAGACCCACCCACACAGTGGCACAGAAAGCCCCTAGCACACAGAGAAGGGACCGCCCCTCTTTTTCTTTAAAACCTTTAGACAGAATGCATGTAAGCGCTTTAGTTTGTTTTCTTTGCAGAAGCACTTGAGTTCTGCATAGCCTTAAAACTTCAGAAGTAACTGATCTTGAAAAGTGCTAATCGAAATATCGCATTAATGAGACCTTTTGTTTTTAATTTCCAGCTACCGATAGTCTCTATAAACTTTCTCTGCAAACCCTCAATGCAGACATTTTCTTAAAACAACGCCAGACCTCTCCAACACCTGCCTCTCCGTCTCCCCCTGTGGCCCCCTGCCCGTTTGCATCCCGGGGCAGCTACAGCAGCATCGTCAACAGCTCCAGCAGGTAGGCTCGCTGCTCCCACCTGCTCCTAGGCAGAGCTTCTCTGTAACCTGATGTCACTCCCTGTAAGCAGGAACACTCAATGGCCACAGACTACTGTCCCGTGTGACATGTGACAGCTGCCGTTTTGTGGTTGTTCAGCCCCCTTTCCTGCTGCTGTATTCGTCCCTGACCCCAACAGTGATCCCCATTCCTTGTCCTTGTCACCTGTGGGCTAGGAAATGCATCATTTAACTTATTAGAATTATGTTTTGGTTACTAAGCCCTAAACCAGTGGTTCTCAACCTGTGGGTCCCAACCCCTTTGTAACAATGAAAATACATTCCTGCATGTCAGATATTTACGTTACAATTCATAACAGTAGCAAAATTACAGTTATGAAGTAGCAACAAAAATAATTTTATGGTTGGGGGTCACCACAACATGAGGAACTGTATTAAAGGGTCGAAGGGGCCTCTTGACCATGGACTGTGCTCTTCTCCGGGGGCATAGAGCCACCTTTGGTCTTCCTGCCACGGAAGGATCGTTATGATCACAGGAGGTATTTTCACTGTGCACCAGCACTGTCTCAGTGGCATGGGCTTTAGCCCACCGCATCCCACCTGCAGGCACAAGGTTAGGTCCTCCCACCATCCTGAAGAGGCAGAAGCTGCTGACAATGCAGGGGGCCAGCCTGCTCAGGCTCACCATAGTGAACACATTGTCCCGTCCTGACAGGAAGGAGACTTCCCGAGAGTCGGACCCCATCCTGTATGTTGGCTTCTGCCAGCAGGCGCATGTTCCCACTGGGTCCCCCCTACCAAGTGACTTCCTTGCTAGCCTCTCTCTAAAATGTAGTCTCACCCTTTCCCACTTTCTAAATCATGCTCCCTGCCTGGGTCTCTTCCATACTGACCTTTTATATTCATCTGATTAAGCAGTCCGTGGCCCTGGGTTATTTTTTACAAAGCTGCTATTCTCTGTGAGCTGCCTGAGCTGTTTACAGAGCCCTATCCCAAAACTCAGGCCTGGCCACAGTGAAGTAGGCACAGGTCTCTGTCCTGCTGGCCCCACACCACCCTGAAACGGGTGCCCCCGCCCTCTACAGTGGGCCTGCTCACAGGGAATCTGTTCTCTCCTGTTCCTTCTTCAAGTGACCCTAAAACAAAGCAGCCAAATGGAAGCAAACACAAGCTGACAAAAGCAGCCTCTCTCCCTGGCAAGAACGGCAACCCCACTTTTGCAGCCGTCACAGCTGGTTATGACAAGAGCCCAGGTGAGTGCCTTAGCTTCGAGGTGTGTCACGTCTGGGTAGCAAGCATAGGGGAATGACCCTTGTCCTGATAGGACTGTGATTGATTCAGAGTCCATTGTTACAGGTGGGAATGGATTTGCTAAAGTTTCTTCAAACAAAACAGATTTTTCCAGCAGTCTTGGCATCTCACATGCTCCTGTTGACAGCGATGGCTCAGACAGGTACAGTAGACCATTCCTAAAATAGAAAGATAGGTTTCTCAAGTCAGGTTAGCATCTTCTATCCAATTGGTTTCAGGCATTTTTCCATAATTCCCAAGTGGACATTGATCATCAGAAGTGGTCAGATGCTGGGTAGAGGCAGAAAGCTGGTTGCTGTGCTTCCCCTGGTAGCTTCCCAGGCAGAGGGAAGGAGTCGCCCCACACACACATATTAATCTGTTCTCATTTGTCTGTTATCACAAGATGTGGTAAGAAAGAATGTGATCTGATCATTAGAAATAGAAGAGCAAAAATATATTTGGAAGGTGGAATTTACTTCCAATGGCTGTGCCGTTTTCTCAACTCAGAGTGACAGCTTGCTGTTCGTGCAGTGGGCAGGGTGGGATCCAGCTGCTGCCCCACTGGTTTTCCAGATAACAACAACAGAGCCTGTCAGTAAAGCAGAGCACCAATGTGTGTACCCCCCACTTATAGGAAATGAGTCCTAGATTTGAAATTGTGTCTTAATTCTGCCATTGCCAAAGAGTAAGCATGAGGAAAAAATACCTGTTTTCTCTACACAACTCTTGCTTTAAACCAGTGATAGGGGAAACAGGCCTTTTTCAGTTCTCCCTTTTGTCTTTGTTTTTAATATTGGAGTACCCCAGTTGACGCAGGTCTTCTGTTTGTGACACTGTACACACGGATTCATTTTCTCTAACCATCGTGCACTTCTGTGTTGCATTTTCCTCTTACAACGTTTAGCTCGGGTTTGTGGAGCCCCGTCAGCAACCCAAGCAGCCCTGACTTCACACCCCTCAATTCGTTCTCAGCCTTTGGAAATTCTTTTAATCTAACTGGTGGTGAGTGTTTAACACTAGAACTGTAACTCATAAGCCTGTGGGCAGAGAAGGAAGGAAGAGGAGGTGTAGTTTTGTCTGTTGGAGAAACATGACTTGGTGCCCCGCATGGAAGGAGGCCTCCCCAGGAAGGGCCTCTGCCACCTCCTGCACCCCACACACCATCCCAAAGGGCAGTGGAACAGGCTCTGGAACTAAACCAGAGTACCGATTGGTTTAGTTCCACAGCACATTTTCAGGCGTTGGGAAAGCATTCAGATCAGAGTACAACCCTTGGGAGTGCAGGGCTCCTCCTCTTTTCTTACTACACAGAACTAGAAGCAGTCATATGAGTTTTGCATTAGCCATAATGTGGGGGGGGATGCATTTTGGAGTCATCATTGATAAGTATGAATGAAGTACTCAGGGCATGTGTCATGTGCTTGGGTTCTGGGACACCTCTGCCCCCACTCCCCTGTGTGGTGGGACTGATGAAGCAAGTGAGCAGTGGTAGAATGTGTCCACTGAGTGCAGTCCCATCTTGGCCACATGATCTTGGCAAAATAAAACATGGGCTTGATGACTATTTCTGTATTTTCAGAAGTTTTCAGCAAACTCGGGTTATCTCGATCGTGCAATCAGGCCTCCCAGAGAAGCTGGAATGAGTTTAATAGCGGCCCTTCATACCTTTGGGACTCTCCAGCGACAGATCCCAGCCCTTCATGGCCAGCCAGTTCCAGCTCCCCAACCCACACAGCCGCAGTGAGTACTTGGGGCAAGGCCTGGCCCATTCACTCATCATGACTACCATCACTGTCACTTGGGTGGCACTGATGTGGTTATTAACAACAAAATGCAGTGTGAAAGGAATGGGTTAGTACTTCATTATCTCCACTGATCTTTCTTCATACTCTGCCAGAATGACGCATCAGTGTCCTTCAGAGCCATGACAGCCAGGAAATTTTAGGCAGAACAACTGAGCGATTGTGGGGTTGATCCCTGGATTCCCTCCTAGTAGATCATGATCATTTTCTGCCTCTCCCAACCTATAAATAGGCCACAAGTATGGCCATGAGCCATAGATTCAAATGGTAGCTGAGCGTAGCCTTCACTGACTGCTCCCAGAAGCAAGCAGGGAAGTTGCATTTATTTTTTTTCTGAGAAGTATCTGTCTCATAGCTTGAGATTTTTTACTGTGCATTTATTTGCTTTTTGCTGATTATTAAGATTATGCTCCCAAAGAGTATTCCTTTTTTTTTTTTTTT
>NW_003852543.1:4290288-4340551 GCF_000181295.1 Otolemur garnettii | reverse complement strand
TCGCCCTTGGTAGAGTGCCACGGCATCACAGCCCACAATAACCTCAAACTCTTGGGCTTAAGTGATTCTCTTGCTTCAGCCTCCCAAGTAGCTGGGGCTACAGGCACCCACCACAATGCCTGGCTTTTTTTTTTGTTGCAGTTGTCATTGTTTAGCAGGTCCAGGCCAGGTTCAAACCCGCTAGCCTTGGTACATTTGGCCAGAGCCATAACCACTGTGCTATGAGTGCCAAGCCAACTTCATAGATTACAAAGTTTATCTTCACTTCTAGTCATTCTGGCTTCTTTTTTGAAACCACCTTAACCACTCTTTAAAACAGGTCAGCAAACTTTATGCTCTATAAAGAGTCAGATAGTAAATATTTCCAGCTTTGCAGGCCATGCTGTTTTCTGTTGTAGCTCTTCAGCTCTGCCATTGCAGTGTAGAAGTCACCATAGATAGGACATTAACAAGTGGGTAAAGCTTTTATTTTCAAAAGCAACCAGGACTGCATCTGGTCCACTGCCTGTCAGTTGACAACCCTTGTTTAGAGCCATCTGCCCAGACTTTGGGGTAGCAACATAGAGAGAACATTTGTTTTAAAGTAAATAAGGTAAAGGAAATCTCTGGCTCTGGCTCTGGCTCATCCCATCTTTTGCATAGCCTCATCCACCTCACCATGTGCCTATCATCCTCCCTGGTACTCAGTGCTGGGTTTTTTTCTGTTTGTCACAGTCAATCCTGGGCAACACCAGCGGCTTATGGTCCACCACTCCATTCAGCAGCTCAATTTGGTCCAGCAACCTTAACAGTGCCCTCCCTTTCTCCAGTCCAGCAAACACGCTGGCAAGTATTGGCCTCGCAGGCACAGAAAACTCCACAACTCCTCACGCTCCTTCCACCTCCAGTCCAACCAGCGACTTGGGACAGACCTACAACCCATGGCGGATATGGAGCCCCACCATCGGGAGAAGAAGCTCTGACCCTTGGTCTAATTCGCATTTCCCTCATGAGAATTAAAATTAGGCAAAAAGAAGAAAAAAATACATATATATATAGTGGGGGCTCCTCGTCTAGATCATGATATGCCAGTGTCTGAGACATCCTTTCCAGCTCTCACTGCTGCAGCTCCCCACTCCCCACCTCTTATTTGCAACACAGACTCAAGCAGGGCAGGCTCCGACCACTCGCTTCTTTCAGATCTTTCTTGCAATTATGGTAATTTGAGATTTCCTGTTGTGCTTTTAGAAAAAATCTGGATTCAGCCACAAACTCTTAATAATATCTGTACATCTGAGAACCTCACCTGTTACCACGTTTTCACCACCTGTCTTCCTCCATGCTTTATTTATCTGTATGAACACAGATTTGACATTACAGCTAAGGAAATAATTTGAGTTGATTCAAAAGTCCTGGCATGTGACAATTTTATTAAATTACCAAGTTTGGTTTTTAATAATTTCTCAATATTATGCGCCAAGATCTAATTTTAAAACTGTATGAGGACTTTGTGCTGAAAATACAGAGTATTTTTTTAAAGTAAGGCTGTCTTGGTTTAAAAGCAGATTACAGAAATGTAAGTGAACTTAAGAACAGTGAATGAATGTAAAAACATTCAGTTGAGACCATATGCATTTTCTGTGCTGTTTGTACTTGAGGTATGTAACATTTGTATACCTGAATTTATTTTAAAGATGAACCGAAATGCACATAGCCAAGTCTTGAGAACAAGATTGAATGTGTATTTCTTAAAAATACAACTTTGTGTTGTACTTTGAAATAAATGATGCTTTTTTCAAAAGCCTTTGAATTGTTTTGTTTTGTTTTGTTTCACAGACAAGGTGCATTTATTTGGGTTTTCTCATATCACAGTAAACCATCCTGTCCTTGCCTTACTCTAGGAAGTTGGCAGATAAAGATGGTGTTGGCTTTCTCACGGCTGGGATTCTCTGCATTTCCATGGTGATCACGGAGGGTCCTTGATAGAAAATTACTTGGAAGCCTGTTTGGATTCATTTGGTGATAATTTTCCTTCTGCCGCTGTCCTAAACCAAAGGTTTCCCAAAAGCCACCATTGCTAACATTGTTGGTAGCTCGGGCACCTAACCAAAACCTCAGCATATGTTGGGTTATCTCCATTTTATACTTGCACTCAGCCTCTGAGAGGTTGGTGATATAGTCCCTGGCTGGTAAGTGCTCGCTGGGAGGCCCCGATGCAGGCTCTGCAGATCTACACAGTCACTGGTGTGCTGGCTTCCCTCTGGTCACAGACACCGTTCTCTGGAGAGGGCTCTATCTGGTTCAGCACTGGAAGGAGAAGCAGCAGGAACCAGAGAGGTGACCCTGAGGGAGGCCTTGACGGCTCCACAGCACACTGCCACCTGCCCCTTTCAATTCTGCATTGGGGGGAGTCAATGGGGAGAAGCCCAGGCCTGTGGCATGGGGGCCCAGGAGGCATTGGAAACAGCTGTTTATCTACTGGAACTGAAATGCTTCAGCAACTTACCCACTAATACCTGGAAGGCAGGCCAGACAGAGGGTAACCTATGTCAAGTTTTGGGGTGGAGCCACAGGTAGACAGTGATACAGAGTGCCGCTTAGACACACCAGCTGGAGCGACTGGAAGACTCAGTACAGACTTTACGGATGTGGTCAAGTCTGTAAAGTATGGAAGTAAAGTTCAAGTAAAACTTAGTTTTCCTTTTAAATAGAGATGCATTCGCCCTTTTCCAACTGTAAGATTCCTACAAGTGCTCCATGAGAAGACTGGCTTAGTTGAAATGTTGTAGAGTATGCATTTTATTCTGACCTTTTCTCTGCTTTATACCAAAATTCAGTAGAACAAGCCATGTAGATTTTACAAGCTATGATTTATCACTCAGGGACACCAGATTTCCTATACAACCTGAGCCCTGGTGCATGGGGCTGGTGTCAGGCCTAGTACAGTCTTATGAGCAGGAGTCTCCTATGTGCACTTGCATAATCAGGACAAATTTAAGCCATGGCTTTATCTGTACACTAAAGAAGAAGAGAAGCCCAGGCAGCAGAGTGAGACCCTGTCTCCGCACGCCGTTCCTGCTCCCTGGAACACACCTCACCTCGTCTCCAGCCAAATCTCACTCATCTCTCAGAATTCAACTTGGATGTTCCCTCCTACAGGAATCCCACCAGATTGGCGCCTCTCAGGTCAAGAGCCTCTCTGGGCCCCGAGGGCCTAGTGGGCTACCACCATGCCAGTGGTGATCACTCTGGATCTGTGTCCCCCATAACACACCACCTTCAGAACGAGCACATGAGTGAGAAAGGAGAGGTGAGTCATTAGGGGAAACAGTGTGTTCTGTGGTCTTGGAACCATGGAGAAGGGAATGGGGATCCAGGTCAGTATCAGCATTTGAAAATACTTCCAAAGGGGGTGGCACCTGTGGGAAACAGTGTGTTCTGTGGTCTTGGAACCATGGGGAAGGGAATGGGGATCCAGGTCAGTATCAGCATTTGAAAATACTTCCAAAGGGGCGGCACCTGTGCCTCCGTGAGTAGGGGGCCCACCCCATATACCGAGGGTGATGAGTTCAAACCCAGCCCCAGCCAAACTGCAAGAAAAAAATAGCTGGGCATTGTAGTGGGCTCCTGTAGTCCCAGCTACTCGGGAGGCTGAGGCAAGAGAATCGCCTAAGCCCAAGAACTGGAGGTTGCTATAAGCTGTGACACCACAGCACTCTACTGAGGGCGACAAACTGAGACTCTGTCTCTAAAAAAAAGAAAGAAAAAAACTGAAGAATTGAAGAATTATAGCTCACTAACTAGCTGAGGACACCCTAAGAGGTGGCAGGAGGTGTGCAAACAGGTATCAGAAACAGCTTCCCTCAGCCCCCTCCTTTACACAGTGAGGATGGACAGAGGTTGGTCCTAGCTCCAGGTCTCTACCTGCTGTCCCCACCCTGGCTATTCTACCAGCCTCAAATTCCCCCCTCTGGCTCAAGGCTGCCCAGGGG
Source organism: Otolemur garnettii (assembly GCF_000181295.1). Taxonomy (NCBI): domain Eukaryota; kingdom Metazoa; phylum Chordata; class Mammalia; order Primates; family Galagidae; genus Otolemur; species Otolemur garnettii. The sequence continues at coordinate 4,336,580 of NW_003852543.1, read as the reverse complement.
GCACTGGAGTAAGAGCTGTCCCCACTGCTTTGGCCACAATTTCCTGGGGTCCAGGGAACCCAGTGGAGCTTTAGGGCTGTGCACTCTGTGAGAAAGCTGAGGGCACATGAAAGCCTCCAAAGGCATCATGTGGACTCAGCCAAGGCTGAGCAGATGCCACACAAGGCCATAGGCAGGCTGGCATTTGCTCAGAACCCTCTGCACACCCAGCCCAGGTGCTCCTACCTTGGTCAGATCAGAGTGACCCAGAGATCCTGTACTCCGGCACCCACTTCATCCCACTGCCCAGAACCACTGCCCTGGTGCCACACAGTAGCAGGACCCTCCCAGCTCTGGAATCACATGCTCCCCACCCAGCAAAGGCCTCTGGGAGGGGCATAGAGCCTTGGGCTTTTCTTCTAGTCAGTGTCAAGCAGCGCAGCCATCCAGAGAAGCAGCAGAGATGGGAGGGGCACAGGGCCAGGGGTGAGGAAGGCAAGGGGAGGGCAGGTGCCACAAGGAGGGCCCAGGATGCACTCACACTGGGGTCTGGAGCCCCATGCTCCCCTTCAGCTCTGTGGGGGCCCTGGCCCCATCTCAGCTGGCCACACTTTCCCCATCACAGGGTAGATAGTGCTAGAAAGGGGGAGATGGGCCCTGGAGCAGAGAAGCTGGCTCTTAACTACCTAAGGTCAGGGCAGCCGAGACACCAGCAGACACAAAGATGGGGCAGGTGAGAAATGACAGACACAGAGGAGGAGCTAGAGCCAGGGAGAGGGTCACAGTGAGATCCACAGGTAAGATGGAGTTCAGCTTAAGAGACCTAGAGAAGGTGAGGGGAAAGATTAGTGAGAGGATGGGAGCCAAGTAACAAGAGTTAGGAAGAAAGGCCAAGACAGACAAGAGACACAGTGCGGGGTCCCCAAAACACCCCAACCCTACCCCCACCACCTCATGAATGCCAGTAGGCTCACTATGGGTCCCTCCCCGCAGCAGGGCTTTGCTCCCAGTCACTGATTCCCAGCAAGTCCCATGTGAACAACCTCAGCCCTTGCAGCCCCCAAGCACCTCTGTGGTAGTGGAAGCCACTGGCACGTCCATGAAGGTGGCATCTGGCCCCTAACCTATAGCCCACAGCTTAACAGGGCCTAACATACTTCCCCACACACTCCAGCTTGATGTTTGCCAAGGAACACGGACCATAGGCTGGCCCAGGGGAGGTCCCCAGGGTGCAAAGAGTCCCCACCACTAGCAAGAGCACCGAGAGTGGGAAGACCCTCTGGTCCAGTCACTGGGGACCCAGGGAAAGGGCCTCGCTGGCCAAAGCTAGAACCATCTACTCCCCTACCCCGGGGCAGAGGAAGGGAAAGGGCTTTCTCTCCTTATATCCCAGGACCCTCCCCTGCTCAAACACCTTTTATGACTCCTCATTGCTTTTCAGATTTTCTAACTCATCCTGGATTTACCCCCTTTCCAGCCAACCCATGGGAAGGAATTGAGGCACAAAGAGATTAAGTAACTTGCCCCCAAGGAAAATTAGGGCCAATCTATATGTCCAATATGAGCATCCCTAGTGGATGTTAGTAAAATGGCATGAAAAACATTCCAGGCAGAAGCAACATTAAATGCAAAGGCTGAGAGGCTAAAGGGTCGACACAAGCATGTCAGGAGAACCCTGGAAGAAGGTGAAGGGATTTGGTAAAAGCTGCAAGTGTCCAGAAGTGAACATATTGCAGAGAACAGGACTGGGGACCTGGAGGCCAGGGAGGAGCCTGAGGCCTGTGTCCAGAAGTAAGGCAGGTGAGGGCGGATATGGGGCTCTGAGAAGGCCTTGGCTTGGGAAACAGTGCCACCTCGTGGGACTTCTTGGAACTGCATCACCCTCTTTTCATTGGTTCATTCACCAGACATTTCTTATGAACCCATTAGTTCCCACAGTATTTGACAACCAGAGGATCTTTTTTTTTCTTTTTTTTTTTTTGAGACCCTCAGTAGAGTGCCACAGCGTCATAGCTCACAGCAACCTCAAACTCGTGGGCTCAAGTGATTCTCTTGCCTCAGCCTCCCAAGTAGCTGGGACTACAGGCACCCACCGTGATGCCTGGCTATTTTTTGTTGCAGTTATCATTGTTGTTTAGCGGGTCCAGGTTGGTTCAAACCCGCCAACCACAGTGTATGTGGCTGCCACCGTAACCACTGTGCTACAGGCGCCGAGCCCAGAGGATTTTTTTTTTTTTTTTTTTTTGAGATAGGAGCCTCAAGCTGTCCGCCCTGAGTGCCGTGGCATCTCAGTTCACAGCAACCTTCAACTGCTGGGCTCAAGCGAGTCGCCTGCCTCTGCCTCCCAGCCATCATTGTTGTTTTGGCGGGCCGGGCTGGATTTGAACCCGCCACCTTGGGTGTACATGGCTGGCGCCTTAGCCACTTGAGCCACAGGCACCGAGCCAGGATCATTTTTTAATAGTGCCTTCCTATAAAATAAAATTATTTTCAGCACTTATCATTAAGTGAAACAAATAATAACGATGACCACTTAAGAAATGAAAGTCACAATGTATTTACTGTCTGTATTAATATTTTATGTAAGTTATTGTTCAGTAACTAAGAAGTGAATTCTAATAAAACTGAAATATCTGCAAACAGCACAATTTAAGAAGCCTCTAAACTGTACCACTGATGTAATATTTTTCTTAATTTTTAAACAATTAAAATAATGTTTGCATGTTAGTATTATTCAAATTCAGTAAGATAGTTCATATACAAACCAATACATGCATTTACCAACACAAATATATGTCATGGTTTACAAGGCATCTCTGTTATAAATTTTAAACACAAGGCATCTCCAAGCAGTCACACAGAATGACAAAGTTGAAGTAACTCCAGTTGCACGTCTTCAGCTTTACAATCACTGCCCCCTCATCATCTGTTCCGAGTGTAAACACAGGAAGCTATGCTCTCGTGCACTTAGAAACTCTCAAACATTTCCAAGCCTCTGCAAACCTGCTCTCAAAACCACTGCACGTAGCTAAATCTGTGTCTGGGGCTGGCTGTGTAACTGAGATTCTCCAAATGAACTTCATGTAGAATACAAAGGTCATTAATGGGTAAGTAATAAAATATGTTAATTTAAGTGTACATATAAATTATTAAACTCAGTGGTAAATAGTAAAGTCTAGTAAACAGAATAGGTCTGTATCTGAGTTAATAGTATTGTCACAGCATCAATTCCTGGTTTGAAAGTGTTCACATGTCACCAAGGCTCTGGGGTTCCTCTCTGCCATTACCTACCTGGGCCTTCGTTCCTGTCCCATGCCCACAGGCCCATAAAATAGCAACAGGTGCCCCAGATCTCCTGGCTTCACACTACAAATAAAAAGCAAGAAAATGCTTCCCAGAAGCCCCAGCAATTCTTGCCTCTGGACAAGCAAGTTCCACCCCTTCCCTGAGCCCATCACTGTGCCAAGAGCTCCAGGCACTGGCTGGGGCTGAGGGTGGAGCCAGATTCAGCTGAGGAAGGGTGTGGGGTATGATGCACACTCAGAAATGAAACAACAGGGCCCTGGCTCCATGTCACCACACCTGTTGGGTTCTGGGTTTCAACACCCCAATTTCCCATGTGGGCAAACTGAGGCAGCAAGACTTAAGGATGTTCTTCTGAGTGGGATGGAGCTAGCAATTGGGGCACCAGGTGGTGAAGACCCCAGCGGGGTGGGGGCTGTGGAATGAGGCAGTTGGTAAAATCTCCACAGGTGAAACCAGTGGGCATCTCGTGCAATCCATACAAGCCCATGGTCCCTTGGCCCTCACACCCACCCAGCCTCAGTTTCCCCACTCTACCTAAGTCCTTCACTCACATGAAGATGCTCCTAGGGCAGAGAAGTAGGAAAACCAGCCCTATCTTGCCGTAGGTCACTTCCAAGCTCTTCTCATAACCCAGCCCCCTCTCCTGGCTCCTCCCCTCGCCCCAGCAAAGATGACTACACACAAACAAGAGAAGCTGAGTTTATTCCAAGGATGTACTTCTTGCCATCTGAGAATTCCCAGGGTCTTCCCCCTTCAGCCTGGCCCTCTCAGGACCCCCCATTGTTCCCCAGGCAGAGAGGGGACAGGCAGGGAATGAGGCCTCAGACTCAACAGCCACAGCCCAGTTGGTAGGAAAAGCACTGAGCTGACCTCCACCTAACTCAAGGGCAGAAGATGAAAAGCAGGAGTGGGGTCCACAGTCTCTGAGCAGCCAGGGCTCAGCCACATGCAGCCTCGGCTCCCTGTGCGCACCCCGGGAGGCCCTCAGCCTTGCTTGCCAAGCCGTAGTAACAGGCCCGCATGCGCTGCTCCACGGTCTGGAAGTCTGGGCGATCCTCCCACCTGTGGGAGGTAGATCCAGCCATTGACCACACCCCAGAATCCGACTATAGCAGGACGCTGGCGAGTGTGGGACCATTGGGGTGGTAGAACACTGGGCATAAGTGCGCTGGGACTGGGTGTTGCTGTTGATGTACAGGATGCTGGGATAACCAGGGAGTGAGTTCTGACCACTGACGACTTAGGGAATGGATATAATTGGGTTTCAAAGTGGCCACTATCAACCACAGGGAATGGGTACTGAATGCTGAAGCAATGAGTGTGTGCCCAGGGCCGGAGTACTTATGTGCTCAACACAGGCTTAGATGGGTATAAGTACATGGCCCATAATCAAAGAGAAGGTTGAAGTACTGCAGGTGAGTGGGGAGCTGGAGTGTTAGCTGAAGTACAGTTCCAGTGGGGAGCTGGAGTGTTAATGGTGCTCTGTATAGGATATCCCCATGCTGAGCCAGGGTGTTGGTGCACTGAGTGTTTCCTGATAGAGGCTGGGTGAATACATGTTGGAGAAGGGCGGGCTGATCAATTAGAGTGTTTTGACCTCAATATCCTAAGCATTAGCCAGTAGGGTAGCAAACACTGGAGCGTCCACACGTTGCATGGTCAGTGAGGACGTCAGCTTGTTTGGGTACATGTTGCCTGTCATCTAATGATGAGGTTAGGAGTTGGGATGTTCATGTGTGAAGCTTCAACCAGAGGCAGGGTACTGACATATGAGTACTGACATACCCCAGTGTTGGCTTATCTGGGAATTAGGCATAGAGAGCTGGCTGGTGGGGCCCTGCAGTGTCCAATACTAGAGAATTATCTGACACCCTGAGCACTGGCGTCATACATTGGGCAGAGTATGGACTTATTGGAGAATTGCAGGGTCCTTGTGCTGTGAGTTCACTGGGGGCGCTGAGGTTTTAGACACTGGATCATTTCCATAGGCAGGAGGGCAGGGCGTTGCCCGCTGGGGCAGCCTGGGGCCAGCATGTTCACAGGTGAACTCAAGAGGAGGAAACTAAAGGTACTACAGGCTGGAAAAGCCATGAGCTGGACGAGGGTCTCCAGGTGGGATGACATTGGGTAGAGCTACATTTACACCCACTGATCAGGCATCAGGACCTCCTGCCCCAGGCCCAGAGGTTGTTCAGCCAGGTCCCCTCCCATCTAGGACTCACTTGTAGGTCCAGCAGTCAGTCATGAGTGAGTACAATTCAGGCGGACACTCCGGTGGGCACTCCATCCGCTTGCCTTGGTCGATAAAGCTCATGACCTCAGGACCCTTCATCTTCTGCTCAGGGCAATGTCAAGGCACATGTGAGTAACCAGGGGCCTCCCTCCTGCCTTGCCCCACCCACCACCTGTCCACTTCTGCCACCTGCCTTGTAGGGCTTCTGGCCATAGGACAAGGCCTCCCACATGGTGACTCCGTAGCTCCAGACGTCACTGCGGCTGGAGAACTTGCGGAAGTTGATGCACTCGGGCGCGTACCACTTGAGCGGCCACTTTCCTGCTGAGCGGGCCTGAAGAGGAGGAGATGCTGCTGGGGCAGGACTTGGGGACCCACCACCCACCCACCCATCCCCCTGGGCACCACTGGGCCAGAGCTCACAGTATAGTAACTGTCGTCAGCACCCAGAGCCTTGGAGAGGCCAAAGTCGCTGATCTTGGCATAGTGCCGGTTGACCAGCAGAACATTGCGGGCAGCCAGGTCACGGTGCACAAAGTTCTTCTCCTCCAGGTACTTCATTCCCATGGACACCTGGTGCAGCAGCTCGGCCACATTGCTGACAGGGATCTCCTCCCTGGTGAACAGAGCAAGGGGGCAGCTGGGAGAAGACAGCCCAGGGTCCCAGGGAGCAAAGCCCTCGTCTCCGCCTCAGCTGAGCACAAGCCAGATCACCACGTGCTCAACAGATGCCTTCCAAGCACCTGCAATGTGTTGGGTGTGGCACTAGGGACAGTTGTGAACAAAGCAGGCAAAAGCCTGCCTCATCCAGTCTCGAGACTATGTAACATGCCAGGCTACCATTACCAAAGTCACACCCCTGCCTACGCCCTTCGGGTGTCATGGGCTCCTCAAAGGTAACACAGCCTGTCCATGCACACACACAGGCACATGCTGGCTCCCCCACCCCATCTTCTCCAGCAGTCCTATCTACAGTGCTGCCCTCCTTCTCTCACATCCAAATAAGCCTGGCAGCTCTGCCCTCAGATTCTCTCTAGAATCCCCCATTTCATCCCACCTCTGCTTCTGCCACCCTGCCACTGGCAGCCCTATCCTCACTCACCTGGGCTGGAGTGGTCAGCTCTGCCTGGACCTCCCAGCCCTGAGCCAGGTCCTGCCACTCCTCTGCTCACAGCCCCCCAGGTTCCCCCTCAGGGTCAAAGTCCAAGTCCCCCTTCTTATACCTATAAGGCCCTGCACAACCTGCCCCACCTCAGCTCCCTGCCCACTGCCATGTCACACCAGGTAGGGGCCTCAGGGCCTTTGCACGGCTGTGCCCTCTGCCAGGAATACTCTCCCCCAGAGCTGTGCCTGGTGGCCTCCCTCAGTTTGCTCCCTGCTCACCACACCTCCCACCCCAGAATGGGTGGCTACACTCATTCCCACAGCACCACCTTCCAACATACTCCTGATTTTATCATGATTATTTATTGCCTCTCTTCTCCATCCTGAAAACAGGGCAAAGATCTTACCCTCTTTTATTGGCTAATAAATCCCAAGTGCTAGTAACAGTTCCTGTCACAAAGTGCCCAATGAGCTCCTGTCCAATGACTGAATGCATGAGCCAGGGACACACTCCCGGCACACGACGGTATGTGCGCCAGCAAGAGTGGACATTAGCAGCGCATGCATGTCTGTGAGGGGAAGAGTTCATGTCTATGAGGGGAAGAGTTTGGGGCACAAGGGAACACAAATGAAACTGCAAACATTTCAGTAAAGGGGCAAACAGCAAATGTTCTCTGGTCTCCATCACATATTCTTCTTTGTTTTAGGTCCTAGTTTTTTTTTTTAACACTTTAAAAAGGTAAAACCATGCAATACAAAAACAATGCCGTTTGCTGTCCCCGCGTTAGGCTCCAGACAATCAAAGATGGGCAGCTTCCTGTGGGGCCTGAGTTTGGCCCAGAGAGTCTGGGTGACAGTGATGGAGCTAATAGCTATAAAGTTCTCACTGTTCTAGCACTTTATAAGTATGGACTCATTTAATCCCCAAGACCCCCCTGAGGTAGATCCTGCCATCTCCACTGTGGTATAAACGGGGAAACTGAGGGAGGACAGCTCTGCCTGGTGGGCCCAAGTATGTTCAGGGGTATAGCGTGTGTCCATGAAGATGTAAAAACAGGTGTGAGCACATGGGGTGGTGTGCGACGGGAACAAGCATGGGCACATTCCCAGGGATGGGCACCTATGTCCCTCTTTCCCTGAGGGTCCCCACCCAGCCCGTAGCCCAGCCCCCAGGGGCTCACTTCTTGCCAACCAGGAACTTGTGCAGGGGCCCTCCGCCTGCCATCTCCATGACCAGCATGAGGGCCTCAGCCTGGCAGACGCCAATGAGCCGCACAATGTACGGGTTGTCCAGCTGGTGCATGATCTGTGCCTCTCGCATCATCTCGTCCTTGTCCGTCTTCTCCGTGCCCTGCTTCAGCACCTTGATGGCCACGTCGATCTGCTTCCTGCTCAGGTGGAGGACCCGACAGGGAGGCGTATGGGTGAGCAGCCCCAGCCCTGCTCCCACCCACCTGGTGTCTCTCTTCCTCCCTAAGTTGTCTGGTGGACACTGGTTCCCTGCCCAGGTCAGGGCCAAGGAGCTCATTCCCTGGCTGCTAGGAGTGTCCTCTGAGGATAGCTTGCAGCCAAGTCCCTCAGCTGGAACTACCCAGCACTGAAAAGAAGCCCTCATTCAGTCTCCCTCTCCAGGGCAGCCTGTATCATGGCTCGTGGATGTAGGGCCAGGGGCCTCTCTGCAGCGCTCCAGGGACGGGTGCCTGTCCTTAGCCAGCCTCTCCCAGGCCCAGGCCTGCATCTCTGGCTCCCTCTCAGGTGTCCGGAGCTCTCTGGGGAACCCTCCAATGTGTTTCCTGCTCCTTCCCCACAGCCTGGGGTCCCACTCCCCTCTACTCCCCAGGCAGCAGTGCATCCAGCACGGCAGGGGTGGCCATACTTGCGCATGCGGTAGACGCCCTGGCGCACTGAGCCAAAATTGCCACAGCCAAGTTCAATGTCAGCTACGAGAAGGTTCTCACGCTTCAGGAAGAGTTTCTTGTCCTTGAGTTCCTCGGGGTCACTGTAGGGGCTCTCATACACACTCGTGTCCATGGGCATCGGCCGCTGTTTGTCTGAAGACGCTAGGCGCGCTGGGCACACACACAGCCACACACCCGCAGGTCAGGGGCAGGGAGAGGACAGAGGGGTGGGGGGAAATTCTCAGCCCCTACAAGGTTTGTGCCCATACAAGTGTGTGCTCCACAAGGGCATGCACAGCACATGTGTGCACATGCGTGTTCATGTGTGTATTGATGTGCATGCACTTGCACACACTCCTGGTCACGGCTGTGGGTGCCCTGTGAAGCCATGAACGAGTAGACTCCAGAGGCAAGAGCATCAGTATCCGTGTGTCATCACTAGCATGTCAACTGCGGCACGTGTGTGTGCACGTTCACACCTGCACACTTGTTGAGACCTGCCCGTGTCTATGTTCACACCACGCAGCCATGTTTACAACACCTCCACAGGTGAGCATCTGGGGGCACGTGTAACCAGGTGTGTTCTCTGCACACACGTGGGTAAGTGAAAAATATGAGCACCCACAGCAGAGTGTTAGGAACATGGGCTCCGAAGCCTGTCTGTCTGGGCTCAAATCCCACCATCAGCCCTGCCTGGCTGCGGGACCTCAGACAGCACTTCCCTGCCTCTCTCACCTGTGCAAAGAGTAGTTACCAACACCACTTCCTGTGGCATGCAGGGAGGGTGCAAGGAGCTCACACAGTGACCTTGGAACGTGACTGGCACACTGCAGGAGCTCAACAAATGTGTGGTGTGCACAGGGAGCCCCAGGTGTGGGCAGCTGTACCCCTGTCCTGGAATGCACTCACTGGGGCAGGCCAAGTCAGCCACAGGCCTAGCCTGACCCATGTGGTCCCCAATGAAACCCCACAGCCCAGACTGGCAGAAGCCCCACACACACCCCACACCTCTGCTAGCTCACCTGGTTCAGGTGTGTATCCATCTGAGTTGAGGGTGTCGACCCGTCTCTGAGGCTAAAGGTCACAGGGTCAACAATAGTCAACAATCTCAAGCTGGGGCTCCCAGCCTCTCCCATGTGACCCATGTACTCTGAGGACTCCCCAGAGACAAGGCCAGAGGCACCCTCTTCCCCACCATCACACCCCACCATCTATCCCAGCCTTCCCTGGGAGCCGACCCACCCGGCTTTGCCCTAGCCCCCAGTTCTGCAGAGGTGCAGACTCACGTGGGTTAAGGTGGAGGGGTGTGCTGGGAGCGTGGGAGCAGCAGCCTCTGGAGACAGAAAGGGCAGTGAGCAGTGGGGGCTTGGCTGCAGCCCCACCGGCCACCCTCCCACCTGCCTGCCACACACCTGAGGTGGCGCTATTGTTGGGACAGGCCTCCTTCAGGCAGTAGATGAGCCCATCAGCCTTCAGCTTCAGGTACTCCACTAGCTGTGGGGAGCAAGCAGCTGGCAGGGGCTCCTGTTCTCCCCAAGAGCCCCGTCTGAGCACAGCATCTCCCTGAGAACAGGGTGAGTTGGTAGCCTACCTGCCAAAGCGTGTCAAACTTGGTCCCTTCAGGAATGCAGTACTTGCCCGCCTTGTCCTGGCTGATGAGGTAGTGGTACACAGTCTTCCCATAGATGAGGGACAGTGCGTATGTGCCCTGCTCCTTCCGGGGCCTCAGCCTAGAGCAGCAAGGCAGGGATGTCACCCCAGCAGCCACCTAGGGCCCTCCTACTGTGCCTCTGTTTCACACACAGGCGCATACACCAATGCCCAAAACCCCCATGCAAAGCCAGGCTCGGTGGCTTATGCCTGTAATTCTAGTACTCTGGGAGGCTGAGGCAGGTGGATTGCTTGAGCTTATGAATTAGAGAGCAAGAACAAGACCCTGTCTCTAAAAATAGCCAGACATTGTGGTGGGTGCTTGTAGTCCCAGTTACTTGGGAGGCTGAGGCAAGAAAATCACTTGAGGCCAAGAGTTTGGGGTTGCTATGAACTGTAATGCCACAGCACTCTACTGAGGGTAACAAAGTAAGACTGTCTCAAAAAAAAAAAAAAGAACATGGAAAAGTGGCAAGGACTAGGGAAGCTGAGGGGAGGCTCTGCTCAACCTTCGGACAGCTAGTAATCAGCAGTGGGTGAAGCAGGGTTGGGGGGGCTCAGGCATGTTCACAGGGAGATATATAGTTGTCCAAGGGCAGACAAGCGGCCATTCACAGTGACATTCACTCCAGCATAGTCAGACACTCAGTCACCCATGGCTGGAGGAGACTCAGCCATGGGTCTTGGTGGACACCTATCCACAAAGGAACATCTGGTCCACCACAGTGGAATACCAGACACCTGCTATTCACTGGAGGACACAGTCATCCACAGATCCCTTGGTCATCAAGGGAAACATTTGGCCACACACGGACAACCGTGCAGGAATACTTAGCCGTCTACGGCAAACACACAGCCTTCAACAGGTAAGCTTAAAGCCATTCTCTTGGGGAGAGAAAGTCATTTCTACCCAAAGACCTACACAGAAAAGTATAACTCCATGACTAGCTCACAGGGCACCTTTTCATCACAATAGACTGAGCAGTAATCATAATAGACTAAGCTTTGATAGAATGAGAACTTTGGTTACTGTCTGGCTGGAAGTTTTTCAAAATAAATATAGAAATCTTCCATGTTTATGATGGAAATTGAACCCCTCCAAATAGAATAAGAACCTGTCCCCCTGGGGCAGTGCCTGTGGCTCAAAGGAGTAGGGTGCTGGCCCCCTATGCCAGAGGTGGTGGGTTCAAACCCAGCCCTGGCCAAAAACTGAAAAAAAAAAAAGAATAAGAAGAAGAACCTGTCCACCCATTCCCACCGGCCCCAAGTACACACAACAATTTAGTCAGATACCAGCACCCTTGCATTAAATCTCACAGTGAAACCAGTCAACATTTCCCACAGAACCATTTTGTTTTGAGTCACTAGCATGAGGCTCCATTCTGGGGTTCAGTGTATACTTCCAGTGAATAAGACAGGGCAGCTGGCCTGGAGGTCTCAGAGCTATGGAAGCTGGAAGCACTGACCATTGATCTCAGGGATTAATGGCTTGCCAAGTGGGCACTCTCTAACATGCAAATTCTCAGACAGGATTTGGGCCCTGTCCATGGATGTTCATTCACTGGATAAATATCTACTGAGTCTCAACCACAGGCCAGGCACTCTTCTGAGGGCAGGGATAGGGTAATGAGACAGATGTGGGTCCACCTTGCAATTAGGCCCATCCTTTGGCCAAAGGAACACTCTGGAAATATCTCCAGAGTGAAGGGCACAGGGTCAACTGCGACCATCCCATTTATTCCTCAACAGCATGTTCCCCAAAGAACAACACAATGAAGGATGGTATAGTTCCCAGGCTAGCCCACAACAATCTGGGGATATAGAGAGATATGTAAATTGGGGCGGGAGGAATCATGAGGGAGCACCAAGGGCAAGGAAGAGAACCTCAAAACAAAAATAGGAAGTATCCCATAGATAGAAAATCACTTCCCTCACTATGCTGGTGGGCTAGCCTGGAGGTTATAGTCTCTAGTGATTAGTCATCATGTGAAAATATGTTTTACATAACAACCTTAAATTTTAAACTGGCAACAGAAACTCAACACCAAGCTTGGGAACTCTGTGACCACAACCATGTGAATGTGCCCAGGCTAGCCTGCTGGGTGATGATGGCACTGGAGCCAGTTCGTCCTCATCACACTGAGCCAACAGCCAGGCACATGAGCGTGGCCATCCCAAATTATTCAATCCCAGCCCAGCTAACCCAAGCAAAAAGAATTATGCAACTGGCTGACAGAATGATGAGAATTAATAAACTGCTGGTTTGAGCCAGTAATTTTTAGGGCAGTTTATTACACAGCAAAAGCTAACTGATCGAAATGCAAAGGTTTCCTCTTAGAGGAAAAAAACCCTATCTTAAGTTGTTCAAAAGCTGTCCTTGCAGCTGGGCATCACCTGCAACATGCATTGAGGAGTTCCCTCAGAAGCCTTAGAAACTTCACTCCACTTTACAGAGTAAATCTGTAAGATAGGGTGAAAAATTATTTTATCAGCCGACAAAAGAACCTTGGGGAGGGAAATGCTTCTGTGGGAGACCTTAGTAATTGTGTAGGCCTTACATGGGTGGAGAAATCAAGGGAATGGTCTTCTCCCCAAGTGGGCTAGGGGAGAAAGGTGACAGTGAGGATTCCACAAGGCAGGGTGTCAGGCCAAGAAGCTCTCAGGGGACAGGAGGCACCAGGAACTGTTCCTCCAGGTTTCTTAGGGGAGAATACTGGACCTCCTGAGGTCATGGGAGAAAAGCAAGCACAAGCTTCTCTATAACTGAAGGCCAGAGCAACCTCAGCTGACATCTGGATGACATCTGTTACACAAAAGAACCTGTGTCCAAGCCAGAGGGCAGCAGCCCCAACAGGACTTTCAAACACCCAGTAGAGTTTTTAAAATAGTGTTAGAGATTCTTTCACAATAATAAACTCACAAACACACACACTCACCCACATATAATAAGAGCAAACTGAAAGTCACAGTAGTAGAGGGCAAAAATAAAGAAAATGAAAACAAGAGCTAACACTGAATACATTTTTCATATACTGTTCTATGGCTTTACCTATATTAATTTGTGTAATCCTTCTAACAGACCTTCGGTAGCTACTGCTATCATCTGCGGACAGTTAGAGGGAGTTGCTTCAACACCCTCCAGGGCTCCCACCTCACTCAGGGAAGTCACCTCCCTGCCTCCCATTCTCACCCTCATGACTTGCCTCCAGGCACAGTGGCCTCAGTATTTCTCAAATGCACCAAATAAGGTTCCTGCCTCCTGATCTTTCCACTCGCCAATCTGTTTGGCAGGAACATCCTTCAACCTGAAATCTACATAGCTCACTCTAACCCCCTGTGGTTCTCAACTCAAAAATCAGCTTCTCAGAGCTGCTCACATCTGTAATCCTAGCACTCAGAGAAGCAAGGTGGGTGGATTGCTTAGGCTCAGTTGTTCAAGACCACCTGAGCAAGAGTGAGACTCCCATCTCTGCTAAATGTATAGAAAAAACTAGGAGGACATAGTGGTGGGCACCTGTAGTCCCAACTACTCTGAAGGCCCAGGCAAGACGATGGCTTGAGCCCAAGAGACTGAGGTTGCTGAAAGCTATGACTGAGGTTGCTCTACCCCAGGCAACAGAGTGAGACTCTGTCTATTAAAAAAAAATCAGCTTCTCAGAAAGGCCTCCTCTGGCCACCTAATCTAAAATTGCAACCTCCTCCCACCCAAACACATAGAACTAACCATCATCTGGCACAGTCCATATCTGACTGATTCACTCCGCATTTTGTCTACCTGCCCCATGAGGACAGGCACTTGCATTGGGTTCGCTGCCATGCCATCAGTGACTGGTACACAGTAAGTATTCAGTAAATGCTAAAGGCAGACAAGTTCGGCTGCTTGCCCAGAGTCTCCCCAGCCAGTAGTAGGTGACAGAAGCTGTATTTTAACCCAGCCCACTCAACTACCAGGGCTCTCCTAGTCGCTGCCACTACTTTTCTTAGCGCATGTGAGCACAGGCACACCCCTCCCGGCCCATCTGTACCTTCAGGTCTGCCCCAGCCCCTACCCAGTCCCAGGCCCCAGGCCCCACATACAGGAACTTGCCGTCAGTCTGCGACCCCGAGTAGAGCTTGCGCTCAGCCTCCTCACGCGTCAGGCTGCTGTGGTACCAGGGCATCCGCTCGTGGGCGGTCGTGGCAATGAGCTTTTCCACCTGGGGGGCCTGGCTGATGATAGCCTGTTCCAGCGCTTCACCCTGGGGAAGGAGAGCAAGAGGATTGTAGGTAGCCACAGGAACCCCCTTCCATCTGCAGGGTCCTCCCGATCACCCTGTCCCATAAGATCCACCACCACCACCACCCCCGCCCACCCCACTCGGCTGTCCCTATGGTTGCGTTGTGCAGTTGTTGCAGACAACCGCCGCCTTCTCCACAGTCCCCTCTCCAATCCATCCAGGAGGAACCAGGCACCAGGCCCCACCTTCCAGCCTGGCCCCAAGCGCATTTCCAGCTTGAAGGTTCGATATAGGTGGGTGCGCACCGCGCTGTCGGAGTCGTGCGGGCCATGGAAGACTTCAGCCATGGTCCCAGAGGGCCGCCCTACCTTGGGGTGCACGCTCGCCCCGCGCACCATTTTCTCAGGCCCTGACCGCAGTCCAAGTGTCGCCCTCACCGGACCCCTCCACCGCCCCTCCCCTGGGTGCCGCCCCCTTCAGATTCCAAATCAGACGGCTGGCCGAAGGCGACCGCTCCTTCTCTCCCCAGAATCCCCACGCCGGGCCCCGGCCCCAGTGCTCTCACCTCCAGCTTCCACGTCTGGCGCACGTAGTCGCGTACCATGGCGTCGCGCAGGTTGTCGAAGACGCCGGGCTGCGGCTCTAGGCCGGATGGCCGGTTGCACGGCTTACGCAGGTTGCAGGGCAGCCCGTCGGGGTCGCGCGAGTAGAACTCGCAAAGCTCCGCGGGGCCGCAGTGTGCCTTGCCGCCCGCAATGGCGTAAGTGCCGTTGAGCTGCCGCTCAATGGGGAAGTGGTGGAAGCGCACGTCGTGCACGAGCGACAGCACGTAGCCGCCCAGCGAGCGCAGGCACTGGCGCAGCAGGAAAAGCCCGTCGGCCATGCCCGCCAGTTTCAGGTGATCCTCGGCCTCAGCGCGCGAGATGCTGCCGTAGAAGAAGGGCAGGTGCGCCGCGGGGTCCGGCATCGCCGCTGCCGCCCCGCGCGGGTTGCGCGGCCTTGCACCTAGCCAAACCCTGCGGGTTCACATGGGGATTGGAAGCACATCAGGGCCTGCGCCTGCCGACCGTGCAGAGCCTGCTTTGTGCCAGAGTCAACGTGGAGAGGAGCCGCAGCTTGCTGGGCATAGATGGCGGAGTCCCAAACTCCTCCCTTACTTTGCAGACAACTTGTGCGGCCTTTCCTACACCACAACTGGTCCCCACACACCCACACTTGGAACCATCCATTGATTGCCCAAACACGTGTTGACTTCTGACTGTGTTTCAAGGTGCAATGCTGGGGATATGGGTGCAAAAGGCAGGCATGGTCCCTCCCTGCCCTCCGGAACAGAGCACTCTAAGGAGGAGGAGGGGTGCACTAAGCAAAGAAAGGAACACAAATACTATTTACAGATTGAGGTCAAGATTCTAAAGGAAATAGGTAGAGTGATATCAAGAGAGAAAAGAGGTCACCGTAGCTAGACTGGTCACTTTTTCTGAGGCTATAGCACCTGAGTCAAGTTCAGAAGGAGGAGGAGGAGCAACTTTTCAAAGAGCATGGGGAGGCCAGTTGGGTATGTTTGTGTTCAAGAAAGGGTCGTGGGTGCCCTTCGTAGTTATGCAAATATAAGGAGGGGGGATAATGAAAGTTTTTGTGGAGTGAGAAAGGCTGCCTCTGCCCTGGGTGACCAGGGGCATCCAAGGATGGGCCCTGGGACTGAGAAGATACCAGAATGACACTCAGGGAAGGTCTGGGTCAGGGTAGTTGGAGGAAGAACCAGAATCTGCATTTTAACCAGATCGATTCTAACTCTGGAGTTGAGAGCCAAGGGGGCCGCAGGGTGGGTATCTAGACGTCCCAACAGTTACAGACAGGCAGGCATTCCAGAGATTAATAAGGGACTGCATTTGTGTCATCACCTGGAGACACATGTCACCATTCCATAGAGTGGGGAGGTGCTGGGCACAGTGGCTCAGGCCCGCAATCCCAGCCCTCTGGGAGGCTGAGGCAGGAGGATGACTTGAGTGCAGGAATTAGAGACCAGCCTGAACCACAGTAAGACCCCATCTCTATTAAAAATAGAAAAATTAGCCAGGCATGCTGGCATGCATCTGTAGTCCCAGCTATTTGGGAGCCAGAGGCAGGAAGATCAGTCAAGCCCAGAAGATTGAGGTTGTAGTAAGCTACAGTCACCACCACACTCCAGCCCCAGGTGACAGAGTGACTGAGACCCTGTCTAAAAATGGAGAAGGGAGAAGAAGGAGGATGAGGAGGAGGAAAAAGAGGAGAAGTAAGAAAATATAAAAATAGAAAGAGTCAGGAAGGCTACTCACCTGAAAGAAATGGAAATTTACACAAAATCTGTTCAGGGACAGTTACAGTAGTTGTATTCACGACTGCCAAAATTGGGAATAACGTAACTGTTTCTCAACAGATGAACAGATAAACTAGTCCAAGCCCACAATGGAAGACTTCTTAGCAACAAAATGGAACAAAATGCTAATACATGCAATAACATGGATGAATCACAAAGGCGTCATGTTGAGTGAAAGTCAGACTCAGAAGGCTGTGCCATCCCATCCAAAACCATAGTGAGGGAGAGCTCCTCCGTGGTTGCCAGCATTGGGGTGGGGAGAGGAACTGCTACCAAGGGGCATGAGGATTCAAATTGGGGGAATAATCTACAACTTGACTGAGGTGGTAGTTTCGCAACTGTATGCATTTGTCAAATCTTGGAAAGTTTTGCTAAAATAGTACATAAATTTTACTATATGTAAATTGTACCTCAGTTGTTTATATTAAAGGGGGAAATGAGCTGGGAGGTGCAGACATACTGGGTACTAAAAATAATAACTGAGATAGGAAAACTTATTAAGGACTGTCTCCACTCCTATCTCTTTACCTCTCACCCTCTCATCCAGCCTTGAAGTCTGCCCCTGCACTCCAGGCTACTCCTCAACACTGCTGTCACCACCAGTAGGTGGTGGGCATTAGGCAAACACTAGTGCCCTTCTCAATACTGGGTCCCCTGAGTGATGGACACTGGTGACCCAGTGCTGGAGCCTCACAAATTTCTCTGGTCCTTAACAATCCCCCTAGCTTGCCTCCTCTCTCTCTCTCTGATCATTCTTGCTCTCTCTTCCCTCCCCCACCCCAGCCCCTCTCTTGGGTCATCCTGTGTATGGCTACACATGCTACCGCACCCACCTCTCTCTAGCCCAGATCTCTCGTCTGAGGTCACTTTGTACTGGCATCACCTCTTTTGATCTCCAGGACTGTTTCTATTAATACAAACTGAGATTCAGATCTCACTCACATGGTATCTGTGGTTGGTTGGCTGAACCCCACAGTCTGTTTCCACATGAGCTGAGCTCTGAGCTCTGCAAGTGGCTCTCAGACAATACTTCCCAAGCTCTCCCTTGCTCAAGACCCTACAATCTAAAGTCCTCAGGGCCTTGCTCCAGCCGAGCTGTGCTACTTGCCCTCCTTCAAATTTGATTTCATACTTTCATCCATGCAACACCCTCCACTTGGTGGGCCCACCTCTCCTCTGCCCTCCTCTTGTCCCCAGATCCAGCTGCCTATCCTTGACCCTGATCCTCTCAGACTCATAGAACTGTTCCCACAAAGCCTTAGGGCTCAGGGCCAGGCAGCCAGGTGGGACTTGTCCAGGGACAGTGGGGAGGGGAGTAGGTAGCAAAGCTGTTCCCAGGGCAGGAAGCTGTGGCAGGAAACTGTCAGTGACACAGTTTGAGAAGCTCCTCCCCACAATGGCCGCAGGTGCAGCCTGGGTAGACGGAAGTGGGTTAGGGCAGAAAAGGAGCTAGAGGAGGCTGGCCTCAGGGAGGGTGCAGGGGCACTGGCCACCTTGGGCCCAGGCCAAAGGCTCCCAGAGGTAGGGACATTTCCCACACTACCTGCCAGCAAGGACACCGCAAAAGCCAGCACTGCCCTGCTCCCACCATCCGGGCCTGTCCGAACCCTCCTTACTAGTCACACAAGGGGCCAAGTTCCCAGGGACCCTATGGCCAGAGATGTGGGGCTGCCCAGAGAAGGTGGGCAGGAGGCAAAATGTGAAAGGCCAGGGAGTGAGAAGGCCAAGGTGAGAAGCAGGAGTGTTGACACAAGCAGAGTCTCTGAGAGCAGCTGCATTCAGGCCACACTGTACCCCCGCCCCCCAGGAGTCACCCCCATGAAGCCTGTCATGCCTGGGCTGCCCCAAGGAGCTTTATCCAGGGCTCAGGCAGAGCCAGGTTAGAAGTCCTGACTCTGTTGGCCTGGTCATCCCCCAGCCCAGCCTCCTCTTAGCTCAAAGTTCAGAGACCTAACTTGGCCTTCCCAGAGTTTATGGTGGCTGGGTCGGGTCAGGCCAGAGAGGGCCATGGACACCAGCCCTGTTCTCATAGTCCAGACCCTGGGAGGAGGAGGAAGATGCCTCCTCAGAGTGTCTGCCTAAAATTCCACCATTCAAAGGTCTCCTTTGGGTAAAGACAGCGTTGAAGCACTGTGTTCCGCAGAGACCAGAAACACCCCAAACATGCTTCAAAGGAAAAAAAGAGTCAAGGTCAAATATGTTTTCAAACACTGTGGAAAGCACACCGAAGGCTTTCAGAAGACCTGTATGGAAGGGCCCTTTTTAGCTATGTTGAATTCCTACACACCCCGTAGCAGAGCCTGGAAGGTCCATTGCTCCTGGAACATACTCTGAGTATCACAAGCCCCCACTCCACGCCCACTGGGACAGCCCAGAGGGAAGACTGAGGCAGCCCAGCTGCAGAGGGATCACGTTAACCCTCTGGCCCTGGCAGGAGGGGCAGAAGAAGCACCAGCTCCACACACCACCCCGGCCCAAAGCCAGACCGGTCCGCACCCACGGTGCTGCTGGATAGGATCTGGCCCCTCGCTGCCCACACCTCCTCCTGCAGACCCACCACCATCCTGCTCCCACTCCAGCTTCTGGCTCCCTCTGAACTGCCAGCCTTTGCTTGAGAGCCTGAGGGCCCCCTGAAGCCATGTTTCCTGGTCTCGACTCCTAGTCTGAGGTGCTCCCTGTGCCCACCAACAAAGGCAGCATTAGCATGAGTCTGTCAGCAAAATGCCAGATTGGTCACCCAATAAGCCACCATCGCAGCAATTAGTCATTTATCTATTTTTCCTGACACTGGGGGTCAGACTCGAATCATGGAATCGTGAACCCACCACATGATGGCAGTGAGGTAAACTCACCAGACCTGGAAAGCAGTGCCAGCAAAAGTGTCCGTCACTGGGAGATTGCAGGGATTCCACAACGTGAGACATGCCGAGCACCGAGCCTGGGGTCTTCTCTGCTTGCCACCCTCTAGGGCTCCCACTTCACTCAGGGTAAAAGTTCAAGTCTTCAAAGGGGACCCCAAGGCCTTGCACAATGCAGCCATCGTCTCCGCGCCCTCACTCTCCTCCAGCCACACAGGCCTCCTCAGGTCACTTATTCAGTTCCTTGAACAAATCAGGTCTGGTGCAACCTTAGGGCCTTTGCACTGCCTGTTCCCTCAGCCTGATCACCCTTCCCCCAACATCCTCCACTTCATTCAAGTCCCTGTCTAAATGTCACCTCTTCAAGAGACCTTCCTTGACCTCCTCTAAAAATAGCACCCCCTTCTATCTCTAGCCTTTGTCCAACTTTATGCTCAGGACATGAAATATGAGATTGTATCAACTTGATAACATGTTACTTTTATCCCTGTTAGAATGTAAGCACCATGAGAGTGGAGATTGTCTTGTTCCCCTCCCTAGACCAGCAAGGCACTGAGGTACCAAATACATGTTCACGGTGTGCAGAGGCCACAGACACGGGCTGCCTAAAAAGGGAGGTGGTCTGCTATGAAGGGTGGAGACACCTCTGTGTGTCCTTGGAACCTGACAGCCTGGTGAGAGATGAGTGGCCACGGTGAAGTCCTTAGCAGAGAGAATAAATGGCGGGTCTATAGCAGTGGTTCTCAACCTTCCTAATGCCTTCTAATGCCGCGACCCTTTAATACAGTTCCTCATGTTGTGGTGACCCCCCCAACCATAAAAGTATTTTTATTGCTACTTCATAACTGTAATTTTGCTACTGTTAGGAATCGTAATCTAAATGTCTGATATGCAGGCTGTATTTTCATTGTTACAAAGGGGTCACAACCCACAGGTTGAGAACCACTGTAGGCTCCCTCCACTAAACATGGTGGGAGATGAGAGGAGCCACCAGAGGACCCTGGGCACAGGCTGGTCCCTCTGCCCAGAGGAGTGCCCATACCCCTCACCCATCTACATGCTTTGGGCCCCCCCCAATGTCCCCTCCTCCCAGAAGCTTTCCATGATTCCCATTCTCTCCCCAGTCTGGGTCAGGCTGCTCCACTGGGCTCCCACGGCCCGTGTGCTCTCACATCACAGCCTGAAGGCTGCTATCTGCTTGCTCCTCTGCCTCCAAGGACAAGGCACACAGCTGAGCTCTCCGAGACAGGGCACACAGTTTTCTTGTTTATCTTATTTTCTATGGCCACCCTGCTTCCTCCCAATAAATATCTATCAGACAGTAACAACCACCACAGAGCTTCTGGGCTGAGGACTGTACCAAGCCTTTTATGAGCACTACCTATTAAATCTAACCCTCATCGCAACTCCATTAAATAAGAACTCTTATCCCCCTCCCTCAGCTAAAGAAACCAAAGCTCAGAGAGGTTAATGTCATGTTCAGAATCATGCAGCCTGCAAGCAGCAGCCAGGACTCAAACCCAGGTCCCTCTGGCCCAGCAGCCACCCAGTTCATTCTAGTGAATGCTCATTAGGAGGGCAGAATCCATGGCTCCCAGAGGCTCCCACATCCCCCACAAACCCTGGCTGTCCCTGGATTTTGAGATGTCTTTGACTGTCAAGGCCTAGAGACCTGGGAGAGTTGGAGTTGGAGAGTTGGGAGTCAGGTTCCCAAATTTAGCAGCCTCTGTAAGTGTCTGCTTGCTGACTGAACAATGTCCCTCCACACCCTCCCACAGCGAGGCCAGCACCCCAACCCAACTTCTACTGCCTGAGTTCCAATAGCTGTGTGACTTCATCAAGGAGCTTTCCCTCTCTGGGTCTCAGACTCTGTGACTGTGCGAGGGAGATGGAGAAAGGTAGTGTGAGCTGGAAGGACAGAGTTGGTGAGACAGGGGACAGCAAGGAGCTGTCCTGAGCCTTGTAGGATGTTTAACAGCCTGTATAAGCTAAATGCCACAACATACCTGAGTCATGACCAGATACATCTCCAGACACTGTCAACTGTCCCTGCAGCCCAGG
Organism: Otolemur garnettii; assembly: GCF_000181295.1. Classification (NCBI taxonomy): domain Eukaryota; kingdom Metazoa; phylum Chordata; class Mammalia; order Primates; family Galagidae; genus Otolemur; species Otolemur garnettii. The sequence continues at coordinate 4,314,918 of NW_003852543.1, read as the reverse complement.
GAGGCACGATCAGCTCTGGACCAGAACACTGCCTTAAATCTGCTCCATGGGTGGGGCAGGGAATGGTCAGCATAGAGTGGTCTGGTTGCTGTCCCTAGGAGAGTCTGTGGGAACTGTGGAGTCCAGAGCCGGTAATAATAACTATGATGACAGCAAGATGTTTATCTCACACCTATTACACGCCAAGCATGCGATATATTCACTCATTTAATCCTCATGAGAACCCTGGGAGGGAAGGATTTGTAGATGGGGAACATGAAGCACAGAGAGGTGAAGTAACTTGCCGAAAGTCACACAGCTGATAAATGTCAGAACCAGATTAGAGCCAGGAAACCTGGCTTCAGCATGTGCCCATTAACACCATCCAGCTGCCTGCCCAGGGCCACAGGGGTGAGGTTACAAGACAGGTGAGCAAAGGAAAGAGATCTCTGGATTCAGCAGAGGGAAAATCTTCATTTAAGGACCTTCCATCCTGGAAGTTCCTGACTAATTTCCCAGCAGGTCTTTGTTAAGCACCTACTGTGTATTTGTTTCCTTGGCCAAGACAAAAGTAATGAAACTCACCATGAGCTGTTCACCGCATGAACCCCTGTTCCTTCCTGCTCAGATTCTGTCCTGCCTAGGACACCTGCACCACTCTCACCCAACAGCCAATAACCAAGCACTTACTAGATGCCAGTATTTGCATCTGCATTTAGTGGACACATAAACTGAGGTTCAGGGAGGCCAAGCAACATGCCAGGGACACACAGCAGTTGAGCAGAACTTGAATGGTTTGGGGCTTCACTCTGCAGTTCCCCCCTTTAACATGAACTTGCCTGCTAGAGGCTCAAGCCTACTCTGACCCTCTCGTAGGAAGCATTGGCATTTTGTTCTTCAAGTTCACAGCCCTGTTGAGTGACCCTTGTATTCACAGCTGGGGGCCAGAATATACATTTGCTTTCTCTGGAGGTTTCTCTGCTTCCTAAGCCAAGGATGCAGCCCTGATAAGGCCCCGAATACCAGAGACCAGGCATCCTCAAACTACGGCCCGCGGGCCACATGCAGCCTGCCTAGGACAATTATCTGGCCCGCCGGGTGTTTTTGCCGCCGCTGCCTGTCCTGCTTAGCAGCTGACTCGTCCCAGGTCCCGCAGTCCGGCCCTCCAATGGTCTGAGAGACAGTGAACTGGCCCCCTGTTTAAAAAGTTTGAGGACCCCTGACCAGATACTAAGCAGGCACCTGTTTCCCCTATACCACTGCTCGGCTGACCCTCTGGAGGGGCAGCTGCTTCCCTCAGGATGGCCACAAGCCCTGTCTGCCTTCTTCTCCAGCTAGACACTACCCATCCCAGTTCTGTGGCCCTCCTGGTCCTCCCCAATGGTCTCCTGACTCCCAGTCCCTCTGTACCAGATATAGGCCAACCCTGGAGACCATAGCCAAGTTCTACTCCACCTGGGCAGGACTTAACTCAGGATGTATAAATGATGTCTGGGAAGACGGGCCACCAGTGGGGTATCCAGCTCCAACACTGACAGATAGCTGGTTCTAGATAAAAAGCTAGAGCTTAAGAAGCCAGTGTGGGTTTCCCAGCAGCCTGAACCCCAGCCCAGGAGGCCTGCGCCACCCTCCCCACACACAGTGTACGGATGTCACACCCAGCTAGGGTTTCTCACTTGGGGGGTTATTCACCCTCTGCCAGGTGCCCCAGAGTCCCCTATGGTGGCCTTGCCAGGAAAACACAAGGAGAATGCCCAAGGATAGCCACTCACCTGGACAGTCCAGTGGCAGCTCCCAGGCCCAAGGAGGGCAGGGACCTGGGCCAGGAGGCCTGGCGTCTGGTGCGCTCTCGTCTGCAAGCTTCTCTGAAGCTCAACCTATTTCCTTGATGCGAAGACAGGAAAAGGGGCTGTGCTTGAAGTTCACATCAAAGTCACAAAGTGCTGTGTTCAAGGAAAATCGCAGACCACGTGCTCAGGGGAGGGCAGAGAGCATTTCCGGGGCCAAACAGTGCCTGCCCCAGCAGTGGGGTGGGACTTAAAAAGGGAGGTGAGGCTGGCCGAAGGCAGGAATTGTGCAAAAATGATTCCAACAGCAGCCCCCCAAGCCTGAGGAGGAGAAGGGGGCACCCGAGTGCTGGAATGGGGGAGGAAGGAGGGTCAGCAGGATGCACTGGAAACTGGGATACCCCCACTTTCCCCTTCCGAGAGGTATCTATGTGGGGCCTTCCCCTGTCTGAACCAGTGTAGGAGTGATTTATTTATTCCACAGCAGGTTAAAGCTGGAAGCTGGAAGGAAGGAGAAACCCACCAAGTCAGCCTACACCCTAAAGGTTCAGTGCCAGGCCTCATGACAGCAATGACAGCCTGTCCCTGCCCACAGGTGGCTCTCAGGCTAGAGGTGGCATCTAGGTCCACCGGAAGGCCAGGCCCAGCACGGCAGAAGCCTGGGCACTGTGTGTACCCAGAGGACCCCCAGTGAAGCCTGGGGGAGGTCAGGAAGGGTTCCAGGAGGAGTCAGCCATACAGTGGAGACATGGAGATGGGGTGTACCCCCAGCACTCACCCAACCCCAGCGCCACTCGGGCCCTACCTCACACACAGCACCTGGCTGATCACCACGTCCCACTCTGGCCACTGCCTCTTCCTCATCCTCCCTTCCCTCACACTTGTGCCTCCCTATAAGGGCCCCCACCTGTTTGGGCGAGGGGCTCCTACCTCATATGCACACCCATAGATACTAGCTTCTCACTGGGCTCCATCTCTCCCATGTGTGCCCCAAGACGTCTGGGGACTTCTCACCCACCACCTCCTTGACCTCTTGGGGACACTTGGAGAAGTCTGACCAGCTTATCCATCAGGGGGGCCTCAAGGACCTGTGTGGGACTGCCCTGGACTCTGGGTCCTAGTGCCCTCAGGGGAAGTGGGCTGGGCTCCTCCGTGCCCCACTCTAGGTCTCCTTGCTCGGGACCACTTCCCCAAGGCTCAACTGTCCTCTGGCTATCTGAATACCCCTTCCAAGCAGGCTCCTGGCTAGGATACTTTCTCCTACATAAATTCTCCTAAAACTGTTTTTGTTCAAAGCATTCCCTTCCCCTGTAGGCATCATTAAACTCAGAATGCAGGAAGTCTTTGTGTCCCCGGTGGATACTGTTTTCTTGGAGTATTGAGAGAAGAGATTCCAGAACACTGAAGAAAGGAGAAACTACACCACTGGAATCACATAAATATAAATACGCAATAATAACAGTGGCGCTTATCATGTGCCAGACAATGCTGTAAACACGTTATAATTAACGACTCACCGAATCCATTTTCCAGATGAATTAAGTGAAGCCCAGACAGGTTAACTAAAAGATGCCAGTGGCCAGAGAAAACTGACCCCAGCTGGCGCACTGATGGACATAAGAGAAGAAAATTTTGGTTGCAAAATATCTCTCTGCAGAGGGGCTAAGAGGAGAGCCAGAGGGTCAGCCAGACATGGGGTCCCCAGAGGAGACAGCATGTGCAGCTCATGGGGCCAGGTGCCTCTGTGTGGGTGGGGGGCTTCCAGTCTCAGGGTCAGCAGGCCCTGAGAAGGGGACTTCCAGCCTTTGCCCTCCATCCTTGCCTCTTCCTGTCCCAGAGGCTGGTCCTGAAACTGCAAAGGAAGATGGGGTGCTGGTTCTGAGATTGGGCTGCAGATAATGGAGATTGGCCTGCAGATAAGGCTGTCTGTTCTGCCAGAAGGTGGATTCAATTTCTGAATGTTTACAGGAAAAGGTGAATGGAAGGGAAAGTTGTGATGCATTTGCCCCACTGGGTTCAGGTCAATTTCACTTCAGACACCCTGAGAGCCTTGGAAGAAATTGATCACTCACACCTACTCCTCAGGTCTTTACCCGTGGTGCTTCCCAGGCCGAACTCTCTCCTCCGCCTCTCCAGCTGCCTGACTCCTGATCCTCTTTCAGGTCTCCAATTAAACCTGGTTTCATACCAGAAGGCTTTCCAGTCCTCAGACTGGGCAGGTGTGGGACCACGGCTGGGAAGCAAAGGTGGAGGCTCCAGCCTGCCAGAGAGGGGGTGACACCTCAGCACGCTGATCCCTGCTGGATTCCTTCCCACACTGCTGTGCACAGCTCAGCCGCCTTCCCCCGAGTGGACAGGCGGTGGCTTTTATCTCCTCGTTCTTTTCTGATTCTGCCACTTATTACCAAGGGACCTCAAGCAGGTTCTGTGAACTCTCTGTACCTTAATTTCCTAATTTTGGAAATAGGCATGATGATGGTATCTACCTCATAGCGCTGTTGTGAAAATTAAAACATGCCTGAAAGCAAATGCTCCATTATTGCCATCTTGTCATCTCTCGATTTTCCTAATTTCTATAGTGTACTAGTGACTGTGTGTCCAAGTGCAGCAACGGGATTTCCTTGCGCCCTCCAGGGGCACGCTGCCACAGTCTCGCTGTGAAAGTGACCACCGCCTTACCGTGAAATAAAAAGTTAGTCCAAACCGGTTTAAGTCAGAAGAGAATTGCTTGGACACAACAGTCGCATGTTGTGCCCTCTCTAAGGGGTTTCTCGAATGGCTGGCTTCTTCTGAATCCTTCAAATTGCCATGACATGATCTCAAGAGAGCCCTTTTAAGGCTTATTTATGCAACAGGGAGCCCCAACTCTACACCAGGCTCTGTTTTGGGTACTGTGAGTCTGCTAAACAACACAAATGAAGGTTCTTCCCCTCGTGGGGCTGACATTCTAACGGGGGAGACAGAGAATTAACCAAATAAATGTTTCACAGAGCAGTTGTCCCCAGCCTTTTTGGCACCAGAGGCCAGTTTCATGGAAGAAAATTTTTCCAGAGACTGGAAGGTGGGGGAATGGTTTAGGGATGCACTTTATTACATTTATCATGCACTTTATTTATATTATTATGACATTGTAATATGTAATGAAATGATTATACAACTCACCATCATGCAGAATCAGTGGGAGCCCTGAACTTGTTTTCCTGCAACTAGACGGTCCCATTGCTAGCGTCACTGCCTCAGCTCCACCTCAGATCATCAGGCATTAGATTCCCATAAGAAGTGTGCAACCTAGATCCCTCGCACGCACAGTTTACAGCAGGGTTCAGAAGGGTTCTTGTGTCTATGAGAGTCTAATGCCACCACTGATGTGACAGGAGGTGGAGCTTAAGCAGTGAAACTTAAGCAATGGTGTGAATGATGAGGAGCAGTTATAAATACAGAGTGAGCTTCACTTACTCATCTGCTCACCCTCCCTCCTGCTGTGCAGCCCACTTCCTAACAGGCCACTGACCAGTACCAGTCCAAGACCTGCGGTTTGGGGACCACAGCCATAGAGTATGTCTCATAGTTACAAGTGCTAAAGAGTTAAATAAATCAGAAAAGGGCAAGCATGTCTGTGGGCATGTAATTTTGAAGAAAGACATCAGGGCAGGTGTTGCTGAGGGGCAGATAACCTGTGAGTCAAGAGTCAAGGGAGGTGTAAGAGAGAGCCATGGAAACACAGGGGGAGAGCACTCCAGACAGAGGGAACAGCAAGTTTAAAGTCCTAAAGCAGGACTAGAACATCTGTCTTGTTCCCAGCTGTGTCCCTGGAAACCAGATTGACTCCTGGCACATAACAGTGCTCAATAAATGCTGTAGGGCTGGATGAAAATCTCACATATATGCTTCAGGAACAGCTTGCTCAGGGCTCAGCTGATGGCCCAGTGCTGCTACCTCCTTTACCTGCTGGCTTCATGCTCCCACAGTTTTCTCCTATGATCCAAGATATCAACTCAGTTTCAAATCCCACTCAAGCAGCAAACATCTGTTTCTCAGTGTTCCCAGCAAACGTCCCAACACAGCTCATTGACTGTGTGAATCACATGTCCATCCCCCCAAAATCCCTGAAGCCAATGGATAGAATAGGGAAGTGGCTTAGAGCCAGGTCACATGCCCCCACATACATCATACTTTAGAAGGCAGGAGAGAGTGTGCTGGGCAGGCAAAGAGCCAAAGTTTTGCAGAATAATTATAACAGCTAAAATTCATATATTCATTTGTATTACAGTATTCTTCAGTGCTGACTCCCAGTAAGGTACATTTAATGCTCATAACAGTCCCACCAAGTAGCAGGTTAGCCCAATTTTACAAATATAAAAACTGAGGCCAAGAGAAGACTGAGGCTTGATATTCACAGCTAGTAAGTGGTAGAACCTGGGATCTCCTAGCTCAAAGGGAGGATGGAGCCACCCCAGGGTTCAGTCCTGAAATCCTCTGTGCTATTGGCCACCCTCATCAAGGTAGGGGCAAGGAGGCTGGGCCAACCACAGAGCTGAAGGTGAGCAGGCTTAGCATGAGGGCAAACTGACCATGCAAAAGCAGCCACCTCTTTGATGGAGAAAGAGAGAAATGAAAATGATAGTTTTGGCAGCCTCCTAGCAGGCCCACAGGTGACAAGAGGCCATAGGTTACTGACTTGGCTTGGTCTCAGTGGAAGCCCAGAGTAGGAGTGGGAGGCCAGCAAGAGTGGGGCTGCCTCTCAGGGATGGAGACCCCAGACATTATGATGAGGATGGGTTGAGGGTGCCCATACAAGCTGCTGAGAGTTCAAAAAAGAACAGCATTTGTGGTGCGCCTGCTGTATGCACAAGCCCTGATGGCTGCATCTCATTCCAGGCTTAGGAGGCCCCCAGAAAGCTGCTATTGGAAAGGCTGTACCACCTGCTTCCTCTGGCAGCCCTAGTACCCAGCCCAGCACAGGGCCTGGAAAACAGGTGCTCAGTAAATGTTTCCTGCTGTAAAATCACCTGACAGCGGGTAGATCATTACCCTCATTGCCAAGGTGAGGAAGCCAAGGCTCAGAGGAGGAAATGGCAGGACCAGTCCAGCTGTGCCTCTGTGCCATGCCTGGGAAAAGCCTAGGTTGTGAGTTCTAGGGCAGACAGACACCGGGTGAGGCTGGACACACCAGCTGCCACCTGTCCTCTCTTGGAGCACCTGCCCTGGCCAGGTACTCAAGACCCATGAGGCAGGTGGCAAGTCACCTGGGGTGACTGGGACCCTGCTCTCATGGAGTGTTCACTTTTCCCTCCATGCCCTGACCTCAGTTTCTTTGTCTGTGAAATGGGAATGGTCATGTTCACCTCACAGTGAAGGGGCAGACACAGAGGCCACCCCCACTGGAGAGCTCTGGGAAGGTGGCATGGTGGATGTATTTGCCAGTGAGACACTGTGCCTGGCACAGGAAGGTGCACAATAAATGCTCACTTGAGTGGGGACCAGTGCCCAATAAATACCACCTGATGCTCCCCTCCCCAACCCTCTATCCAAGCTCACCCTGCTCCACCCAATTCTTATTCCCCATCCTCCTTCTACCTCAGCCTTTGCCTCCTCACTCCTTCCTCCCCTCCCCTCCACCCCAGTCACTTCCCCTCCACCCAGCACCTTCTCCCACCCCATTCCTCAGCCCTCCCCACCAGCACTCAATTCTTCCTTCCTCTCCTCTCCTTCCCCTCCCCTACTATTTTCCCCATCTTCACCCCCTCCACTCCTTTCCCCTGAGCTTAGTCCACCCTTTGCCCTGACAGTCCCCTTTTCCCCATCACCACCCACTCCTCCCCTTCCTCTCCTCCAGGCCCAGATGGTCAGGTCCCACAGGCAGGGGTACCAGCCAAACAAGATCTGGGGTTTCTATAGCCCTGGGAGTTCCTCAGGATATGCCTCCCCCTTGTAGAGAAGCAGGAAGGGGTCCAGCCTTTCCAAGGTCCAGAGGCAGAGGTGGCAGGGTGTGTGGTAAGTCCTCACTTAATGTCCTCCACACATTCTCGGAAACTGTGACTTGAAGCCAAATGACATATGAAGAAACCAGTTTTTCCATAGGCTAACTGATAGAAACAAGAGTTAATATCTAACTTTAGGACTTGGTGGGGGGGGGGAAGAAAGAGTTAAATTCCTACGACATGTTTCTAATCACAAAAACATCACCCAACTTGTAAATAAAGTAAAACGCTTCTAATTTTAAACATCGAAACAATTGTGAGCTATGCATACCTTTAGGAAAGATTAATGAAAACAAGTCAGATAGTCATTTATCATTTACCCACATGCCCAGCTCAGGGCATCAGGCCTGGCCAGGACGCTGTCCCTTTGCAGAGGCGCTCACACACGCACATGCACACTCATACTGGGACCGTGGATACACGATGATGAACCTCACATGCACAGCTTGAGGCTGTGGGAGGAAACCAGAAGCCAAGAAGAAAACTCATAAAGACATAGTAAGAACATGCAAACTCCACACAGACAGTGCCTGAACCAGGAATGGACAGGGCACTCACAGGATCCCTGGAAACAAGGCAGGTGTGTGGACTGGGACGTGTGGCTCTCCAAGCTCCAAGCTTAGGGTCAGCCAGAATGCTATCTCTATCTGACACATAAGGCCACCTGTGGCCATAGTAGGATCAAAGACCCAAGGCCCCTAACTGGGCGGTTGTTTTGGTTGTTGTTGTTGTTGTTTTAACTGGGCAGTTTTTAACTAAATGACCAGATTTGGTGGCAACAGTTTTTCTGGGGATGAACTCTGTTTCTGGCTTGGCAAAAACTGAATGGAGCCTTCCAGGGTCACCTTGTCTCCACTCCCCATGGCCCTGCCTGGATCACCTCTGAGCCTCCTGACAACTCTTACCCTGCCTTTCCTGAGGTTTTGGCCCAGCATCCAGAGTCTCACCCATGCATGGAGAAACTAGTCAGGGACCCCAGAGTCCCATCAGCTGCCCCAAGGCAGCTGCAAACCTACTGACCACAACCACCAGGGGCCATCACTCAGCCAGCCTGCCCTACCACTGCCCACTTCTCTTGAGTCCCTAAACCCCTCCACCCTTCCTCACAGTGGCCCCAGGTCCAGCATAATCAATCCTACATGCCCATAAGACAGGGGTCAGAGAAAGTCTATATTGCCTTGTATTAGTTTCCTAGGGCTGCCATAACAAATTATCACAAACTGGGGGTATTTAACATAACAGAAATTTATTTTGTCACCTTCTAGAGGCCAGAGTCTGAAATCAAGGTGTCAGCAGAGCAGAAGTCCCTCCAGGGGTTCTGGGAAAATTTTGTTCCTTGTCTCTTCCAGCTTCTGGTGACTGTCAGCAATCTTTGGTTCCTTGGCTGTGGCCTCATCACTCCAATCTCTGCCTCCATTCTCATTACCTTCTCTGTGTCTGTGGCTCTTATTCCTCTCGCTTTTATAGAACACCTGTCATAGGAATTAGGGCCTGTCCAGGTGATCCAGAATTATCTTATCAAATATCCTTAATTTAAATTACATCTACAAAGACCTCATTCCCAACTAAGGTAGCATTCACAGGTTCCAGGGATTTGGACACAGATCTGTCTTTTCAGAGGCCACCTTAAGTCTGTATCCAACCTAGAGTTACGTTAACTCAAAAGGGAGACTGAACAGTTGTAAAAATGCCCTCAATTCCTTTCTTCATTCACAAATGCTGGGTTGCTGCCAGTGCAGAAAGAGAAGGTATTCAAGTAGTGATGAAAACACCAAGGACAGGAGGCTTGGCACATACAATTAGCACTGCTCTATATTTAATTAAGCTTTTATTTTATTTTCTGAAGGAATATCTTCTGTCCCTTAAGGAAAAGGGGGAAATGATTTACTATATGTAAAAATGGTTAATATATCTAAAGCACTGGGCCCAGTGCTTGATTCAGAAACAACTGTGGTGATTGTTACCCAGTGACAGGCCATTTCATGTCAGCTCTTTCATATCAATTCTATCACTTACTCCCACAGTTTTGGAATGTAATCAAGGCAGGCATTAGGCTGCTCATTCTGTACAAAAGTAAGTTGAGCCTCACTAAGGAGAAATGAATTGAAGTCTTGCAGAGTAGGTAAGGGTTTATTCATTTATACCACAGCCCCTCTGTGCAGAGAGGGCCCTAAAGCAAATAAGTCTCTTAAAGAGGTGTCAGAAGTAGGATTAGAAAGAGGTGTCAGAAGTGGGATGGGGCAGGCTAACATTTTTAGAAATGGCCAGGAGGACACTAGCCAATTAAAGCCAGAAAACCAGGCTGAGATTTTAGCTAACCAATACCCTTCTACAATGCAGCAGAAATCAGGGACCCTATGGAACAAGCGTGAGGGAGCAGATTTGAGGAAAACCCACCAAAATTGCCAGGTGCAGGTTATCTCTCAGGGGCTGTCTTTGGAAGGGTCCTTTCCACAGTCATTGGTCCAACTCCAAGTCCTCAAAGCCTAGAAGAATTAGGTTCAAAAATAAGATTATATATTTAAAAAAATAAAAGAGGACACAGGATTTCACTTCTCAATTGGAAGAACTTTAGACTTGGGGTGGGATGTAGGGTAGGAGCTTCAAGATGTTTGCCCAGAGCTAAAGCCATTAGGGCTTGTTCAGGTATATTAATCAGGATACAAAGCATCAAAATGACTCCTTAGGGCCAGTCCACTCTCTGGGCCAGCCCCAGTGGACCCAGACAGGAGGAGGGTAGGTTGATTCCTCACTGGAGAGAGAGAGGTACAGAGGAATGACCCACTCAAACCCAGCCTAGCTTTGCCCCCTCTCTCAATTCCCCATGGCTTACAGGGGTTCCTCATTTCCCTTTGGGTGAAACAAGGGGAACCACACAGCTGGGAAAATGAGAGCTAGAACCCTTCATCTGAAAAAAAAAAATAAATAAATAAAATAAAATAAAATAAAATAAAAAGAACCCTTAATCTGACCTCACCAGGCCTAAGTTTTCAGAACCACTTCTATCCTCCATGTCAAGGTGAATACTGTACACACACTACCAGTCTCTGGGAGGGAAGCACAGCACACCAGTTACCTCCCAAACTTGCTGCATCAATGTCTGCAAGGGTTTCTAATTCTGGCAGGAGATTTTGGCACAGATCTATCTGCCAGACTTCTGCAAGTATTCTTGACTCTGGCAGAGGACCAAAGCAGACCCAGAGGCCACAGCAGTCACACTTCTACCACTTGCACTCTTAGGTGTAGTGTGGTGAAATAAAACTGTGCTCAAAGGTAAGCTAGTCCCCCAAGGCTCAGGAAAGCCACAGGGTGGGTGGAGTCTCCTGTGCATGTTTCCACTTCACACTGCAGCTGAGGGACCCTGAAAGTGCTCTGCTATAAGTGTTACACCCCAGGCACCACTGGCATTACCAACTGTTGCTGGACATCCTGCTCTGGAAGTAACAAGGACACAGGCTAAATTGTCCTGGACATTTATTTATCTTCTGCACACTGGGGCTACTTTATCCCAAATAACTTGATCAGATCCTTCCTATGCATTCCTCCTTAGCAGGTACCCAGGGTCCTTCTGGAGATGCAGGAGACTTAGACCCTGAATCTGGATTACAGCCCAGGCTGCCTGCTGGCTGTATAATCCCTAGCAAGTGATCTTCCCTGACTGAGCCCTAAGAAGACGATAATTATGTCTAAAGGAGTTCATGCACACAATAGGTATGTGCAGATTATGAAGGAGAAGGAAGGGTCCCAGGTTGAAGGCTGCAAGTTGACCCATGAGGCTCAGAAAAGTAGTGATGGGGCTGGCAGGGAGCGGGAGGCCTAGGTCCTCTCCAGCAGGGAACAGAGCAAGCCTGGGCAGGTGTCCCAGCTCCTAGAAGGTCTGCAGCTGGGGAGACTATAGTGTCTCAGTAAGAGCAACCAGTGGTGCTCTGGCAGCATCCCAGCAGCAGAGAGCACCCGGTGCCTGGTGCTCTCCATCAACAAAAGCTGAGCATCCACCATGCACCACGTCACAGCCACACCGCTTGCCTTTGGAGCACATTCCCAGCTCTTCACTTGCTCTAACCAAGCCTTTTTCCACAGGTCCTGTCCCAGTGTCTCCTAGCCCTCCTGAGGCCACCTGCCTGCCATAAGCCTAGTTGGCTCCCTTAACACACTCCACCTCTAACCCCTTCCAGCCTTTAGAAGGTCTGGCCACACCCCTTATCCTCACTCTTACAACTCAGATCTCAACCCTGTCCTCACACCTTCTGCCCCATCCTGGAGGAACTGAAACCGGCAACTGGGACAGGGAGCCCAGCGAACCTGAGATTGTCCACAGTGGAGAATGTTCCCCACCGCATGCCCCGACTGGTGCTATAAAAGGGTATGCACCTTCTGGCTGCCACCTGGTGTGGACACAATCCTGAGCATGTGGGCCCAAGGAGCAACTGCAGCAAGACCAGCTCCTCCAGCTGCTACTGGGCAGCCCCAGTACAGCCCAAAGGACCCCCTCCCAGGAGAGAGAGGAGGCATCTGACCTTCTCTCCTGCTGCGTCCTCCAAGATAGGCAAGAATTGCCTGAGCTAGACCCTGCCCCACACTCTTGCAATGGGGACATGAAGTTCCCACCACTCCTTCTTTCCTCTCAGGACTCCAAGGGAGGGAGGCTACCCTCTCCCCTCTTCATTTGTCCTCAACACCCAGAAAACTGTCCCTGGGCTCTGGGAACACTCCTTCACACCTTCCCAGGGATCTGGCTCCTTCCAACTCTCTCTCTCCCTTGTATCTTCAAATTCTTTCAGCAGATGAATGTCTCCTGCCCTGAGATAATTGCTGCTACAGATATGGTTTCATTGCTTGAGCAAATTAACATATCCCCCCTTTGTACCTGACATGTAGCTATTGATCTGGAAAATGATTTTTTTCTTCATACCTGTTAGTAAAGTCTACCAGAAGTACTTCAATTGCCACTGGCCAGGCCAACAATATGCCTTCAACAATAGGCCTTCACTGTCCTATCTCAGGGGTATATCCACTCATCAGCTCTACCTCAATTTAATCCTCAGGAACTTAACTCATCTTTCCCATCTAAGAGATATCACAGCAGTCCATCATACTGATGATACGACGCTGTTTGAACCTAAGGATTAAAAAGTAGCAACTGCTTGGCTCAGTGCATGTGGCTCAAGAAGCTAAGACACCAGCCACATACACCTGAGCTGGCGTGTTCAATCCAACCTGGGCCCACCAAACAATCATGACTGCAACAAAAAATAGCCGGACATTGTGGCATGTACTTGTAGTCCCAGCTACTTGGGAGGGGGAGGCAGGAGACTTGCTTGAGCCCCAGGAGTTGGAGGTTGCTGTGAACTGTGATGTCACAGCACTCTACCCAGGGCGACAGCTTGAGGCTCTGTCTAAAAAAAAAAAAAAAAAGTAGCAACTACTCCAGATATGTTGGTAAAACATTTGTATGTCATAAGTTAGAAAATGAATCCAACAAAAATTCTGGGGTCTTCCACCTCAGTGCAATTTGTGGGGATCCAGTGATGTGAAACCAAGATGTCCTTTCTAAAGGAAAGGATAAGTTGTTGCATTTGGCCCTTTCTACAGTGAAAAAAGAGATACCGAAAAGCCTCTCTATAACATCTTCCTCATTTGAGTAAGGTACACTGGCCCATTTATTGCATGACCTAAAAGTTGTTTTGACTAAGCCCCAGAACAAAAGAAAGCTCTAACATAGGTCCGGGCTGCTGTACAAGCTGCTCTGCCATGTGGGCCACGTGATCCGGGAAATGGATAGTGCTTGAAATGTCAGTGGCAGATAGGGATACTGTTTGGAGCCATCAAAAGGCCCCCATTGGTGAATCACAGCACAGGACCTTAGGATTTTGAAGCAAAGGCCTGTCATTCTCTGCAGAGAAACATATTTGGCTTCCTACTTGGCCTTGGCAGAGGCTAAATACTTAACCATGGGCCACCAAATTACCTGTACCCTTCATTGACTGGATATATCTGACCCAGCCAGCTATAAAATTGGAAGTGCACAAAAACATTCCATCAGCAAATGGAAGTGGTACATACAAAATCAGGCTTGAACAGGCCCTAACGACACAACTAAGTCACATGAGAAGTGACCCCAAAGCCCATGGTCCCTATACCTGCTATATCACCTTCTCTTTCTCAGCCTACAACTATGACCTCATGGCAAGTTCCCTATGACCAGTTGACTAAGGGAGAAAAAAACTCAAGTCTACTTTACACATAGCTCTTCACAACATGCAGATGCCGCCTGAAAGTGACCAGCCATGGCACTACTGGCCCTTTCTGAAATACCCGTGAATGACAGTAGTGAAGGGAAATCCTCCCAGTGGGCGGAATATCAAGAAATACATTTGTTCTTTTGGCCTATGAGGAGATATGGCCAGAAATATACATCTATATCAACTCATAAGCTGTGGCTAATGGTTTTAGTGGGTGGTTGTTAGGGGCTTGGAGGGAACATGATTGGAAAATTGGTGACAAGGAAGTCTGAGTAAGGCTTATGTAGAAGAACTCTTTAAATGGGGTAGGGGAGGAATGATAACATCTCTGTGCCGTGTGAATGCTCACCAGAAGGTGACCACCTTACCAGAAGAGGATTTTAACAATCAAGTGGATATGATGCCCTGTTCTGTGGATACCAGTCAGCCTCTTGCCCCAGCTGCTCCTGTCCTTGACCAATGGCAGGGTCCTCCAGGAGGCTGTACGTGGGCTAAAGCAGTGCCCAGTATATGGTGCTGCCAGAATTCATGGGGCCAGGAATCAAAGGACAGAAACGGAAATAGCTCCTCTCACTTTTTTTGCTTTTTGTTCCCATGACCCTATTCTCTGCTGGTCTAGAGCTCTTAGCTCCAAAAGGAGAAATGCTTGCACCAAGAGACAAATGATTCCTTTGAACTGGAAATTGAGAATGGCACTCCACCAGTTTGGGCTTCTCACGTCTCTGAATCAAGAGGCAAAGAAGGAAATTGCTGTACTGTTCAGGGTGATGGATCCTGATTACCAAGGGGAAATTAGACTCCTACTACACAGTGGAGGTAAGGAAGAGTACTGTGGAACACAGGAGATCTCTTAGGTTGTCTCTAGGTACTACCACATCCTATGATTAAATTCATGTTATAGGATATCAAATGATAAAAATGCTCAAGGACTTTGTATCCACTTCTGGGGAAAGTATTAATGTATTTTGAGTTGTGGGTAGTATAGTTGTATCATCATGTTGCAACTAACTAGGCCGAAGTACAGCTTTGTGATTGTGTTCCTGTGCAGATTAAGCATGGTTTAAGGAAATGCGTACACACACCAAGTTGATAGGAGAGGACTGCTACGGTCAACTTGGCTAGGATAGCGTCCCCAGTTAGGATAGTGACCCTAGACCCAATCTAGGTGTCACTGTGAAAGTATTTTATAGCTATAATTAAAGACTACAGTCGATTTACTTTAAGTAAGGAAAAATATTCTAGATATCCTAGACCTGATTCAATCCATTGAAAGGCCTTAAGAACAGAACTTA
This sequence comes from Otolemur garnettii, assembly GCF_000181295.1. Taxonomy (NCBI): domain Eukaryota; kingdom Metazoa; phylum Chordata; class Mammalia; order Primates; family Galagidae; genus Otolemur; species Otolemur garnettii. Next base: position 4,299,637 of record NW_003852543.1, on the reverse strand, counting down.
GGTTTACCTAAACAAGAAGAAATTCCACTGGTGGACTTAAGCTCACGGATGCCAGACCTTCTTGATGGCCCATCCTATGAATGTCACACTTGCTAACCAGCCCCCCTAATTGCATAAGCCAATTCCTCAATGTTTTATCTATGATCTACTGAAGGTTCAGATATAGTGTAAGAAAGCAGACAACACCTTTCAGGATATAGCATATGCCAATATGCAAGGTCTGACAATTAAGTTCATGAACTCATCCTACAAAAAGTACTGCATACCTCCTTGCTGAATATCACTATGGTCACCTTTGAAGTACTTCCCTTGGAAAGTTATACACTGCTACCAACACCTTGTTCATCCTTCAGAAGCAATTTTGGGACTTTTTCTGGAATGACCATCAGAGCTGTTGTCCTCTTACCCTTCATGTCCTGAATGTCATCAAAATGTCTTCTTTTTGATATTTCCTTTATCTTTGGGTAAAGAAAGACATCACAGGGTGCCAGATCAGGTGAGTAGGGAGAATGTTCCAATACAATTATTTGTTTAATGGCTAAAACTCTCTCAGTGACAGTGCTATGTGAGCTGGTGCTTTGTCATGATGAAAGAGCCATGAGTTGTTGGCCAAGTTGATGTCATTTTCATCTAGCTTTTTCACGTAGACTTTTCAGCTCTTCCAAATAGTAAATTTGGTTAACTCTCTGTCCAGTTGGTACAAATTCATAATGAACTATCCCTCTGATACAAAAAAATTAAAAAAAGTTAGTAACATCATTTTGACTCTTGATTTGGACTGATAGGACTTTTTTGGTCATGGAGAATTAGCTGACTTCCAATGTATACACTTTGACACTTTGTTTCAGGGTGATATTGGTATATCAATGTTTCATCACTAGTGATAACATGGCCCGAAACACCTCTCCCTCTAAAAGGTCTTAGCAAACTTCAACTCTCCTTTGCTGTTGTTTATCAGAGCACCTTCAGGACCATTTCTGCACACACCTTTCCCATGCCAAGATTTACAGTTAAGATTTTCCTGTTTCTTTATCAATCTTTACTTAGTCTGCAATGCCTCTCACAGTCAACTGATGGTTTTGGTACACATATTGATGAATGTTTGCAATGTTTTCATCAATTCTACCCCTTATTGGCCACCCTGGCCTCTCTCCATCAGAAAAATGTTTAATCCATTTGTACACTGTTGTTTTCTTTGTGGTATAATCACCATAAACTTGTATTAACATGTCCCTGATTTCACTTTCACTACTGCCACCTTTAGCAAGAAACTTAATGCATCTTGGTTGCTCTAATTCAAGCTCCAACATTCTCACAAGGGCACACAAAAACACGTAACAACAATGATGAATACCACTCAGCAAGACACCAGCACACATTGACATGAACACAGCTGTGAGACACTAATGTACCAAGGTTATGAAACCTTACTGAGTTGTTTGTACAGTGCTGCTGCCAACATAAGCACGCTGTGGCAAGTTTGTGAATTTAGTTGTCACACCTGGTATGATGCTGTCTCCTCCACAGCCAGAGTTCATGAGCCTGGGAACCACACAATGCAGGAGAGAATGGTTGCTCTTTCTGAAGTGCCAAAAACCTCTGAAAGAACTTTGCTTCTTACTCCATAACCTGAACTTAGTTGGTTTAGAGGTTCTTAGACCCAAAGAATGAACACTCCCACCTTGAGCAAAGTCTTGGATCCATTACAGTATAAGCTGAAACTATTCCTACCCATTTTGAGCCCCTTATCCCACTGAACCTTCAGGCGGGGCAAGAGGTTACAGTGTTGGTTGGGATGATTGATCCTGTCCAAGAAGGGTAAATCAAGTTGATGTTCTGTGAACAGAGTCAGGAAGACCACATCTAGAGTCCAGAGTCATGAAGGGCCTGTGAGGGGTCCCATATCCAAGAGTCCTTGTCATCAGGAAGCTGGAGTAACACAGAAAGATGGGTCCACCAAGGATCTACAGGCAGGAATGGCTAGAACATTTCCCCAGAAAATGAACCCCATGTGGCTAAGGTGCTGGAAGATAGTAAGAGTCACACAAAATGGGCCATAGAAGAGAGACACTGTGGGTATTAACTTCAACCTTGTAACCAGCTACAGAAGCAGGGACTGAAGCAGCTGTTTCAGGTTGACTCACCCCTCACCATTTTCTCCCGGTACCTCATATGAAGAGCAATGTAATGGCTAATGCCTAAAGTTTCAGGTGGGAGTTTGACTGAAATGGCATCATCCTTCAATGCTGTGTGGCTGATGGGACTTTTTGTGTCACATGAAGAGGATATAGAATTTGGAATTTTCAGTCATAAAAAGAACACAAGTAGTTGTTGATAGGCAAGAGTGATGGACTGAGCTGGATATTTTCAGTTTGCCTTTCTAAACCTGCTCTCTGAGGCTCAGAAATCAATTACCTCCCTCCCCCAAAAATGGAGCTCTGACACGCTGAACTGAAGAAGCCCCAGGGTCTCTGGACCCTGCCTAATGTCTGGACCTATCAAAGATGAAAGTAATTACCTGTGGTCCCTTTCCTGAGTTTTCATTAACTGAGCTCACATCACAGGGAGAAAGACTGACATCTGTCAACACGCCTGGACAGTTTTGTTACAAATCATTGTCTACTTTGTGGCCCAAACAGACTTTGTTCCAGGCCATTGTGTGTTCTTCAATCCATTGAATTCCCCTAAGATTCATTTACTACTTCCCTAAAATTATCCATCCTTCCCCATCTCCTTTTCCCCTAAGAAAGGGGGTATAAAATTCATACCCCAGTGGGATGTTGGGTCATCACTTTGTGATTTTTTTCCTGTGCACACTAATAAATTTGTATGTCACTTCTTTTACTAATCTGCCTTTTGTTAGTTGATTTTTCTTTTTCTTTTTCTTTTTTGAGACAGAGCCTCAAGCTATCCCCCTGGGTAGAGCACCGTGGCATCATAACTCACAGCAACCTCCAACTCCCGGGGTCAAGCGAGTCTCCTGCCTCAGCCTCCCAAGTAGCTGGGACCACAGGAGCCCACCACAACACCTGACTATTTTTTTGGTAGCAGCCGTCATTGTTGTTTGGCAGGCCCAGGCTGGATTCAAACCCGCCACCCTAGGTGTATGTGACTGGCACCCAGCCACTTGAGCCACAGGCGCCAAGCTGTGTTAGTTGATTTTTCAGTGAACCTTCAGAGACATGGGGGAAATAGTGGTCACTCCACCACTCTTATTCCTTTCCACCTGCTCAGTGCCCTGGAGGCTGATGAATGGCTCCAGTGACTCCCTTACCCTCTACCTTCCTCTTGGGTTGTCCAATGGGAGCCATTTGTAGGAGATTAAAGGGCGAGAGAAGGCAAGTTCAGGTTGTTTATTTCCCTGATCTTTTCCTGTTGAGTGCTTACAACTTGCACAGCATGTCAGAGGCGCTTTCTCAATTTTTCTAAACTTTTGCAACTGCTTCCTCCCTTAATGGTAATAGCTTCCCACTCTTGTTCACCTCAGGGAACTTCACCTTCTTTGTTAGTTTCCCATAACTCTGAGCATAGCTTTATAAATACCCCCCCTTCTGTCAATTACCCCATTTCTTTTTCCTGGTCACTGAAGCAGGAAACTCTCCTTCTGATGAGTTTCCATCATTCTTACCTGCTTCTTGTATAATACTCCCTATATTGGCTCGGCGCCTATAGCTCAACCGGCTAAGGCGCCAGCCACGTACACCTAAGCTGTCGGGTTCGAATCCCCAGCCCGGACCCGCCAAACAACGATGATGGCTGCAACCAAAAAATAGCCGGGCGTTGTGGCGGGCGCCTGTGGTCCCAGCTACTTGGGAGGCGGAGGCAGGAGACTCGCTTGAGCCCAGGAGTTGGAGGTTGCTGTGAGCTGTAATGCCATGGCACTCTACCCAGGGGGACAGCTTGAGGCTCTGTCTCAAAAAAAAAAAAAAAAAAAAAAAAAACTCCCTATATTCCCACCTCCCATAGAAGATGTTTAGTGTGGCCGCATTCTCACCCCTCCCTACACTGTGCTCCTGCTCGGGGCAGAATCCACGCCTGATTCATTTTTGGTTCCCTTGTAGTACTTTTACATCGTCTACATATGACATGTTCTATTAGTGTCTGTTCAACAAATCAATACTTTATTAAATGAATAAATCCATAGTTTGTCAAGGTTGTCTTTAGGGAAATGTGCTGAGTCTCCTGCTCGGATCGTTGGTGCCATATTACTCTAAGTATCCTGTGATAAAGCATTTTTCCCATGGTCCATTCAAGATTGGGACAGGAAGGTAAACATGTTTGTAGAATACATCTCACAACCAGAAATCCAATTGCCCGCCCATGGTGTTTGGATGGCGAATATCCTCGCATGACAATTTTGAGTCCTGGTTTGGCTGGCGTTGCCACCTGCCTTAGACGTGAGATCTGGACGTTAGATGCTGCTGGGTTTTTATCAATTTTCTGACATCTGTTTCTTCAGACTCTTTCCACCAAGTCTTTCCATTCATTATAAAAATATTATACGTCATGTGTGCCGGGGGAGATCTAAAATAAAACACAACAAAAACCAAACTTTTCGACTAAATACATAGGGATTCCAACGGTCTACTTGCTGCACAGTGATAGCAGCTGATGTTTCTGAGGGGCGACGATTCTGCGGCCCATCAGGAAGGAGTGGTGGCTATGAAATGCACTTTGCCTCTGGACAGCGCAGAGCCTCCAAGAAACTCTCTTTCCCCTCCTCCCACTTTCCCAAGGACTCAGGCCAACATAGCTTTGACTTGCCTCTGCGGGATGGAGCCACAGTCCTGTTTCTTTTGGTACCTCAAGGGGCACAGAGGGAAAGTGGCAGGTAGGACAAATGAGCCCTGGTCAGAGGAGCAGGGGGGATGCAGGGAGAGGCAGCTGGCCCGAATGGGCTATCAGTCCCAGGGACCTTGACATTTAGGGAAATCAGTGCCACTCCTGGGTCAGAAGTCACTCATCCCTCCAGAAGACACTCAGACACCTCCATCCCCTTTCTCTAGGGACAAACTGAGTGCAGGACAGGAGCTGAGGGGCCTGTGGGGAGCCGTTCTTCCCTCTGTGATCAGGAATGTGTGACCAAGGATGCAGCATAGGGCCTGCTCACGGTCAATGCCTCTGTGCTGGAGCCCCTCACATTCAGGGCGTAATGTTCCACAACTAACATCCAAGACTGTAATATTCCACAACTAACAGTGACCATCAGAGCCCTGGAGGGCCACTGCTCTGCCAGGTGTTAACCCTTCATTTGCAAGATCATAGGGAAGTTAGTGGGAGCTTCTGGGAGTGGCTTTTTCTTTTTCTTTCTTTTTTTTTTTTTTGCAGTTTTTGGCCAGGGCTGGGTTTGAACCTGACACTGCTGGCATATGGGGCCAGTGCCCTACTCCTTTGAGCCACTGGCGCCACCCTGAGAGTGGCTTTTAATACTCTAACAAGCAGTGCACTCTGCCAGTGTGAACAAGCTGGATATCAGCCCTGTTCTCCTCTCTCCTCCACGGCCTCATTCCCCGCCCCCCACCCGCCCTCCTAGAATTTCATTTTTCCTCTTTTCTATATCCATATTCCTATTTTCCAACCTTTCATCCAGAGACTAAACCTTTCTTCTTTCAGTAGCCCTCAATATGGGCACAGGTCTGGCCTAACCTGCAGTGGCCTTGAGAGTCCAACATGCCCCAAACCAGGGATCCCAAAGCTGGCTGTGCATCAGAATCACCCAGGCTGTGCCTGAAAACCAATATCCCAGGTCATGAGCACTTTCACGGAGCATGTCAGGTGCCAGAGCATGACCAGGCTTAGAGGTCCCTGCCCTTCTCCTCAATCTAGGATCAGCAGCTCTGGGGGTAACGTTGGTTCAGACGCGTGCAAGTTCATGGGAGGAAGGTTAGTGCTAAGAACCACTTACGAGGGTCGTTTCCTCCTGATGTATTTGATCAACCCCAGCAGCAACAGCGCTGTGGCCGCGACGATGCCTACCACTGCGACAGCAGCAATGATGATGTTCTTCTGTAGGAAGTGCAGAAGCTGCTCACAGGGCATATTCCTGTGACCCTCTAAACAAGAAGAGGGAGGGTGGAGTGAACCAGGAGAGATCCCTGCCGAGTTACCCACAACCAGGACCAAACCAGCAAGGACAGCCTGTTAGTTCGGCTCATGGCAGAAACGAAAACTGTGGTATCTTAACCACTGGTTCTGGAAGATCTCTTGGGGAAGGAACTGGCTTTGGTTAAGGAAAAGACATTCCTAAGCTGTTTGGTGATGAGATGAGGGGCCTCAGGTGGTGGGGATGAGACTCTAGTGTACAGCGTGCAATAAAGCAACTGAAAAGGAGGTTTCACAAACCAGTTAGTGGAGGTGTTCAGAGGCAGGAGACAGAGGAGGCAGAGCACGATAGGAGGTGGAAAAGTCCTAAGCAAGGGTTTTTAAGAACAATGGAGGCAAATTTTGGTCTGCAGCCTTTCACAGGGCAGCTACCTCATCTCTTCCCGGTTGCCACTCCCTCCCCCGGCTCCAGACTTTTCTGCTGTACACACAATCTGTGTATGTTTGGAGGGTTCGCGTCTGCACCAACACGAAGTAAACAACACCAGAGATGATCTCAAGCTGGTATGGCCCTCTAAGGACTTGTAGATATCTTGAGAGTGGATTTGGAACACCCCGAGCATCAGCTGGGGAGTACAAAGCAATCTTAATGAGTGAAAGGATGACTGGTTATAAAGCAAAATGGCAGAAAAATTATTAACTCATAGTTTTTCAGTAAGGGTTAAAATCAATTTGGCTACAATCATAAATAACTTCTTTACCCCCTTTATAACTTCTAAATTAAAAGCCCGAGTCCTGGATTCTCTCTGCCAGCACACTTTTCCACTCCCTCTCTCGTGTTGGTCCTCTTCCGCCCATTCTTCTGTCTTAATCTTTATCTGGAGAAATCTTTTCTCAAACCCATGTGCACCGGCACTCCCACCTAAGGGCTAGATCTCAAAGAAAGGAAATCCCTCCTAACAATGGGGACTCCTAAAGCTTCTGTCATCCCATTTGTGATGTGATCAAAAAAGAAGAAGAAATCAGGGAAATGGGGCCCAGGGGTATGGCCACAGGCATCAGCTGGTTTCGTGTGGAGAGCTGCCAAGGACAGCCAGTAATGCAGACAGGAGAGAGCTGGCCAAGGGCCTTCTTGGGTCATGAGGAGAAAATTGAGCATGTCCAGCTTCCTGCCTTCATCTGTGCTGTGTCAAGAGGCAGGTCATCAAGCAGCTCTCAGGGCTCTGCAGAATAACACAGCCTTGGATTTCTGTGGTAGGAAATGGCAACCGGCTATAATTTTGACAGCGGGTGGCTGCATAGAGGGGGTGTACTGGCCTTGTTGCCAGCACAGGTGAGTTTCTACCCACTCTGAACAGGTCTGGCCTCTGGTTTGAACAAGGATGACATCAGACACTTCAGGAACTAGGTTGACATTCAGCATTTACTCCCTTCTGCTTGTTCAAAGCCTCAGTGCCCAGGCACTGGGCTGGGCTTGACAAATGAGGCTCATGTTATGAATGACCCTGGCTGTACAGAAACAACTTAAAAGTAGCATCTTTTGGAAAGGGTGACCCAATTTCTGGAGTTAGTTTAAGTCATTATTTTAACTGCAGATCGTATGTTCTCAGGGTAAATTAATGGTGTCAGGTAAGGTTTGGCATGGTGGCTCACACCTGTAATCCTAACACTCTGGGAGGCTGAAGTGGGAGGATCACTTGAGCTCAGGATTTCAAGATTAGCCTGAGCAAGAGCAAGACCCCGTCTCTACTAAAAATAGAAGAGTTAGCCAGGCATTGTGGTGGGCACCAATAGTCCCAGCTACTTTGTGGCTGAGGCAAGAGGATCACTTGAACCTATGAGTTTGAGGTTGACCTGAGTGAGGGTGATGCCATGGCCCTCTAGCCTGGGCAATAGAGTAAGAAAAACTTTTTCTCCAAAAAATAAATAAATAAAGGTGTCAGTTAAAATACTATGAAAGGAAAAAGAGACATTCTGGAGCCATCTATACTTAAGTATTCTAAGTACATTGGGTTTATGCTATTTAGATGATTACCTGATTTAACTTCTCGCAATGTCTCACTTAAATCCCTGTTGAATAGAGGGGATTCTCCACCACTTATATCCTTTAAAGGGTGATCTACAAAAGATAAAATGTGTTCATCTATAAACAACCATTGTGATCAGTTCTGTTTTTATGATGAAAGTATATATTCAACTAGCATCAAAGTGGGGAGTTAGGGAGGCTTCCAGGGAAGAGTCTAAATATGATGTAGTACCTAAGTGTTTGTTTTGTTTTTAACCTAAGGCCTGGGTAACCCACCCATAGCTGAGGCAGTGTTTCTCACACTCAAGAATCAGAAACACAGTGGTGCCCTTAGCTCGGTGGGTAGGGCGCCGGCCACAGCTCCATGAGAGTCTCTGAACCAGAATTTCACCTTGCTGAACCTGTCCTGAGCCAAGACAGCTGTCACTGAAGGCTGACCAGCACTGGGAGATCTGCTTCCAAGATGGCTCACTCACACAGCAGTTGGCAGAAGGCCTGCCCTCCTCCTTGGCTGTAGGCAGGAGGGTTCAGTTTCTCACAACATGGCAGGTGACTTTCACCAGAGTGAGTGACCCAAAAGACAGCAAGGCAAAAAGTACAATGTCTTTTATGACCTAATCTATGAAGTAACACACTATCACTTCTGTCGTGTTCTATCCATTAGAAGCAAGTCACTAAGTCCAGCCTATATGCATGGGAGCTCCACCTTTTGAAGGGAGAGGTAGCAAAGAATTTGTGGACCTATTTTAAAACCACGATAGGAATGGAATTCCAAAGAACATAGCTGAGCAAAGAAACATTTGCTTGCGTTCATATGAACATAAGGATTTTAATCTGCTACCTCCGACTTTCTGTAAGAATTGTGGATAGAGAGAAGTGACTTCCTTTACACTCTTCAAGAAGCCTGAACATGGGTATGTGCCTTCTAAGCAGAGACCCATGAATGGTTTCCAAGATAATAAGTTGAACCATATGAGATTGTTGATATTTGACCATTTTTGACCTTTATAAACAATGAATTCAGATGACTCAACCTAACGTCATAGCCCCAAGGGAAGTTTTCCATTCTACATATTATAATTTTGAGGTTCCTAGAAACCCCAAAACACTCATTGTCAAAATAACTGTGATGACTAATTTGTAATGTGATGCTTTCTTTTTTTCTTTTTTTTTTTTTAGAGTCTCACTATGTCGCCCTCAGTAGAGTGCTGTGGCATCACAGCTCACAGCAACCTCAAACTCTTGGGCTTAAGCAATTCTCTTGCCTCAGCCTCCCAAGTA
>NW_003852543.1:4287602-4289443 GCF_000181295.1 Otolemur garnettii | reverse complement strand
AGCCCAAGAGTTGAAGGTTGCTGTGAGCTGTGATGCCACAGCATTCTACCCAGGGGGACAGCTCGAGGCTCTGTCTCGAAAAAGAAAATCTAAGGCAGTCATTCTCAACCTATGGGTCATGACCCCTTTGTAACAATGAAAATACATCCTGTATATCAGATATTTACATTACGATTCATAACAGTAGCAAAATCACAGCTATGAAGTAGCATCGAAAATAATTTTATGGTTGGGAGTCACCACAACACAAGGAACTGTATTAAAGGGTCGCGGCATTAGGAAGGTTGAGAACCACTGATCTAAGGACTAGTCATAAGCAAATGGGAACTAATGCTCTATGTAAACTGTCTGCGTCAATGTTTTTTTCAGGTGCCGTTAAAATGGATATAAATTGTGCAAGTATAACAGATGTCTCTTACAGGCATCCCTAGTTCAATGCATAGTCCTAGGCAGGCCACAACCAACATTTGCAGGCATCAGTATGAAAGTATCAATGGTTCAATAAACGGTGCTGGGAAATTGGATATCCACATGCAAAAGAAAGAAGCTGGACATTTAACCAATACCACAAATAAAAATGAACTCAAAATGGACCAAAGACCTAAATGTAAGACCTATATCTATAAAGCTCTTAGAAGAAAATATAGGACAGAAGCTTCATGATCCTGGATTGGGAAATAATTTTTTTGACCCCAAAGGCATAGGCAACCAAAGAGAAAATAAACAAAATGGGTACTTTATAAAAATTTTAAAAGACAATGTTAACAGAGTAAAAAGGCACTCCCCAAAATGGGAGAAAATATTTGTAAATCATTTATCTGATAAGGGATTATTTTCCAAAATATGTAGAGAACTCCTAAAACTGAATGATAACCAAAAAAAATGGGCGGAGGACTTGAATAGACGTTTTTCTAAAGAAGATACACAAATGGCCGATAGCACATGAAAAGATACTCATCGGTAATCCTTTGGGAAATACAAATTAAAACTACAGTGAAATACTACCCCATACCCAATAGATGGCTACTAAAAAAGGAAACAACCACAGAAAATAAGTGCTGGAGAGGATATAAAAAAATTAGAACACTTGTGCACATTGGTGAGAATGTAAAATGGTACAGCCACTGTGGAAAACAGGGTGGCAATTCTTTGGAAAGTTAAAACTAGAATTCCATAGGATCCAGCAATTCCTATTCTGGATGCATACCCAAAAGAATGAAAGCTGTTCTGTGCACAAGCATGTTCAAAGTATCATTTTTCACAATAGCTAGAATGTGAGAGCAACCAAAGGGTCCACTGAGGGATGAGGGGATAAGCAAAATGTGGTATACACATACAATGGAAAATATTCCAAAGCAATTTTGGAACTCTTTTTGTGAAACGGCCATCAGACCTGTCATTGTAAGAAATCTGACAATCACGTTCGTGAACTTGTCCTAGAAAAAGTGCCTTGAAGGGTGAACTAAGCACTGGCATCGGAGCATGGCTTCCTGGGGGGAGAACTTCAAAGGTGGCCATAGTGATATTCAGCAATGAGGTAGGTTATGTATGCACGTAGCACTTTTTCTGGGAGGAATTCAAGAACTTAATTATCCAACCACATATTAATATAACAAGTGTTCATGAGAATGTGGAGAAATCATAACCCTTGAACCCTGTTGATGGGGTTGTAAAATGGTGCAACCACTATGGAAAACAGTATGGAGGTGTCTCAAAAAACTAAAAATAGATGTTCCAGGCTTGGCACCTGTAGCTCAACGGCTAGGGCACTGGCCACATACACCCGGGCTGGCAGGTTTGAACCTGGCCCAGGCCTGCCAAACAACAATGACAACTACAAC
>NW_003852543.1:4278534-4286492 GCF_000181295.1 Otolemur garnettii | reverse complement strand
CCCACCACAACGCCTGGCTATTTTTTGGTTGCAGCCATCATTGTTGTTTGGTGAGCCTGGGCTGGATTCAAACCCGCCAGCTCAGGTGTACATGGCTGGCGCTTTAGCCACTTGAGCCACAGGCGCCGAGCCCCTATTTCTACAAAAAATAGAAAAACTAGCTGGGTGTTGTGGCAGGTGCCTGTAGTCCCAGCTACTCAGGAGGCTGAGGCAGGAGGATCATTTGAGTCTAGGAGTTTAAGGTTGCTGTAAGCTGTGATGTAACTGCACTCTAGCCTGGGGCAACAAAGTGAAACTCTGTCTCAAAAAAAAGAAAAAAAAGTAATTAAGTTTATGGAAAACAGTATAGAGAATTATCAAAGACCCCAAAATAGAACTACCATTGTATCTAGCAATCCCACTACTGGGTATCTACCCAAAGGAAAAGAAACTATTATATCAAAAAGAGACCTGCACTCGTTTGTTTATCCCAGCACTATTCACAATAGCAAAGATACACACACACACACAATGGAATACTATTTGGCCATAAAAAAAGAATGAACTCATGTCTTTTGCAGCAACATGGACGGAGCTGGAGGCCATTATCTTAAGCGAAACAACTCAGAAACAGAAAGATGAACACTGCATATTCTGACTTAGAAGTTTGAGCTAAATAATGTGTACTCATAAACATAGAATGTGGAATCATAGACAATGGAGACTCCGAAGGAAGGGGAGCTGGGAGGAAGGTGGAAAATTACCACCATGGAAAATTACCTAATGGTTATAATGTATACCAACAGGGAGATGGTTCTACTAAAGGCCCAGACTTCCTCATTACACGCATTATATCCATGTAACAAAATTATACTTTTGCATCTTAAATTTATACAAATTAGTTAAAATAATTAAGCTCGCATAAACAGAAAAAGTAATAAATAGAAATGGACACATTTTCTGAACATGAATATATACATATACGTATGTGTGTATATGTATGTGGATGGATGGATAGATAAGACAGATAATCTCTTACTTTTATTAGCCCTATAACCAGAATCTTCATCAGGAAAACCAAGAGGCATTTCCTCTAAGAGCAGGAATAAAATAGATGCCCACTATAGCTCCAATAACTACTCAAATTGTCCTAGACAATGCAAGTAAACAGGATAAATAAATCAAAGGTATAATAATTGGGAAAGAAGTAAAACTATTTCTATTTGCAGATGATACAAACAATGTATATAGAATTGAACAAAGTAGCAGGACATAAAATTAGCATACAAAAATCAAGCCTTCTAGCTCGGCGCCCATAGCTCAAGTGGCTAACGTGCCAACCACATACACCAGAGCTGGCAGGTTCGAATCCAGCCGGGGCCTGCCAAACAACAATGACAACTACAATGGGCATTGTGGTGGGCACCTGTAGTCCCAGTTACTTGGGAAGCTGAGGCAAAAGAATCACTTAAGCCAGGAGTTGAAGGTTGCTGCGAGCTGTGACATCACTGCACTCTATTGAGGGCGACAGCTTGAGGCTCTGTCTCAAAAATTAAAAAAAATCAAGCCTTCCTATATTCAAACATTAACTTGGTAGAGGATATAATGACTGAGAAATACCCTCCATACTAGCAACACAGAAAATTAAATTACTTAGGAATAAACTTAACAAGATATGTGCAAAATAACTCTATAAGGAAAACTTTAACAAACACTGTAAGTAAACTTAAAGGACTAAAAAGACATCCCCATTTATAGGGTAGGATGACTGGATATCAGTTTTCTCAAAGTAAATATTGCATTATAAACTTAAGGCAGTATCAATAAGAACATCAATAGACTTTTACTGAAGTTAGACAAGACGATACTGAAGTTCATGTGGAAGAACAATCATGCAAAAATACACTGAAAAAGCAAAAACTACAAAAGGGACTGAATGTTAAAACATTCTACCTCAGCCTCTAATTAAAACAACATGGTACTGTCGAATACAGAGATGAACAGACTATTGAGTTAAAACAGAAAGCCCAGGAATAGACCCAGCATATATGGGAAGTAGGTAAATGAAAAAAGGGCCATCTCAGATCACTGGAGAAAAGGTTGGCTTCTTAATAAATGGTGATGGGAAACTGGATAGCCAAACAACAGAAGAATGGAGTGATGCAGACCGATTGTGTGGAGGAGACCACTCTAGACCACAAGTGGACTTCAGTATAAAATCATCCCCTCACCTCTCCCAATGTAGACCCAAGTACCAAAGAGATGTCCAGCTATGTTTATTACTATCATGCAATTTGCAGAAGGAAACATGTAGGGCAAATTCAAGGATATTAATGGTATTCATTTTAAAGGATGTTCTGTTGTCAATTAATCACCAAAAGTCATCAGAGTGCTGGTACCTGGCTGACTCCCTAAGGCTGGCTGGCTTTCTTTCTTTCTTTCTTTCTTTCTTTCCTTCCTTCTTTCTTTTTTATTTTAATTTTTTGCATCTTGAAAAAACACTTTAAGTAATAAGGATTTTTAATAAGCTCTTCCCATTTCACACCCCCACCCCCCATTCACGGCTGGGGCAAGGTCAGGCTTGGGAACTACTGCCTCAGTTCTTAGGCCAGCACCCAGGAAAGACCACATATTTGCCAGCTCAAACAGTGATATATTTGGCTTGTTTTTTGCCTATAAATCTTTCTGAGGGAGGAAATGCTTCGTGGGATTCTAGCTGCTCGTCCTGTCGTCAGGGCCAGCCTGCCTCTGCCATCATCAGATCCCTTTCCCGCAATTCTGATGAGAAGGGAGAGAATTCCTCTGGAGTGTCACCTCGGGAACATGCTCAGCCCCTGGCTATCCCCTCCTCACCCCGCCATCCTGGGGGAGGAAGAGCCTTTCGAGTCATTTTGGGAGGAGGAGTCCGGTGCGGCCAGCTCTTTCTGCCTCCGTTTTGGCACTCATCTGCTTGCTGAGAACAAACACTCTGCTCTCCCCAGGTGGTCTGTTTTGGAGAAGCAGACTCTCGCGGGGTGTGGAGTTGGTGGATCATGGGTATCCTGACCTTACCGGGGCTTGGGGCGCTCTTCCTTACTCTCGGGGAAGCACCGGCGTTATCCAGACGGGGTAGTACGGCTATTGCGCTAAAGAGAGCTCGAGCGCCACCTGCCGGACGCTCAGCTCAGGCAAGAGGAAAAATAACGGCTTTTTTTTTTTTTTTTTTTTTTGGCCGGGTCTGGTTTTGAACCCGCCACCTCCGGCATATGGGGCCAGCTCCCTACCCCTTTGAGCCACAGGTACCACCCTTAATTTTTTTTTTTTTTATGACACAGTCTCACTATGTTGCCCTCGGTAGAGTGCTGTGGCGTCACAGCCCACAGCAATGAAACTCTTGGTCTTAAGCAATTCTCTTGCGCCTCAGCCTCCCAAGTAGCTGGGACTACAGGTGCTTGCCACGATGCCCGGCTTTTTTGTTGTTGTTGTTGCAGTTGTCATTGTTGTTTTAGCAGGCCCAGGCCGGTTCGAACCCACCAGCCTCCGTGCATGTGGCCGGCCTGTAACCACTGCGCACCGGCGCTGAGTCAACTATTGCTTAATTTTACTACTCTAATTTTATCCATCTGCATTTACCATTATCAGGAATTTTGGCCTCTCTCCCAAAATATTCTGGTCCAGGTGAATTCCAAGCATCATTGGCTCCTTTGATGAAATATATGGGGGAAAAATAAGAGAAAAGGTTTTCTTCAGGACACACTTAAAGGTACCTAGGGCCCATTTTGATTTACATTTTTAAGCTGAAATGCAATGTAGAGTTCAACTTGTAGGTGCAAATGGGTGTTTGGAAGTTAATACACCAATGGAGAGAGAAGTGTCACCTGCCTGTTAATTGCAAAACAGGCGGGGCAGCTGCCTGGGAAACCACCCTCAGGAATTTGAACGCACATCTGGAATTGGAATTGAAATTCTGTACGCAGAATACCAGCACCGTGCTCATTCCGCCTCCCTGCCTGGCACTTGCATGCACTGCTGGAAGATTTCTGAAGCACAATTCTATCCTTATGACCAACAACCAAATACCTATCGTAATCCTTCAAGTGCTACTTTACCCCAGTATGAAGCTACTTTGGGGAAAGACTATGTTCTTCACTGTTGTCATTTCTATGGGTGTGCCTAAGGCAAGTTTTTGTTTGTTTGTTTGTTTGTTTTGGTCTTTACATTCATTGAATGGGTTATTAATGACATTGACCCTCTCAAACCCCATCATACACTTGAAAGCATAAAATGTGTTGAGTGGAGAGTTATTTTGCTGCCAAATTCCTGAGGGTGGTTTCCTAGACAGCTGTCCTAAGGTTTCCTGTTGTCGGGAATGGAGAACCCTACTTGAAAATGGGGTTCCTGTCCCCAGAACAGCCTCCTGATGCTGCACATCAGGAAATACTCCCCCTCCAAAAGACAGGGATGTTCACACTTTAGACCATAGATTCCATAGCTGGTGAAGGTGACAAAGAGAATATCAGACCTTCTTTCCTTCACATCTCAGTTTAGTTTTGCCATACCAGTAGTTAGCTAAAAGGATGCTAAAATGATGGCATAGTTCATTTAAGATAATACATAGGCCTATAGAACTACAAGTATTTATAGTGTTAATGACATATACTTGCTTTCATTCAGGTTTTTCTCTGTGAATGATTTGACTTCGGCACTTGTTTCATCAAATGGTGGCTCATACGGAACTTGCTGTAAAATTTGATCTCAAGTGAAGCAAACAGAGGCATGTTAATACAGGCAATGCAATATGCTGCTCTCTGAGTACCTAAGGCAGTCTATGAATACTATGAATAAATGACACAAACTCAATGGATATAGGATATTATGCCCTAAGATACTTCGTCTTAGGAAGGAAAACTCCACGCCTACCTAAAACATTTCTGGAAAAATTGTGATTATGTGAGATATCCTGAGCAGTAAATAATGCCGACTAAAGATACAGCCCCAATCTCATGATATTTAGTACCATAACTGTCCTTCTTGTTCCTATTGTCTCTCTGACCCACCTCTGAGAGGGTCTCCAAAATGACCCATAAAAATGAGGCAGGGGCTGTGGGACAGGGGTAGAAATATGACAGAACAGAGTCTAGAAACCCAGAAAGCTCTTTGTTCATAAAACTGTTGCTAATTTTTCAGGGTTACTTTTCCTCAACTATATTAAGTTATCTTGCAGGCTTCTACCTTCCCTGGGAAGTAGCAGTTTTACTTTCCCTCAAGATTTTCTTTGCTAAGCCACAGAGAACAATGCTCACAAATTCCATTCATTTTGTGTACGTTCTGAGCCATGTTCAAGGTCTCTGTATACTTTGCTACCCATTTGACAGAATAGGTACTTAGGACAGGACACCAGAAAATTAACTGCCAGACTCACCACGAAGATGATGTGGTCTGCTCACCACCTCCTCCTTGATGAATGTTTGACCTATGAATTCCTGAAAATGCTGCTCAGAGAGAACCTGGTGAGTTCAGAGTGGCCCTCTGATGCCAAGGCCTACACTGGCATGTGCTGGACAGGTCAGCAGGTCCTAGAGGGGTAAAGGGATCTTCCCAAACCCTGAACCAGTCTCCTGCCTCCTGTCTCCTGCACTGGCTCCCCTCCTGCACGTGTGGGACTGGATGCAGAGACACAGGGTCACCTGCAAGGCTGAGAACAAGCCTCCTACCTCCTAGACAGCAGGTGCTTAAGTACAGCAAGTGGGGCTGCAAGCGCTGCCTACAGCTGTTCATTCACTCTGTCCTGATCGCCTGCCAGTTGGCCATCAATGCAGATTGCCTGAGCCTCTGTGATGGCACTCATGGAGAGGAGAAAACCCAGGGGTCTTGACATGGGGTGGCTCCCGGAACAAAAGGTCCATCACGTATCAAGAGATTCCCCTCTTGCAAACAGGAATCAGGAGGCATCGCTCTGTGGTCACAGCACCTCTGATCCAGCAGCTCCCCACTCATGGGGTAGCATGAGTGCTCACTCTCCCGGGAGCACCTCCTCACACCTGAGGCCACCCTGGGTCTCCATGGCTGATCCATACACAGGCACCAGGAAAGATGGGTGTGGTTCAGCCCTTTGTTCTCAGTCCCAGTTCTCTGCTAAAGAGAACTTCCCTGGACCTTAATACTTTTTGTAACTTATTGTTTTTTATTTTTATTTTATTTTATTTTTTGGCTGGGGCTGGGTTTGGACCCACCACCTCTGGCATATGGGACTGGCGCCTTACTCCTTTGAGCCACAGGTGCCACCTTGTTTTTTAATTTTTTATTGTGGTAAAATACACATCACAGAAAATTTCCATTAAAACTATTTTTATAATTCAAAAGCATCAAAAAGATTCATAGCATTGCAAAAACATTACTCCTACTTGTTGACATAACTTTTTTTATCATTCCAGACAGAAACACTGTACTCATTGCTATGGATTGAATGTGTCCCCCGAAATTCATCACTGGAAACTTACCTCCAATGTGGTGGTGTTGGAAGGTGGGGCCTGATGGGCAGTTGTGTGGTCACAGGAGCCCTGCACTCATGAGTGCATTAATACTGTTACTACAAGAATGACTCGTTATCGTGGGAGTGGATGCCTTACAAAAGGATGAGTTCAGCCCCCTCTGCTCTCTTCTGTGCCACCACCTTCTACCATAGAAGGCCTTCCCCAGAGGCAAGGTCCTCAATCTTGGACTTCCAACCTCTAGAGTAGTGAGTCAATAAATTTCTGTTCATTATAAATTAACCAATCTGTAGTATTCTGTGACAGCAGCAGAAAACAGAGTCATACGCATTTAGCAATAGTTCCCATTCTCCTCTCCTCCAGCGCCGGCAACCTCTGTTCTACTTTATGTCCCTATAAATTTCCTTATTTTAGATGTAAGTAGCATCATAGCTTAAGTTGTGCTTTGGGGTCTTGCTTATTTCACTTCAAGGTTCATTTATGTTAACAAATACTGTTTTTCCATTCATCTGTTGATGGACATGGGTTATTTCTCCCCTTTCCTATTGCAGTTAATACCACTACAAACAACGATGTACAAAATCTGTTTAAACTCCTGTTTTTAATTCTAGTGGGTATATCCCTAGAAGTGGAAATGCAGGATCACATGGTAATTCTACATTTAACCCTTTCAGCAGTTGCCAAACCGTTTTCCACAGTGGCAGCACTATTTCACATCTCCCCTGGCAATGTATGACCATTCCTTCAATATATATGCCCTTTATCCTCACCGTTCGTATAGCCATTCTAACAGGTGTGAATTCTTGTAATTTTGCATTTCCCTAATGATTAATAAAGTGGAGCATTCTCTCATGTGGTTATTGGAAATTTATATATTCTTGGCTCGGCGCCTGTGGCTCAAGTGGCTAAGGTGTCAGCCACATACACCTAAGGTGACGGGTTTGAATCCAGCCTGGGCCCACCAAAACAACAATGATGGCTGCAACCAAAAAACAGCTGAGTGTTGTGATGGGCACCTGTGGTCCCAGCTACTTGGGAGGCTGAGGCAGGAGACTCTCCTGAGCCCAGGAGTTGGAGGTTGCTGTGAGCTATGATGCCACAGCACTCTACCCAGGGGGATAACTTGAGGCTCTGTCTCAAAAAAAAAAAATTTATATATTCTCTCTGGAAAATGTCAGTTGAAGTCCTTTGCCCATTTTTAAATTGGGTTATTTTGTTGTTGTTAAGCTGTAGGAGTTTATTATGTATTCTGTATATTAATTCCTTATCTAATATATGATTTGCAAATGTGTTCTCTTATTCTTTGGAGAAATGCCTTTGGTGCACAAAATTTTTTATTTTGATGATATACAATTTATTTGTTTTTTTCTCTTATTCCCTGAGCTTTTGGTGTCAAATTTAAGACAGCATTGCTTGGTAGAGCGCAGTGGCTCACTCCTGTAATCCTAGTGCCATTAGAGGCCAAAGAAGGTGGATTGCTTGAGCCCAGGAATACAAGATCAGCCTGAG
>NW_003852543.1:4277167-4278116 GCF_000181295.1 Otolemur garnettii | reverse complement strand
CCTGCCACAACGCCCAGCTCTTTTTGGTTGCAGCTGTCATTGTTTAGCAGGCCCGGGACAGGCTCAAACCTGCTACCTTTGGTATATGTGGCTGGCGCCCTTACTCACTGAGCTATGGGAGCTGAGCCAATGTTTACTTCTAGGAATTTAATAGTTTTAGCTCATAAATTTAGATCTTGGACACATTTTGAATTTTAATTTTTGTATATGATGTAAGGTAAAGATCCAAATTCATTCTTTTGCACATGAATATCCACTTTTCCCAGAACCGTTTGTTGAAGAGATTGTTATTTCTCCTCTAATGTCCTGGGCACTGCTGTCGAAAATCAACTGACTATAGAAATATGCATTTCTTTCTGAACTTCCTATTCTATTCCACTTGTCTGTATATCAGGCCTTAAACCAATCCCACACTGTTTAATTGGTGCATAGTAGAGGAACCATATCACACTGTTTTGATAATTGTGACTTATAGTAGGTTTTGAAATGAGAAAAAGGAACTCCTCTGACTTTATCCTCTTTTTTTAGAGGACTGTTTTGGCTTTTCAGAGTCATTTGAGATTCCATTATGAATCTTAGGGTAGATTTTTCTATTTCTTAAAGAAGAAAAAGCTATTGGGATTTTGATAGGGATTACATTGAATCTGCAGATCACTTTGGGCAGTTCTCAAATCTTAACAACATTAAATCTTTCAATCCATAAGTGTAAGATGTCTTTTTGTCTCTAATTTCTTTCAGCAATATTTTGTAGTTTTCAGTACTAGTACAAGTCTTTCACTTCCTTGGCTAAGTTTATTCCTAAATTTTTTTTTTTTTTTTTTTTTTGAGACAGAGCCTCAAGCTGTCGTCCTGGGTAGAGTGCTATGGCGTCACAGCTCACAGCAACCTCCAACTCCTGGGCTCAAGCGAGTCTCCTGCCTCCGCCTCCCAAGTAGCTGGGACCACAGGC
>NW_003852543.1:4271358-4275698 GCF_000181295.1 Otolemur garnettii | reverse complement strand
ACATACACGGAGGCTGGTGGGTTTGAGTGTGGCCCAGGCCTGCTAAAATAACAATGACAACTACAACCAAAAAATAGCCAGGCATTGAGGCAGGCACCTGTAGTCCCAGCTCCTTGGGAGGCTGAGGCAAGAGAATTGCTTAAGCCCAAGAGTTTGAGATTGCTGTGAGCTATGTCAACACAGCACTCTACCAAGTGTGATATAGTGAGAATCTGTCTCAAAAAAAAAAAAAATGTTTATCTAGGTTATCCAGTTTGTTGGCATACAAATGTTTATACTGTTCCCCTGTGATCCTTTTTATTTCTGGAAAATTAGTAGTAATGCCTCTATTCTCATTTCTGAATTAAGGATTCTTTGGGGGGGGGGCGTCAATCTAGCTAGAGGTCTATCAGTTTTGTTGATATTTTGGTTTTATTGATTTTCTTCTATAATTTTTCTATTCTCTATTTCATTTCTTTCCATTATATACTTTACTATTATATACTTTGCTACTTATGCTAGCTTTCAACTTGATATGCTATTTTTTTGCTAGTTCCTTTAGGTATATAATTAGTTATTTAAAGTCTTTCCTCTTTTTAATGTAATTATAGCTGCAATTTCCCTCTTACCACTGCTCCCCTGCATCCATAAGTTTTAGTATGTTGTGTTTGATTCTCATTCATCTCAACATAATTTCTAATTTTCCTTGTGATTTCTCCTTTGACCCATTAGTTGCTTAATAGTGTGCTGCTTAATTTGCACATATTTGTAAGTATTCCAGTTTTCCTCTTTTGTTTGAGACAGAGTCTCATTATGTTGCCCTTGGTAGAGTGCCATGGCATCACAGCTCACAGCAACCTCAAACTCTTGAGCTTAAGTGATTCTCTTGCCTCAGCCTCCCAAGTAGCTGGGACTACAGGCACCTACCACAACGCTCAGCTATTTTGTTGTTGTTGTTGTTGCTGCTGCTGCTGCTGCTGCAGTTGTCATTGGTGTTTAGCAGGCCTGGGGCAGGTTTGAACTCGCCTGCCTCAGTGTATGTGGCCAGGGCCCTAACCACTGAGCCACAGGCACTGAGCCTCCTGTTTTCCTTTTCCTTTTTGATGTAGATTTCTGGTTTCATTCTGATGTCATCTGAAAAGATACTGAGTACAATTTCAATCTTGTTCATTTTATAGAGACTTGTTTTGTATCCTAACATACAGACCATCCTGGATAATATTCCATGTGTACTTCAGAAGAACGTATATTTTGCTGTTGTTGGGTGAATTGCTCTTATATGTCTTTCAGGTATAATTGGTTCATAATGTTGTTTGGGTCTTCTATTTCTTTGATGTTCTTCTGTCTAGTTGTTCTACCCATTATTGAAAGTAAGGTATTAAAATCTCCCACTATTCTTGTCTTTTATAAACCTTTTGATTTAAACTCTATTTTGTCTGAAAATAGTATAACCACCTCAGCTCTCTTGTGACTATTATTTACATGAAATACATTTTCCATCCTTTTACTTTCAATATCCTTGTGTCCTTATACCCTAAAATCCCTTGTAGACAACATATACATGGATAGATTCTTTAATCTAATCTCTTAATATCTTCCTTTTAATAGTTTTAATCCATTTACAGTTAATGTGATTACTGACCTTTAGATATTTGTTTTGTGTGTTGTTTTTTGTTGTTTCTCAATTTTCCATTACTGTTTTTACTCGATTTTTTGTCAACATTCCATTTTGACTCCCTTCTTTGTTCTCTTACTATATTTTTTAAGTTAT
Organism: Otolemur garnettii; assembly: GCF_000181295.1. NCBI lineage: Eukaryota > Metazoa > Chordata > Mammalia > Primates > Galagidae > Otolemur > Otolemur garnettii. The sequence continues at coordinate 4,273,948 of NW_003852543.1, read as the reverse complement.
TTTCTTAGTGTTTATGTTAAGTACATTTACTTAAACATCTAGTTATCTTAAACTTATAACAACTGGCTGGGCATCGTGACTCATGACTGTAATCCCAGTACTTTGGGAGGAGGCAGGGTGTGGGATGAATTCCCACAAAATTAAATGAAATATGCTCTTTTAATTCCAGAAACTGAGCAAAAAGACTCATTAGTATTGTGCGTTTTTGTCGAGGCCTAAGTGACCTGGGAAAGCACAGCAGGCGCCTGCAGACAAGGATTAACATCCTCCTACATGGAACCCCGACTGCAGTCAAGTCGGCCTGCCAGATAAGGGTTGAAATGACCCATCTGTGCAGGGGACAGGACTCAAAGGTTGGTGTGAGTGAAAAGAAAAACTCCACCATAATGATGTGGTTAAAGGAACACTCCATCGTAACAGTGGAGCCTCCAAACCATGAAAAAACAGTTATGGAGCCTGTTTCTTGGAAATTTAATTGAGTACATGGAAGAAAAAGGTGTTACTCCCCTGTTTATCCTGACCTTTAACTTTAACAATAGAAGTCAGATAATGTATAGTTGTTTTAGGTCTTTAGAGAGGAATAGTCTGAGGCTAGTCTTAAAATGGTTATCTTACTTTCCTGGACTTTCTTTCTTTAGACTAATCTTAAGATGGTTATCTTACTTTCCCAGACTTTCTTTCTTTTCTATAGTTTAAGATAAGAATAGAGGATGTTAGGATTATTGATCAATGTGATGTACATGATTAGTTTACTATAAAATGTCAAGAATAAAGACATTTTGTTGCTATGTGCCATCTAAGAATATGTAGTCATCTCTTGCTTTCATACAATTCTAGGAGTGAGTTTGCACCCACGGCCAAGCCATCCTTCTCCCCCTGAGAGAAAGTACCACCCAACAGCAGGGGAATCACTTCAGTCTAGGAGTCCAAGACCAACCTGGGCAATGAAGCAAGACCCTGTCTCTACAAATTTGTTTTAAAAAAATTAGCCAGACATGGTGGCATGCACCTGTAGTCCCACCTATTTTGGTAGCTGAAGCAGAAGGATACCTTGAACTCAGGAATTTGAGGTTACAGTGAGCTATGATCAGGTCACTGTACTTTAGCCTGAACAACAGAGACCCCATTTCTTTTTTTTTTAATTAAATGATAGCTGTGTACATTAATGCAATCATGGGGTACAGTAGAGATCCCATTTCTAAAATATATATATAAATTTACAGCAATCATAATTTTTTTTTTCTGAGACAGAGTCTCACTTTATCACCTTGGATAGAGTGCTATGACATCATCGTTCACAGCAACCTCAAAGTTTGGGACTTGAGCAATCCTCTTGCCTCAGCCTCCCAAGTAGCTGGGATTCAATGACCTACTTTAAATAGTATCAGCTTATTTTCAAAAGTATACAAATACTGCTCATATATATCATCATTCCTTCATTTCCTCCCCCTGTGTATTGTTGTTATTGTCACAGATTACATCGTTATACATTTACACACATTATATAGGTTTATAATTATTATTTTATGTATTTGCCTTTTAAACATTACAGCAGAAAGACTACTTTCTACCTAGAGATAGCAAACTAATCATAATATAGGAAAAAAAAGAAGTTACAAATCAAACCACAAAGTACAATAATATTAGCTTTTACAACTGTTGGTTACCTTTACCAGTGTTCTTCTTCCCCACCCACCTCCCACCCCCTCACCCCGTCCCCATGGCTTCAAGTTACTGTCTAGCATCCTTTCATTTCAGCCTCCAGGGCTTCCTTTAGCATTTCTTGTAGGGCAGATCTTTCAGCCTTTGTTATCTGAAAATGTTCTGTTTCTCTTTTATTCTTGAAAGATAGTTTTCTCAGATATAGAATTCTTGCTTGACAGCATTTTCTTTTTCGGGACTTTAAATATGCCTTTCTTTTTCCTTTTGATACAGAGTTTCACTATGTCACTTAGGCTGGATGCAGTGGCACAATCATAGCTCACTGTGACCTCTAACTCCTGGGTTCAAGTTATCCTCCCACCTCAGCCTCCCAAAGTGCTAAGATCACAACCATGAGCCAATGCAATCAGCCTTTTAAATGTGCTATTTCATTGTCTTTTGGTCTTCATAGTTTTTAAGAAGTAAACTATGAATCTTATTGAGGATCCCTTGAATGTAATGAATCCCTTCTCTTTTGCTACCTTCAAGATCCTCTGTGTCTGGGTTTTGACAATTTGACTATTATATGTTTCAGTACAAATCTTTTGTCCGTTTTGCAACATAAAATTATAAAGCATACCCCAAAAAGGGAAGTATAGTTCATACATAAGAAAAAAGAAGTTGTCAGAATCCATTCCTGAGGAATTTTGCAAGTCGTCAGGGCAGGGTATTAGGAAAAGTTTTCAATTAGCAATAACCGTACCTCAGATAAACCTCATTGGCTATGATATTGCCAGTGCACAAAGCTCCTGAGGAATTCTGTAGTTGTCATTAAGCTTCTTGGACATGTATGTTCATGCTTTTCATCAGGTTTATTCAAATATTTTCTTTGCCTCTCTTTCTCTCTTCTCCTTCTGAGATCCCCATACGTGTATTTTTGTATGTTTGA
>NW_003852543.1:4264941-4269835 GCF_000181295.1 Otolemur garnettii | reverse complement strand
GCACTGTGACAATTAGAGGAACAGATTCAAGCCTCAATGCATAGTACTTGCTTTCCCTTCAATGCAGCAGAAATAGGTCACAATTACAAGGACAAGCCTTTGGCTCTTCAAATACAGCCTAAAGGTTTCACATGAGGAGGTTACTTACCAAATATTTTAGCCAGGTGTTCCTCTGATTCATTTGAATTTGATGAAAATTCAGAATTTTCCAGGCTTTTTTCTTGGAAATAACCTATGGGAAAATAAACCTTAGCTGGGATTAAAGCTTATGTTAGACCTGTATTTATTCTCTTTAAATTAATATTCTTCTGCATGATATTTTGAGAGAAGCATCAAATAGTCGGCCTACACCCACCTATTCCAAATGTCACCACATTCATGAATTACATGGTTCATTATGAAAGTTTTGAGATACACAAAAATCAAGAAAAAAAAAAAATCCTCATGGATGGAAACAAATGAAGCCTTCCCAGCAACACCAATAAGCCACGTAAGTTGAAACTTGCAAGGGTGAAATCAGAAAGGATGCTGTAGACTGTGTTTCTTGGAAATGAAATAATGGGCCATAACACAATGTGTCTTAAAACTTTTGTAGTGACCTACACAGCTGTAGCCATCTGAAGTTCCAACACGAAACTGGGGGCTAAGCTCATTTTCACAAAGTTTCTTTCTTTCTTTCTTTCTTTTTTTAAGAGAAAGGGTCTCACCCTGTCACCCAGGCTGCTTTTGAACTACTGGGCTCAAGTGATCCTCCCGTGTTGGCCTCCCGCAGTGCTGGGATTCCAAGTATGAGCCATCATGCCTGGCCTATAAGACAATATGCATAGCAATTAAGTAATCTGTCTACATGGCAGCTTTAACTCTATAGGGAAATCAGTAGAAAGGCCTGCATGGTATATGCTGAATGATTCCCAGTATGGTTACTTTCATCCAAATGCACATGTTCATGACAAATGCACAGTTTTCTGTTAAGGAGACATTGGTGAATCAGGAATAGATAGATACACTTAATCGTGCAAGCAGTTTGCTAAAAATGTGTTCATCATATTGTGTCAGCCAAGGGAACATAATGAAACATGATGTGGGGCAAGCTATCAAGATTGTAGAGTGAAATATTCACACTTTTTCTTAATAGGGTGGTTTATGCATTGACATTAGTTATAAAATTGCTTTACTGATAGTCTTAGAATTCACAGCACGCATGCCTGGCTTATCCTGATAACTAATTAGCAATTTTCAATTTTCTTCTTAGTGTAGAGACTGTAGATACTGTCCATCTTAAAGGTTTTTTTCTGTTTTGTGTGTGATTTGAAGCTAATTTGTTTTTGGCGGGGGGGGGGCTGGGATTTTTTGTTTATTGATTTTTGCTTTTGAAGCCAGTTGTTTCCTCTCAGTTTGGGGATTTGAGCATCAGTACTAAAGCAGCTCTGCTAATGTGGGCAGACATTTTACAGAGGCTGCGATGGGGTGGGGTGATGCGGAGGAATCTAGGAAGGCTTTGCTCTCCCAAGCCGGTGACTGGGGAACTCGTGGGTAGTGAACTATAAAGTGCTGATGAATAGAAAGTTACCACACTACTCACAACTCATGATGCAAGGAACAGTGAAGCTCTCTTGCAAATCAGTTTACTGTCCTCTGAATAGCCTCTAGAATGGCAGAACCTCCCTAACTCTATACCTCAGGGATCACTCCAAAATATAGGGATATTCACACTTTAGACCATAGATGCCCATAGTTGGTGGAAAGTTACAGAGAGGATTTCAGACAATTCCTTCTTTCTCATCTTAATTTGTTTTTTTCTCCATAAGTAGTTGGTTTAAAGAATGCTAAAATGAAAAGATAGTATAAATAACATAACACATTGCCTGATGAGGAATAAGCACTTATTGTAACAATGTATACTTGCTTTCTTTCACGCCTTTTTTTACAATTGATTTGTCTGTTGTTCTTGCTTCATCTAACTGTGAATCATGTGGAACTTTGGAAAACTCTTGCAGTAGAATTTCATCTCAAGCAAAGCAAACAAAAGCATGTTAATACCAGCAATGCAGGATTGATATATTTTGTTCTCTAAGTACCTAAAGTGAGTCTATGGCCATATCACTCAGAATGCACCCAATCTTATCTAAAGAATCTAAAGTAGTCTATGAATACAGTGAATAAATGACACAAACTCAATGGCTATGGGACATTATGCTCTGAAATGGCTTATCTTAAGAAGGGTAACTCTAACTACCTAACCAATTTCTGGAAAATTGTAATTGCACAAGAACTCCTGGGTAGTAAACAATGCCCACTAAAGATATGGCCGAAAATCTCATGACACTTAGAACTATAATTTTCCTTCTTGGCCCTGTTGTCCCTCTGACCCACCTCTGATGTCCCAACCCATCCCTATATATGAACCAAACTGCTTTTCTGTTTCTGTAAAATATGCATCATTTTCTTCCTTAAGATCATATTCCCTCTCCCAGGAAGCTTTACCCAATGAAAATCCAGATTTTGCAGCAAACAGAACTAGCCCCAAATCCTGATTTTACTCTTTGCCAAACACAAGTAACTTCACCTGTTTTATCTTAGGTTCTTTCATCATTAAGATGGGGATACTATTATTTAGTACTATTATTATAGGACATTTGTGAAAATTGATAAAAGTACTAAACACAGTGACAGTGTGAGGATCATGCTGAAGGCAGAATGCCTGGAAAGTGTCCATCACCATCTTTTTATAACAATAACCCCAGATCAGCGAGTAAATGTTGCTAGTTTTCTGCTCTTTGGGACCTTGCACACATGGAATATGTAGGTCAAGAATAAAAAATACAATGCAAGCTTGGTGCCTATAGCTCAGTGGCTAGGGCTCCAGCCACATATACCAGGGCTGGTGGGTTCAAACCTGGCCCAGGGCCTGCCAAACAACAATGACAACTATCTGAAAAAAAAATAGACATTGTAGTGAGCATCTGTAGTCCCACCGACTTGGGAGGCTGACACAAGAGAATCGCTTAAGCCCAAGAGTTTGAGGTTACTAGGAGCTGAGATGCCACGGCACTCTACCCAGGGCATCATAGTGAGACTCTGTCTTAAAAATGAAAAATAAAAAAGGAAATAGAGATGTCACCAAACATATGACAGAAAAAAGAGGTGTCCACTGCAAGTTTTCTGCATTTCCATGCCTAATCTTCCATTTCCACTTTGCCAGGGCCATGGGACATACAGAGATGCTCAGAAGACTCCTGGGATCCAGGAAGAGAGCCCTTCTCTGAATTAAAGAGAAACATGTGCTGGAACTGTGCTTCCCTATTCCCTTTTCCCCTGGCTTAAAAGCAGATGTGATATCTGCGGCTGCAGAAACCATCTTATGACCAAGAGACACAATTATGGAGAAATTGGCCCTGCATGAGCTACTCCATTAAGGCCATGTTGCCTTCCTCAGATTGCTTGTGACAGAGGAAAATAAACCTGGGCGGTGCCTCTGGCTCAAAGGAGTAGGGCACCAGCCCCATGCATCAAAGATGGCAGGTTCAAACCTGGCCCCAACCAAAAAAAAAAACAAGAAGGAAAGTAAACCACTCTCTATTTAATCCACTGCAAGTCAAGTAATTGCAATCAAGTGCATTCCTACCCAGCTCAGTTACTATGACAAGACATGGACTTCCCTTGCTGAGATGGTGTCGGCCACTTGGTTGCTATGATCCACTATTGTTTGGAGGAACCAAGCATAAGTTTCTGAAGATGATAATGCTCAGTTTGACTGGGATAGAGTAGAAGACTGCACATCATTCATACAACAAGCTTTTACCAAACCCTAGTTCTGCAAAGATGCTGGGGTTCAGAGAGGAGGGTGACCTACTGTGTGGTCTGCAACCCTGAGCCACTTAGATATGTGGGAGAGGCAAAAATATAGAGACAACCAGACACATGGGCACAGCCACACTGAGCAGCAAAGCAAGGGTCAGGGGCAGAGAACAGAGAAGAAAACCAACTGGCCCCATGGCAGCCAGAAGGCCGGTGCTTGCTGAGCAGGAGGGAGAAGTGGGCCAGGCCAGGTGAGGCTGAGTTCTGGATCCACTGGATCATGCTATTTACTGAGACCTCAATGTCACTCCTGTTCATGGATGCTGAGTGCCTCCTTCAACTCCCTTCACCAGCAATCTGGTGCTTATGATCTCATAGAAGTCTTGGTGGGCCAGTGTGTGTGACATGGAAGACACACAGCAATAGCCCCTTGGGGACGCTAACTCAATGAGCTACAAACATCCTAAAAGTCCTCCAGGCAGTCATCAAGGGGCTGCTGCAGACAGACAACATCCCATACCAAGATGACACGTGACACCCCCCAAACCCATGTGACTTAGAGCCAGGAGGGGTTTGACCTTGACACTTCCATAATATCTGTACTGCCCAGGACCCAAGAAATCCAGAGGGAAAGGCTGTCCTCAGAGAGTTTTAAAACTTATTTACAAATGTTGTATAGGAAAATTATACCCAGCACCCACAAAAAATGGGGTAAGGCTGTGGGGCTAGAAATAAAGCAGAACAGATTCTGTAAGCCCAGAAAGCTCTTTGTTCATAAAACCGTTGCTAATTTTTCAGGGTTACTTTTCCTCAACTATATTAAGTTGTCTTGCAGGCTTCTACCTTCCCTGGGAAGTAGCAGTTTTACTTTCCCTCAAGATTTTCTTTGCTAAGCCACAGAGAACAATGCTCACAAATTCCATTCATTTTGTGTACGTTCTGAGCCATGTTCAAGGTCTCTGTATACTTTGCTACCCATTTGACAGAATAGGTACTTAGGACAGGACACCAGAAAATTAACTGCCAGACTCACCACGAAGATGATGTGGTCTGCTCACCACCTCCTCCTTGATGAATGTTTGACCTATGAATTCCT
>NW_003852543.1:4261216-4262623 GCF_000181295.1 Otolemur garnettii | reverse complement strand
TCCTGGGCTCAAGCGAGTCTCCTGCCTCAGCCTCCCAAGTAGCTGGGACTACAGGCACCCGCCACAACGCCCGGCCATTTTTTGGTTGCAGCCATTGTTGTTTGGCAGGCCCGGGCTGGGGATTCCAACCCACCACCTTAGGTGTACATGGCTGGCGCCTTAGCCGCTTGAGCTACAGGCACCGAGCCAGGACTTTTTAAGTTACTCCAAGTAACAAATCCCAGACCTGCAAATTAGGGCTCCAGCATAATATGAATGGTAAATCGGTAAGGAAGGCTGGGTGGGGCAAAAGCCTGTATTCCCCACACCTGTGGAAGGGGAACTGTTGTTCCCTGCAGCTGCTACTATATATATATATATATATATATATTTTTTTTTTTTTTTTTTTTTGGGGGGCCAGGGTTAGGTTTAAACCTACCACCTCCAGCATATGGGGCCAGTGCCCTACCCTTTTGAGCCATAGGCGCCTCCTGCTACAATATATATTTGACAGTACCTTGGGTCAAGTGGAGAACAAAGAAGAGGATCACAGCTCCACTCATCTTTTCCATACTCCCTGTATCATCAGGGAACCAGTCTTCCAAAGAGCCTTCAAACTCAACACCTGGATTCCAAATGTTGTGGAACCTGATGGTCTGTGAAGTCACACCCAGAAGGGTGGGGGGTCCTCCCCAGTGGGAAGGAGGAAGGGCTTGTATCCATGGACAAGGACCAAGGGGCATTCTGGTTGCCTTGAACTAACAGCCTTTCTGCCCCTATCTCTTAGTTCTCTAGTGCCTTCTTCAATCTCACATTCTCTGAAGGCTGAAGACAGTAGAATAGTCACCAGGACTCATAGGTCACAAGTGACAAAACCTCAACTAAATCAGCTTAAGCAATTAGAAATAGCTAGAGTAGCCAGAGAAGGTGTGTGATCAATCAAGATATCACAGTAAAAAAGCATTGTGATTTATTGTATCATATAAAATTATAATGCCAAAAATAGCATAGACAAATTGATAATGTTAACATGGTTACTCATGCATCATTATTTCCCCTATTACATTTTATAAGTATTAAACTATTTTCAAAGAAAAAAATCTTTGTATTTTAGTGCCTTTAATTGCACTCTTTCCCTAGTTTTTTCCTGAAATGTTTGTTTAACTGTCGCTCTTGCTAGAGTACAGTGGTGTCATCACCTCTCACTATAACCTCAAACTCCTGTGCTCAAGTGATCCTCCTGCCTCTGCCTAAGCCTTCCAATTATCCAGGACTACAGGTACCCATCACTTGGGTAATTTTTTCTATTTTTATTTATTTATTTATTTTTGAGATGGAGTCTCACTATGTTGCCCTCAGTAGAGTGCTGTGGTGTCACAGCTCACAGCAACCTCAAACTCTTGGGCTTAAGCGATTCTCTTGCCTCAG
>NW_003852543.1:4242960-4258641 GCF_000181295.1 Otolemur garnettii | reverse complement strand
AGCCCATAACCAAATCTTCACCCACTCCTCTCCAACCCACCCCTTCCCATTTCTCCTGTCGCCTCCCATCACCAGAGGAGGAGAACATGGGCTATTTTGCAACCTCAGTGTGCCATGGAGCACACGTGTGATTTACTAATTGCCTCTACATGCTCATCCTCTGCCTAATTTCTCTTATTTCCAGGCAGCTTTGTTAAGGATCTAGACATGAGAGAAAAACATCTATTTCTATGCAGTCACCCAGGTCTAGAGTGAGCGTCAACTATTTGTGTGTGTGTGTGTGTGTGTTTATGTGTGTGTGTGTGTGTGTGTGAAGACCAGATAGAAAATACTTTAGGTGGTAGCGCCTGTGGCTCAAAGGAGTAGAGCACCAGCCCCATATGCCTGAGGTGGCAGGTTCAAACCCAGCCCCAGCCAAAAACTGCAAAAAAAAAGAAAGAAAGAAGAAAAAAAGAAAGAAAATACTTTAGGCTTTGTAGGCCACATATTTCTCTGTAGCATATTCTTATTGTTGTTACAATTCTTTAAAAATGTAAAAATTGGGCTCAGTGCCTGTGGTTCAAGTAACTAAGGCACCAGCCACATATACCTGAGCTGGCAGGTTCGAATCCAGCCCTGGCCCGCCAAACAACAAGGACGACTGCAACCAAAAGATAGCCAGGCATGTGGCAGGCACCTGTGATCCTAGCTACTTGGGAGGTGGAGGCAGGAGAATTGCTTGAGCACAGGAGTTGGAGGTTGCTGAGAGCTGTGATGCCATGGCACTCTATCCAGGGTGACAGCTTGAGGCTCTGTCTCAAAAAAAAAAGTAAAAATTGTTTGGGCAGCGCCGGAAGCTCAGTGGGTAGGGCACAGGCCACGTACACCCAGGCTGGTGGGTTCAAACTATCCTGGGCCAGCTAAACAGCAATGTGTATGCGGCCGGCTGGCACTGTAACCACTGTGGTACGGGCGGGCTCCGAGCCTATTTAGTAGTTTTTCTAATTTGTATAAATTTATGGAGTACAAGTGTAATTTTGTCACAGTGATATATTGTGAAGTCAGGGCTTTTAGTGTATCAATCACCTGAGTAACATAAGTTGTATCCATTTGCATACACAAGTTTGAAACAACTCAATACAAAAGTTTATAAGGTAAAAACCTATTCTCCATTCACTCACAATGGTCCCTTCCCCATATTAAATGGAGACGTGAAGGTGCCTCCTATCCTCTTTAGAGACATTCATGCATATTACATTCTATACTCTGTGTCTGGCTCTTTCCTTGTTTTTACTCAGCAATCTATCCTGAAGTGTTTTATGTAGGATTATGTAAGACTTTCTCATTTTTGATGCCAGAACAATGATCCATTTTATGAATGTACAGATGCTAGATGCAAATGAATATACATCAATATTCTATTTCCATGAAGTTCAGAAAAAGGCAATATTTTCACAATTTAAGACAGAAGTTACCTTGGAAGAAGATCAGGCCAGTGACTAAGCGGGTAAGGGGTTTCTGGAGTGCTGGTCATGCTGTTTCTTTTCGTTTTAGAGAGGGAGGTCTGACTCTGTTGCCCAGGTTGGAGTGCAGTGGAACGATCATAGCTCACCGTAACCTTGAAACTCCTGGACTCAAAAGATCTTCGTACCTCAGCCTCCCCGGTAGCTGGGACTACAGGAGCGGCCACTATGCCCCACCCTGCTTTTCTCTGCACTCAGGAACGGTTATGCAAGTGCTCGCACATTTCAATCACTTATTGAAATGTGCACTTGTGATCTCTGCACATTTATGTATACTATGCTTCCATATTACAAAGCTTAAGTTCACTGAGGGAGACGTATATATAGAAGGAAATAACCGTGGGTCCATATGGTAAATGAATTTAGGACTCAATTATCTCACTTTCTAGCGACAGCTGAACCTGGAGCAGCCCAGGCTGCCTGCCTGCTAATCCTCACGCAAATAACCCTGGACTCTCTGTTCCCTCATCTGTGAAATGGCAATAATAATACAACTGCCCGATAGAGTTGTTGCAGAGATTGGATATCATCTATGTAGAGTGGGTAGAAGGGCCCCGCTGTCTCTTAACAGGTTCTCAATTAATGTCGAAACCAAATTGCCACAAAACTGTAATTTTTACAAGGAAAAAAATCCTCCTTGTTGCTCATGAAAGAAAAATTTGGGGTGAAATATCTAAGGCCGGCCTCCTTGAGAAAGGTAGGCTCACAAAAGAGAGTGGTCTCAGGTGCTGGAGCGCGGGTAAGATGTATTGCTGGACAGGTGATTCCCTCCACTCCGCCGCGTCCGCTCACTACCAGAGCTCCACTTTCTACAGGCTACGTCCCCTTTAAGAGTGGAGACCTGACGTCAGCCCCTACGCGGCGCAGCCTACCTTAGCAACGCCCCGGCCGTTCTACTGGACGGCCACCATAGGCTGGCCCGCCCTGGGAAGCTCCGCCCCCTATCTGCGGTCGGCCCAGGGCGCCCTGAGTCAGTCCGGCCAGGTGGGAGCGGTGATTGGCTGCGGGGTCGGTCCTCCAGAAAACCTCTCCGGGCCCGCGTAGGCTGCACGTTCAGGGTGGGAGGGGCGCGGCGCCGCGTCTGTAGCGGCGGCTGTCCCTGTCCACCCACCCGCCGGTCTTTCCTGCAGCCCGCCTGCTGGGCAGGGCCGGCCCGGCCCGGCCATGGAGTCCTACGACATCATCGCCAACCAGCCCGTGGTCATCGACAACGTGAGGCCCGGCAGCCAGGGGGAGGGCGGGCGCTCCGCCCCCGGGGGCGCACGCGGCGGCGCGGGGAGGAACCCCCCGCCCGCCTGTCTCATCCTCCGCTCACTGCTGATCTGCTGGCGCTAGCTAGCCTGCTCGGTTTCCCAAGAGCTAGCGCAACCACCTGGCCCTGGACCCCTGGCCTTCACGCCAGCCCCCTCGCCAGCATTACGGAGCCTGTTCCCTTAGTCCTTCACAAACAGGGAGGGAAAGTTCAGGAAACCTGGAGTGGCATTAGGGCCAATTAGTGTGCACTTGTGTTTCAGGCCAGAGACACTTCCTTTCTCGGTTGAGAGTGGAGTCGCTAGGCAGGTTTTGACCCCAGCTCCTTTGCCTTTCCTTTGGCCCTGGCTCTATAACTGCCTGGTGGAGTTGGGATTTGCATTTGTCTTTTTGCACAGTATTGGCCCCATCTTTTGGAGGGGGTTGTCCTGGTGATCTCAACAGCAGCACATCCCAGGGAGCTGCACCTTGAGGCAAAAAATGCAAGTTACTCTCTGCTAGCCACATGTCCCCCACCACTAGGTTGGCCTTTTGGCTACTTTGGCTCTCTTCTGAATTGCTCCCTGTGCTGAGCAGAAAATTCCACACCCAGCAGGACAGTGTATAGAGTTCAGAGCTACTCTTCCTAGATTGACAAGCAGTTTGGGGTAATTGTCTGGAAACCTCAGATGAAAGATGTCTGGCTTCTTGTGGCCTTGTCCTTCAGCACTGGGGCTGGACCTACTTTCAGCTGCCTTGGGTGGATTTCTGGCCTCAGACCCCTGATACGGGAAGAAGATAAGGGCTGGGGGGTGGGGAGCATGGGGGAGTGTTTATGGATTTGGCCCTAACTGGGTGTTTGCCTTGTGGGGGTTTGATAATGACTCACTTCTGCTCTTTCTGGGATTTATCTCCCTCCCACATGACCCTGTGAGGTCCCTGGATGGCTTTCTTTTTTGGAGTACCCATGTGGGCTCACTTGAGTCATAGAAGGGGATTTTTAATAAGGGTACTAAAACTGGGTTTGGGGATGTGCTATCATACGAGGTCTCCAGGCTACAAGAAGGACCAGGCTCTTTCCTTTCTTGGTGGGCAAGTAATTCATGTAGGCCTATCAACAGGCTTATGACTTCAGAGGGCAGCTGCTTGGTGCCTCTGTAACTTGAAGGTGTTTGAAGGTGTTTATTATTGTTGAAGACCTGGAGGGTTGTGATGAAGATTGGAAGAAGGGGGATTGAGAAACTGGTTCCTTCTCTGGGTGGGAAGTTTCAAAATACCAGATTATTTAGGGGATCCTAAGTGCAGCTTCCAGGCAGGAGCAGTGACAGAACCAAGTCATTCTCTAGCCACTAGAGGAAAGGAACCAATTGTCCCATGCACCCAGTGGTCTTCCTCAGAAGGCCCTATATGTGGTCCATGTCTGTTGGAGTCAAGTAGAGGGGAGAGCTGTTAGGGAAAAAAAAATACATTTTGAGGGGTTTCTTCTCACTGCCTTCTGAGCCATGAAATCCTCCTGCCTGGACCTGGCCCTTGAGCGTGTAGAGAATGTACTTCATGGTTTCTCAATCTGTGTGTTATTGACATTCTGGGCTGGATAATTATTGGTCGTGGAGTCTGGCCTGTGCATTATAACAGTATCCCTGGCTTCTACCACTAGATACCAGTAGCACCGTCCCACATACCTCCCTCACCAGTTGCCAGACTTTGCCAAATGTTCCCAGGGCTAGGGGATGCAAAATTGCCTCCAGTTTTGAACCACTGGTATGCTTATAAATAAATGATCTTGTCTTCTGGCTGCATTCCCTGCATGCCATGGAGGGGGAGCCAGCTGCAGCCAGCCTGCAGCCATACTGCAGGGCTATATCTTCATCTGGAGGTCAATACTGGGAGCTAAGCATTGTTTTTCCTTGCAGGGTTCAGGAGTGATCAAGGCTGGCTTTGCAGGAGACCAGATTCCCAAATACTGTTTCCCGAACTAGTAAGTGTTGCTCAGGCAGCAGCCCTAACCCTTTTGTTTGCTTCCTTTGAGAACATTGGCCCTGCATCACAGCTATCTTTGAGGACATCTCTTGTCACTACCTGAAAGGGAAAGCACCAACTTGTGAGGTTTATATGACCAAGAGAGCTCTGAAAGGGCAAGGCAGGGGCTCTGGCTTTCCTCTTCCTCTTTGGGGTCTCTCATTTTGGTCTCTCCTTGAGCAAGCAGAGAAGCAGCCTGCATTCCCCCAGGGATGGGGTGTGGTAGCAGCTGCAGAGTAATAATAGGGAGGTATCTCCAAAGGGAGCCCTACACTTGGAGCAGAACAAATGGGGAGTTATATAGGTAACTCCCAGCCACCCCTTCTTCCCTAGAAATGTTTTTGTTTTCTTTTCAGGGCTTATTTATTTTCAGACTCTAGAAAATGTTTTGCGCCTGTGGCTTAAGCGCCTAAGGCGCCAGCCACATACACCTAAGGTGGCGGGTTCGAATCCCCAGTCCAGGCCCGCCAAACAACAATGATGGCTGCAACCAAAAAATAGTCGGGCATTGTGGCGGGTGCCTAAGGTCCCAGCTACTTGGGAGGCTGAGGCAGGAGACTTGCTTGAGCCCAGGAGGTGGAGGTTGCTGTGAGCTGTGATGCCATGGCACTTCACCCAAGGCGATAGCTTGAGGTTCTGTCTCAAAAAAAAAAAAATTTTTGTTTCAGTCAAGGGAGGTCTTTCCCTGGATGGTGCTGGTGGTGGCAGAAATAAGAGGGAAGTACAAACTCAGAAAGACTCTAGAATGCTTCTTAGGCTAGCCTAGCCCTGAGGAGTGCCTCTTCCCAAATCCTGGAGGTTTTGGAATTATTGACCTGGGTGGGGGGAGGGGCAGAGGAAGACCCCCAAGGCCCCAGAGTGACTGTCTTGGTATATTGAGGGCCCCAGGCCTGATTGGTGGGCAGAGCCAGCATGGAGCACCTTAGCTTCCACTTTCCTCTTTAAATTCTATGTGGGTGTAATGAAAGGTTCCTGCTGATGTGTGGGGAGCATGAGTGAAATTTTGGAGTGGTAGCTCATCAGATCCTACAGTTTCCAAGAACCAGCTCTGTGTTCCAGTAGCCCTGGCAGTGGGAAGGGACAGCATCTGCTATGTAAGGGAGCCTTGCCCTGGCTTCCTAGGGCCATTCTCCCTCTGCCTGCTGAGTGTGAGGACAATCTGCCCCACTAAAGTCAAGAGCATGGGCTGAATCATTGTGGCTGTAGGAGGCTGACCCTCTGCCAGGGCTGGTCATGGAGACTGGGATTCTAGCCCTAGACATTCAGCCCTAGACATTCAGCCCTTTCTGGGAGGGATATTGTCCTTCTGGCCCCAAGCCTCCTGTCCTGACAAGGCCCACTCTGTAGGTTCATTTCTCACAGGCCCTAGTTCCAACTTGTACCTCATGGTCATGTCCTGGTGCTTTAGAGGACAGTTACCCTCTGGACCGTTGGAGTTGAACTTTGGTTTACTTGGACACAAGCTCAGGCATGGCCCCTGCCCACTTCACTGACTTTATCTGTCCTCACAGTGTTGGGCGGCCTAAGCACATGCGAGTAATGGCTGGAGCCCTGGAGGGGGACCTCTTCATTGGACCGAAAGCAGAGGTAACACCTTGGAGTCTACCTTTCCCTGGGTTTGGGTCCTTAGTCACAGGAGTGACCACGGGCAAGCAGACAGAGGGCTCTCTTCTTGGGTCTCTGTCTGTAAGTGCCCTCTTGGTCCCCTCCTCCATCACATACCAGCTGTGAAGTGCTGCCATGTGCACTTTCTCTTTGCGGAGAGGGGTGATGGTTTTGGTTGTGGGGAGCCTGGGTAGACCTCATCATGTCCTGTCTTTTAGAAGGTATTTGGAAGCTACAGAGGAAAGAACTGATTCAAAAGTGATTAAAGAATCAGAATCGCCCAGACTTGCTGATAGCTCTGACAGGGTCATGGGGATGGCCTCTCATGCTCTAGCTGTGGTGACCTGGGTAGGAGCTGCAGGGCCAGATCACAGCCTTAGAAGGAGTGGGCGAGGGTGTGGGGGAGAATACCCAACCAAGCTCGGCAGTGTACTTTGGGCACCTGGGGAACACTGCTGGGGTGAGAGGCACAGTTCTGGGCCTGGAGAGAGGGGAAGCCTAAACTGGGGGCACAGATGTAGGGCTCTTAGTTCACTAGGAATCAAAGTGGATGAGAGGAGCTAAGTTGTGTTCAGCAAGAAAAAGTGCACCTGGGGAACCTCATAATGCAGGCAAAGGCAGCATATGGGTGCAGGAGGCTGTCAAGGACCAGCTGAAGAGCTGGGTGGGGGGAGGGGTGGTGGACACAGGTGACCACAGGAGGGGCCGCGTGGGATCAGACAGGAAAAGGTACTGGCACTAACAGGAATTGGTTGGGTGGAGGCTGGCGTATCTGGGGAAAGGATGGGGAGAGCATGCGCAGTGAGAGTGGAGGAGTGAGGCACTTGCTGTGGGGTAGGGGTGGGGGCGTTGTTGCCCTCTCTGGTCCGTACCAGCTGAAGCCAGCTTGTCTCTTGAGAGCTGCTGGACAGATGAGCCTGTGCTGAGTTCAGGTCCCACTGAGGAGCCTGAGGACCCCCAGTGAGCAGGTGGTTCTAGTCAGGACAGTTGGGGGGCAGTTTCCAGAAGGGTGTAAAGCACCAGCTGGGTGAGGGCCCTGGTCCACACCTGGCCTTCCCATCCCCTCCCCAGGAGCACCGGGGGCTGCTGGCCATCCGCTACCCCATGGAACATGGTGTGGTGCGAGACTGGAACGACATGGAGCGCATCTGGCAATACGTCTACTCCAAAGATCAGCTACAGACCTTCTCCGAGGAGGTATGGCACCTCTGCTCTCTTTCTGGTCAGGCGCCCACATTTGCTCCCTACACATTGAGAGGGGAATGTGCCTTTTCACTGTGTATCTGGTGTACATACATAGCCAGGCAAAATTTCCCAGAAAGAGCTGGCTCTTTGGAAGAGTAACTGCTGGCAAACAACAGGGTGGTGCCCTCAAGAAGGAGAGGCCACATCTGCCTGTGCTCACAGCAGGGGTCTAGAATGTTGCCTTTGTGTGTGCCCACAACACTCGTATCTGTCATAGCATCCTGTTCTTCTTACGGAGGCCCCACTCAACCCAAGTAAGAACCGGGAGAAGGCAGCGGAGGTGTTCTTTGAGACCTTCAATGTGCCAGCTCTGTTCATCTCCATGCAGGCCGTGCTCAGTCTGTGAGTGCTCCCTAAACCCTGGGCTCCTGAGTCCCCATCCTCTGCTCCTACTTGGGCATCTGGCTTCTCTGGAGAAACAGCTGCTTGATAACTGTTCCTTTAGGGAGTCTGTCAAGTCCCAGGGTCCCTTCTGGGGTGAGGAGGTCCCCGTGCCTCAGTGGCTGAGGTGAGGCATGCTGACCTGGTGACAGGTACGCAACAGGACGCACGACAGGAGTGGTTTTAGACTCGGGGGACGGGGTCACTCATGCAGTCCCCATCTATGAGGGCTTTGCCATGCCACATTCCATCATGCGGGTGGACATTGCTGGCCGTGATGTCTCCCGCTATCTCCGGCTGCTGCTGCGTAAGGAAGGGGTCGACTTTCACACCTCGGCTGAATTTGAGGTTGTCCGGACTATCAAAGAGGTGACAAGGGGCAGACGGGCATGGAGATGACCTGGGGTGGGTAAAGCAGAGGTGGGAACAATTTTGGGCACTGGGCGGTGGGAGTCCTAGCTCCAGCCTTCTGAGGGTTACACTCCTGCTCTCTATAGCGAGCCTGCTACCTGTCCATCAACCCACAGAAGGATGAGGCCTTGGAGACAGAGAAGGTGCAGTACACCTTGCCAGATGGCAGCACACTTGATGTAAGTGTCCAGGCCTGGCATGGGGGATGGGAGAGAGGCTAGAATTTCCTGGAGGAAAAGGAGGCCTGGCTTTCTGGGGGTGCCCGTCTGCCTCTAATTTGTGCTCCCAAGGTGGGGCCTGCACGATTCCGGGCCCCTGAGCTGCTGTTCCAGCCAGACCTGATAGGGGAAGAGAGTGAGGGGCTCCATGAGGTGCTGGCCTTCGCCATCCACAAATCCGACATGGACCTTCGTCGGACACTGTTTGCCAACATAGTACTCTCGGGTGGCTCAACGCTTTTCAAAGGTAATGTGGTCTTGGAGGAAGTGGTAAGACAAGGCTGAGGGCAGCTGGACCCTTGGAGACTATGTCCTCCTCCCCAGACCAGAGATATGACCATTTTCCATTGGCTTTTTGTTAGTGCTTAGCTTTTTTTATAAGACCAAAATTTAAAGTTAAATTTTATTTCCTCTGAGCATATTGTAGGTGTCAGGTGAGAAAGTAGGGTCAGGCAGAATGGTATGATGTGGGATTTTGTTTCACATGGCCTTTCTCAGGAAGCTGGGCCACCTGCAGCTGTGGAGCTGGATCTTTTCTCCCTTGGAGTGGCTTGCCCCTTCTCTTAATCATGGGGAGAACTGCCAAAAGGAACAGCAGCAGCTGGTGGGGAGGGGGCCGAAGGTTGGATTCAGGGAGCTAGTAGCAAGGAGGACGGACATGGTTCCTGGGCTTTGCCAGCCTTGTGTTCACAGGCTTCGGCGACCGATTACTAAGTGAAGTGAAGAAGCTTGCCCCAAAGGATGTCAAAATCAAGGTGAGGTTCCTGAAAGTCCCCATGGGGCATGGAAGTGCTGGGCAACCTTGGCCTAGGGAGGAAGGGCAAATGCCTCCTCTAGACCTATTCTCGCGTCTATGCTCACCCAGCCCTGCTCCTCCTAATTTGGCTGTGCCCACACTTCCTAGCTGCTGCCCTGGCTGCCTAGCTTCAGGCTCTGAGAAGATGCCTCTAGGCTGGGAGGGTGGCTGCTGTGTGTGTGAGGACTGGGGATTGATGTGGCCACTTGTCTCCTCTAGATCTCAGCTCCTCAGGAACGGCTGTACTCCACGTGGATCGGGTATGGCAGGGCTCAAAGGGAGGGCTCTGGGAGGAGACCATTTTACCCTGGATACTTCTCCCAGGGTTGACCCAGGCCAGGCCAGGTGGAGGTGGGTGGATTTCCCTCCCAGGTAAGGGAAATGGAGCTCTGAGTACCCAGGGAGGGCAGTTGGCTTAGCTAACAGGTCCACAAGTATACTATCCCTCCATCCTCACAGTGGCTCCATCTTGGCCTCGCTGGACACTTTCAAGAAGATGTGGGTGTCCAAAAAGGAATATGAAGAGGATGGCTCCCGTGCTATTCATCGCAAAACCTTCTAGTGCCCCAGAAGAGTGGAGCATGTAGGGAGAATGGGAGGAAGGGGGAGCCAGAGCCCTTAACCCTTTTTGGTCTGGGCTCATATACTAGGCTTAGGGTCCCTTGCATGCCCTGAACCCCCTGGGTAGGTGGTACAGGAGTGCCCTCCTGCAGCCCTCTCTCTCTCACATACACACACACACATACAGAATAACATTAGCTGCGTGGGTGGGAGTCTTGAGCTGGATCATAGGAGCCCAGTGTTGGGTTGTTCTGGGTGTCCCTTTGGCCAGCCAGTTAGGCCTGTGCTTCCTTTCTCCTACTCTTCGGGGCTGCTTCCTGGAGCTTACAGGCCCAGAGTGCCTGGATGCCTGTGTGAGGAGCCTTGGGGAATGGGTAGCAGCTCCCACATCCATTGCCACCTCCCCTTCTTGACCCTACAGGGCAGCCTAGACCCTTTCACACTCTGTTCTCCTGGGCAGAGCTCTGACATAGGGCTGAGTACTGGGTAGTCTTCTATCCCCAATAAGGGGATGTTGCCCTAGGGCAGACTCTTTGGAGCCAGGGCAGCAGATGTTCAGGGGTCCCAGTTGTCATGCTCTCCCCTTCAAAGCACTTCATTGACTTGCTGCTCCCACCCCTTTACCCCTAGTTCCCTGGATGGGGAAGGGTTAATGGTCTTCATTTGTTAAAGGAAAGCCATTTATTTAATCAAGAGTGAGACCTGAGGAGGTCAGGGGACATTTCCTTCTCCACCTCCCCAAGAAAGAGGTGTCACTTTTGCTAAGGACAGGACTCCACCTCCCTCTTCCAGATATGTACAATAATTTATCACAGTTGCCTGAAAAAAAATTTTTTTTTTGTAAATCATTATAGTAATAATTATGGACAAGGCATGATGTGTGGCTCTGTTTTTGTGTGGTTCTTTGTGCTGATGTTTGCTCATCCTTCTCTGGGGACTTTCAGTGAAAGGACCAGAGAGAATGCAGTGTGGCACAGGCTCTAGCTCAGAAGCATGAGGGTTTTGGTGGTTGACAGGGCAACGTGGCACGGGAGACCTCAGGAGACTGGGCTCTCACCCTGGAGCATAATTCCTGAGCCTCTTACCCCCTTTACTACAGTCCAGGGGAAGCAGAGAACAAGGCTGCCTTCATCTGTGTTTTCCTATACAGACTTAGGAGCATGAGGCATCACTTGTTCTGTTGGACACCTCTGCATGCCCCATTCAGCCAAGGCTAAGGCTGGCAGACACCAGCAATGACTTGGGCTCATCAGTTCAGACAGGCTGGGGTAGAGAGGGAGGAGGGGGCAGGAAGAAGCTAAGAAGCAGGGGGAGGAGGGCAGAGGAGCCCAAGAGAGTAGTGAGAAATGAGAGTGTGTACTCCTTTCTTCCTTGACTTAAGTATTTGAGACCATATAGTGTGTCTGGATGGGTGCCAGGTATTTAGGGCCTGTGGTAGACAAGGTATATCCTTGCCCCAACAAACATCCAGGTCTATGTTAAGAAAACTGGGCCATTTCAATACAGAATTGTGGGGGCAAGGGACAGGCATCTAACCCAACAGTTGGGGCAGGCTAACAAGGGCCCAGGGCTTAGCCAGATATGGGGAAGGTATTCTAGGCAAAGGTAAGAGCTCAAAGAAGTGCCCGGGATCAGCAGGGTTGGAGAGAAGGGTGTGCACCCAGTACCTCTGCAGAGAAGGGTAGGCAGTGTCCTATGGCTACAGTGTGCAATAAACCGAAAAGGGGAGTTGGGCTGGCATGTAGAAGGCCTTGAGAGGGTTGTTAGCTGTGTTTTGGGTGATGGGCTGCCAACCATGGAAGGATGGTGACCAGACCTTGTGTTGAAGGCAGTAGGGGCCAAGGGAGAGCCTGGAACTTAGGAGATCAGGAGTGGAGAGAGTACTGAAACAGGCCTATCTGCACAAGACAATTTGTGAGGCTTTGTGGGCACAGGGCAGTTACACTGGCACTTGCCCTCAAGAGGAAAATAATTTGAGCCAAGAACTCTTAGGGTACCCTCCTGACCAACTCTTCCCACAGGACTTAGTTCATGAGACCCCTGGCTCCTAGCCATCCTGGCCTAAAGCCTTATCCCCCACGCTTGGTCAATTACCAGGTCCCATGGTTCTGCAGCACATTTTCACCATCCTTTTACATTATGGCCATTACCACCCTAGTTCATGACTATAGCTACATTCTCCTACTCACCTGAAGATAACCTTGGTTCTGGCACCTACTACAAAATGTCAAGCAGTTCTGTTCTCCACTGCCTGGGGTAATGCAACTAAATTGATGTGATGCTGGTAAAATCACCTTCATGAACCATCATTGTTGCATTTGATTTAGGCCCCTTGAGGTCTGTTTTCTCCCCTGCATTAATCACGCTTACCCTTGGTCATGTCCTTTGCCTGCTAGCCTCTGTTCATGCCATTCTCTTTATGGGAGAGGGCTTCTCTATGTCTGTCAGAATCGCTTTTTTTTTGCAGTTTTTGGCCAGGTCTGGGTTTGAACCCGCCACCTCTGGCATATGGGGCCAGTGCCCCAAAATCGCTTTTTTAAGGTAAAGCACAATGTAGCATTCTGCCTGACCCTTCTTTTGGTAGGGATAGCATGGCTAGACAGCCCAGGCTCTGGCTGGATTTCTCACTGTTGGAAAGCTACAGATGAGGAAGGTAGTACAGCTGGAATGAACCTTGGGTTGGGCTGGAGTTGGAGGTAGTGTGAACTCATGGTTTTGATATACACACAGATACTGAAGTAAACGTGTGTTGAGTGCCAGGGTTAGGATATATAAATGCATTTCCTAGCCCTGTCTGCTTGACATAGCAGTAGCTATTGAGTACAGAGCATGTTCAGATCTTGGTTTCTTTTTTTTTTGAGACAGAGCCTCAAGCTGTCCCCCTGGGTAGAGTGCCATGGCATCACAGCTTACAGCAACCTCCAACTCCTGGGCTCAAGCGAGTCTCCTGCCTCCTCCCAAGTTGCTGGGACCACAGGCGCCCGCCACGACGCCTGACGATTTTTTCTTTTTTGGTTGCAGCCATCGTTGTTTGGCAGGCCAGGGCTGGATTCGAACCCGCCACCTTAGGTGTATGTGGCTGGCACCTTAGCCACTTGAGCCACAGGTGCTGAGCCCAGATCTTGGTTTCTAAATACCATTCTGGGAAAAAATGCATTCTGTACTTGTAGGTAGTTTCATAAATACCACAAAGGCTATGTTCTTCCCTGGTGAAGGGACATGGCATTCAATTTCTAAGCTGCTAGGTGGCCATAGGTTCAGATGGAGCCCACTTCTACCCAGAAACAAAGGTTTGGTCCTCCCAGTGAGGCACATTACATTTCCCCTGGGACAGGGAAAATGTAAACTTAGCCTGGAATATCTTGTGGTACCATAAAGTAAGGAAGAACTTAAAAAAAAAAGAAGGGATTTGTCTCAGACACAGGAACAACTTGGAGTGCCCAATGCTCAAAACTATAATGAATTATTAGATATAGCATAAAATATGTGACTCATACTGACATAAATAAATATGTGAATATGAATACGTGCATGGGGGAAGAGGTAACAGCTCTCCCTTCTCTTCCAGTAGAATTCCAATTAATGTCAAATATAGGTGGGCGTTGTGGTGGGCACCTATAGTCCCAGCTACTTGGGAGGCTGAGGCAAGAGAATCTCTTCAGCCCAAGAGTTTAAGGTTGCTGTAAGCTGTGATGCCACAGCACTCTACCCAGGGCGACAGCTTAAGACTCTGTCTCAAAAAAAAAAAGTTAAAGAAATAATGGAAAAGGGAGATCACTGCTGAGAAAACACCACAGTAATAATTGTAGGCAAGAATGGATACGAAAATAAGTGGCCAACAATAAGGATATTTACATTGTCTCAGAGTATCTCCCCATAAGATGCTTATTAATTACAAAAGGAAAATACTAGTTTTATGGTAACCCAGTGATTTTTTTCAACTAGTGTGCTGCAGCACACTGGCGTGCCATGAAATTTTTTAAAGATTATCAATTACGGCTCGGCACCTGTGGCTCAACCGGCTAAGGCGCCAGCCACATACACCTAAGGTGGCGGGTTCGAGTTCCCAGCCCGGACCCGCCAAACAACAATGACGGCTGCAACCAAAAAATGGCCGGGCGTCGTGGCGGGCACCTGTGGTCCCAGCTACTTGGGAGGCGGAGGCAGGAGACTCGCTTGAGCCCAGGAGTTGGAGGTTGCTGTGAGCTGTGATGCCATGGCACTCTACCCAGGGGGATAGCTTGAGGCTCTGTCTCCAAAAAAAAAAAAAGATTATCAATTACATTTTTTAAGAAGTTCAAAGCACAGTAAGCATTCTTTTTTACTTTTTTTTTGGATCAACATTAGTATGCTGCAGAAGTTTAACTATAGGTTTAAGTGTGTCATAAGATTAAAAAAAAAAAAAAAGGTTGAAAAACACTGTGGTAGAGAAACCCAGCAGACACCACCTTAACTGAATGGTCAAAGTTTACATCTTCAGTAATAAGTCATTGTCTTAGGGCCCAGTTTCACCTCTGATGTTCTTGCATCACTGCAGTCTAACCAGGAGCAAGCAGGAGGCAAACCCAAATAAGGCAGTCTACAAATTAATGGATCAGTTCTCTTTCTCAAAAGTGACCGGCCATTTAGACAAAGACCAAGTGCAACGTTGAGACTGTGTTGGAAAAAGACTTTTATCAGGAAAACCTGCAAAATCCCCATAAGTTCTGTTGATTAGTTACTAGTACTGAATCAGTGTTATTTTCTTGGCCTCAATAGCTGTACTATAACTATAGTAATGGCAGGTGTTAACATTAGGGGAAACTGGGTCAAAGGTATATAGGAACTCTGTACCATTTTTGCAACTTTTCTCTAAAATTATTTTAAAATAAAAAACTGGGGGTGGGGTTAGAGCTTAGGCTCTGAAGCTAGATGGTCTGTATTCACAATCCAGCCACTACAAATTGCTAACTACTAGTCCTGAGCCTTTTCTAGGTTTCCCCATCTCTATCATGGGGGTGATAATAATAGCATCTGCCTCATGGGTTTATTAACAGCCTGGAAGATGAGCCTGGAAAATTTTGTACCCAAAGAAATAAAAGCAGTGCGCAAAGAATGATGAGACATGTCACAGGAGCCAGCATGAAGAGGTTTGAACCACTGGCCAAATTTGGAACAAACTAAACATTGAAAAATAATGGTAGATATGGATTATAATCCACTGAATAAAATTAGCATGAATCAATGCTGATATAAATAAATTGGAAGTTTGTTGAGGATTTTTTGATATCACAAAGTATTGCCCATAAGATACTTAATAATTAAAGAGCAACTTCACAATGGAGAAGTTTGGCAAACATTAGCTTAATCAAGTGACCAAAATAGGTCTCATCAGCAGTGGGACAAGTCAGTATCATGTGCCTCCCAAGAAAGGTACAGTATCACTTGCCCTAGACATAGAATCTGAACCAATCATGAGAATACAGATAGCCGGGCAATGTGGCGGGCGCCTGTAGTCCCAGCTATGTGGGAGGCTGAGGCAGAAGAATCGCCTAAGCCCAGGAGTCCTACTGAGGACTGAGGACGAAAAAGTGAGACTCTGTCTCTACGAAAAAAAAAAAAATGATATATGTAAGCATGGTCAGAATCAACATTCTATTCTCAGTAAGTCAAAACACAGATGTCCTGAGCATAAAACAGTCATTTTTATTTTTATAAATAATCAAATGTTCTT
>NW_003852543.1:4240037-4242761 GCF_000181295.1 Otolemur garnettii | reverse complement strand
TGATGCCATGGCACTCTACCCAGGGGGATAGCCTGAGGCTCTGTCTCCAAAAAAAAAAAAAAAAAAATGTCAAGGTTGGCTTGGTGCCCATCACAATGGTTAGGGCACCAGTCACATGCACCAAGGCTGGTGGGTTTGAACCCAGCCTGGGCCAGCTAAACGACAACTGCAACCAAAAAATAGCTAGGCATTGTAGAGGGCACCTGTAGTCCCAGCTACTTGGGAGGCTGAGACAAGAGACTCGCTTAACCCCAGGAGTTCGAAGTTGCTATGAATTTGACGCCATAGCACTCTATCGAGGGTGATAAAGTGAGATTCTATCTCTTAAAAAAAAAAAAAAAAGACATTATGGGAACTTTTAGCAAAACTTGAATAGAATCTGAGGATTAGATGGCAGAACTATATAAATCATACTTTATTTTGAAGTATGAGAGTATAAGTGTCATATTGTGAGTATAAGAGAATGTCTTCGTGAGAAATACACACTTAAATGTGATGGAGCATCGAATCAGCAACTTACTCTCAAATAGTCCTGGAAAAATGTTCTTTATTCTGTTCTTGCAGATAGTTTAATACCATCAGAGTGAGGCCTATATTCTTCCTTGGTGAGGGGGGATGGGATCCAATTTCTAAGCAGCTAAGTGGACAAAGTTTCAGATGGAGAAAACTACTCAGGAGCAAAAGTTTTGTTCTCTAGTTGGGGACATTGTATTTATTATTACCAAGAGGCAAGGAAACGAGCAATTTATGTTAATTTATGTTTACGTGGTTAGCCCAAAGTAGATGTTCTCACCCTTCCTATTGGAAGCACCTGGAGAACTTTATAAAGTTCTTTTTTTTGTTTTGAGTCAGAGCCTCAAGCTATCCCCCTGGGTAGAGTACCATGGCATCAGAGCTCACAGCAACCTCCAACTCCTGGGCTTTTCCTGCCTCAGCCTCCCAAGTACCTGGAACCACAGGCACCCACCACAATGCCCAGCTATTTTTTTTTTCTTTTGGTTGCAGCCGTCATTGTTGTTTTGGTGGGCCTGGGCTGGATTTGAACCTGCCACCTTAGGAGTACGTGGCTGGCACCTTAGCCACTTGAGCCACAGGCACCAAGTCAGAACTTTAAAAGTTCTGATGCCTAGATTTCATGCCAGGATACTCAGCTTTAATAGTCTGGTGCTTTTTCTTTTTTCTTGTAGAGACAGAGTCTCACTTTATTGCCATTGGTAGAGTGCCGTGGTGTTACAGCTCACAGCAACCTCCAATTCCTGGGCTTACGCGATTCTCTTGCCTCAGCCTCCTGAGTAGCTGGGACCACAGGCACCAGCCACAATGCCTAGCTATTTTTTGTTGCAGTTCAGCCGGGGCTGGGTTTAAACCCGCCACCCTCGGCACATGGGGCCGGGGCCCCACTCACCGAGCCACAGGCACTGCCCATAACAAACTTTTTATAGTTCTATATAGGTCCAACGTGGGTCTCACTGAGCTAAAATCAAAAGTGTCAGCACAATAGCTCTGTCTCTACAAAAATAAAAAACCAAAGACATGTCAGCAGGGCTTCATTCCTTTCTGGAGACTCCAGAAAAGAATCATTTCTTTGCCTTTCAAGCTTGTAAAGGCTACTCACATTCCTTGTCTGGCTTCCTTCCTCTGTACAGTAATTGCATCTCTCTTCTGCCTCTTTTGTGTTTTTGGAACTCACCTAGATAACCTAGGCTAATCTCCCTGTTTTAAGGGCATCTGATTAGCAACCTTCATTCCTGCATAATCTGCAGTCTTAATTCCTTTTGACCTAACATATTCGGAGGTTCTCTGAAAGCATCTTTTTTTTGGAGACAGAGCCTCAAACCGTCCCCCTGGGTAGAGTGTGCCATAGCATCACAGCTCACAGCAACCTCCAACTCCTGGGCTCAAGCGAGTCTCCTGCCTTAGCCTCCCAAGCAGCTGGGACCACAGGCACCCACCACAACGCCAGCTATTTTTTGGTTGCAGCAATCATTGCTGTTTGGTGGGCCCGGGCTGGATTCGAACCTGCCACCTTAGGTGGCGCCTCAGCCACTTGAGCCACAGGTGCTGAGCCCTCTGAAAGCATCTTGAAGATTTTTCTTTCTTTGGGAATAAATTTGTTAAAATTTTAAAGAGAAAAATCAAGGTCTTGGAAATGTAGGAGGGAGAAGACTGGATTAATGATGTGTGGAGTCAAAAGCACTCCCTAAACACTTTGAGTTACAAGAGAGGGGAAAGGCAAGTGTAGGCCCCAGACAGGGATGCCTTAGTGGCAGCACCAGACCAGTCTTAAAGATAAGCTATTGGAATCTTTTTGAGAACAGCATTTAAGATGGGAGTGCCAGGGTTAGATTTAATAGATGCCTATCTGAGGATTATCCTTCCCAGAGGAAAGGGCTTCAAATGACAGACACACATTTGGGCATTTCTTGGAAACAGAGCTAATGACAGCAAAGAATGGAAGCAATAGCTTTGACTACACCTTCAGTACAGGGTAAGACAAGACAGGGAAAGGGTTTTTTTTCTTTGACTCTCCCATCATCAGTTCACACCAGAAGGTCTGTTTGAACAACCAATTTTGTAGAGATAGTAACTGAAGCTACCTCTGGCTAATCTCTGTACAAAATGAAAAGTTATTTCCATTTTATAGATATACAGATAAGTTTTTTTTTTTTTTTTGAGACAGAGCCTCAAGCTGTCCCCCTGGGTAGAGTGCCGTGGCATTACAGC
>NW_003852543.1:4227168-4238887 GCF_000181295.1 Otolemur garnettii | reverse complement strand
AATAAAAATAATTTTTTAAAACATTCAAACAAGGTCCATACATCATTTTTGGTATCTTCCTATTTCACTCTACAGATTTTTCCCACCTTTTTACCCCTCCCTTTGCAATTTATTTGAAGAAACATGGTCATTAGTTTCTGAAATTGTCCCATATTCTGAATTTTTCTGCTGACATCCTCATGAACTCTTGGTTTGACCCTGGGTCCCTCAAGACTTCAAAGTTCCCAAAAATCTTCTCATATGGCCAACTCGTCTCTAAAATAACACTGTAGACTTACCTGCCGGGCTCTTTACATATATTATTTCTAACACGGTATTTTTTTTTTTTTTGTATATATAACTGACCCTCCAGAGAACATGCCCACAGTAACACAGCCTAATGCCTAACAACACACCCCATCCTTTTCCCTTCTACCAAGTAGTCTCAATCATTGCATCATGGGTGCACTGTACACTGGTTGTACACTTTAACTGGAAGGCAAGCTAGTATTAACAGATACTTATTTCTAACATAAGAATATTTCATGCCGGCTCAGCAGCCATAGCTCCATGAGTAGGGAGCCAGCCACATACAACGAGCTGGCAGGTTTGAGCCCAGCCCCAGACTGCTAAACAGTGACAACTGCAACCAAAAATTAGACGGGCATTGTGGCAGGCACCTGTAGTCCCAGTTACTTGGGAGGCTAAGGCAAGAGAATTGCTTAAGCCCAAGAGTGTGAGGTTGCTGTGAGCTGAGATGTCACAGCACTCTACTGAGGGTGACATAAGTGAGCCTCTGTCTCAAAAGAAAAAAAAAAGAATATTCCATGCCTACTCAAAAATACAGGAAAAAAATAAGACTGCCCACCTAGGGGAGAAGAAGCCAATGCAATGGCTAGTCTTTATTGGAAAAAAGAAACTTTACAGCACATTTTGAGTAAATTAGTGCAAGGGCTCAGTGTGGGAGCTGGTGAGGCACCAGTTTGTAATGGGCTCCACAATTAGGGCATCGCTGGGCCTCGCCTTTGTGCAGCCAGAACCAGATGACAGTACTGTTGTCCTCTTCACCTAAAAGGAAAAGAGATGGTTGAAGGTCATCTGGCCTAGAAAGGGAGACTTTCAATATTGATTTCTTTTCCTGAGACATCGCTGAAATACAAATAAAACTATGATTGACATCTTAAGAAATGAATTCAAGCGCTCCTCTCCATTTTTCAGATGAAGAAACTGAAGTTACCTGTAACTAAACCTTGTATTGGGGTCACTGTAAATTCTAATAGTTCACTTGCCTATGTAGAATCCCAAAGCAGGGTACATTCTGGTATGTACCCCTAGTACCTAAAATGGGCTTGGCACAGAAGTAAAACAATAAATACTTTCTGGAGGAATACTCCTTCATGCTGCACTTTCAGTGAGCCAGTCTTGTTAGTCTTCTATTTGTAGTAAGGATGATCTACTCAGGCATGATGAGGGTTGCAGGGCCTCAGGTGCAAAGAAGGACCCTTAGAACAACTTTTTTACAAACATGCACTCACACAGCTTACAGATACCCTGTATAGTAGGATATGTTAAACCAATGGATAAGAAAAAAAGGTGAGGTACTTACAGATGCAGCCCACTATTCGCTTGTCGGTGATGGAAGGAACTAAATTAGGGTCTTCCTTGGTGCCTGAAGCTCCCTTTGGTGGTAGCATATTGTATGGGTCCTAAAAAAGACAAGAACTGAGCCACTATGCCAAATAACCTCTACTCTCCAGAAGCTCAAGGAGTTGTTCCTGCAATCTAGGTTTCCAGGATCAACCGAGAGGAGACTACTCTGATCACACCCCAAACCATAAACTCCACAGAAGGGAGTTTCTCCTCACCAGTCCCTTCCGTGCTGCCATCATGATCTCCCTCTCCAGCCCAGTTGCCTGCTCCTCATCAGTAGGAATACCACCTAAAGGAAAATAAGTAAATTATGCTATTGACTGAAACGACCAGGACAGAAAAATACGGAAATGATCAAGACAGAAAATGCCTAAGTTTTAATGGACTCACAAGCTCCTAAAGCAGTGGTTCTCAACCTTCCTAATGCCACGGCCCTTTAATATAGTTCCTGTGGGTCGCGACCCACCGGTTGAGAACCGCTGTAAAGGCTACCCAAAGTGGGTAAAGTAGGAGAAGCTTTTTTTCCCACCCACTACCGAGGCCAATTTTTCAACATTTTTCTAAAAGCAGGTCAGAGCCCGTTCATCTTGAGATAGGCGCAGTTCTGAAGGGCGGCCGGGCCCCTTCCCATCCTGGTTGCTGCCTCAGCCCTCCAAGGTCATCCCAGCACCTCTATTCAGTACACTTCCTCAGCGGGGTAAATTCGGCAGGCGGCGGCCCGGAATTATAGTGAGACGGCCGCGGAACCTGAGGCAATGAGGACCATCAGATGGTTACTGGGACCCGGAGAAACTGAACGGCCCGCCCGGCTTTGCTGCCCTAGGACCACCCCAGAGGTGCAACAACGCCGATCCCTGGCGCGCCCGGCAAGCCGAGTACCTCCAGACGCCATGGAGCGCACTGCAGGCAACACATTGGAACCGCGGGCTCTCAGGGCCTGCGCGGCCAGAGCTCCAGCTCCGCGAAGTAACCTTGAAGCCATCATAACCACAAGTAGCAGCACTTCCGGAAACAGGCTGCAGAGTCGCGCGGGACTTCCGGGGACGGACCTTTTTCTTCTCCAGGTCAGTCTTCCGCTTCCTCCCGCCCCCAAGCCCGCCTACGCCCGAGAGCGAGGGGAGTGCGCATGCCCGGCTCTGCGCCCTCGCCTCAGCTGCGCAGCTTCCGCGGCTTGGGGGTCATGGGTCTTTACTGTAGCGTCTTCAGGTAGTGTGATGTGAAAAAGATATTTTGTTTGCGTCCTTGAAACTGACTGTCCCCAGCACACTGGAGCTTTTGTTTCTTTCCTTTTTTTTTTTTTTTTTTGAGACAGAGCCTCAAGCTGTCTCCCTGGGTAGAGTGCTCTGACATCACAGCTCACAGCAACCTCCAACTCCTGGGCTCAAGCGAGTCTCCTGCCTCCGCCTCCCAAGTAGCTGGGACCACAGGTGCCCGCCACAACGCCTGGCTGGTTTTTTTGGCTGCAGCCGTCATTGTTGTTTTGGCGGCCCGGGCTGGGTTTGAACCCGCCACCTTAGGTGTATGTGGCTGGTGCCTTAGCCACTTGAGCCACAGGCGCCAAGCCGAGTTTTTGTTTCTTGATGATCCTGTTCAGCAGAAGTGGAGGCTGCTGGTGGAAGCCATTAGTCCACTTAGGCCTCACGTTCCATTATTGGAATAGTAGTGAGGTGGGAGTTATTTATACCCTACTGCTCAAGGTGCTCGCCTAGGTTTGATTTTCACACGTGTCTGCCTTCTGAGGGTGTATGTCTTCACATGGTGCACAGGCTTAGTCACTGCTGCAGATATTAGGAGCTTGTAAAAAATAAGTGACGTATATTTAAAAAGATAAGAGACTTTACATCTTTTGTATTAACCTGAATGAAGGTGAAATGCATTCCTCTTAGTAAAAGCATCACAAGAGGGCGGCACCTGTGGCTCAGTGAGTAGGGTGCTGGCCCCATATACCAAGGGTGTTGGGTTCAAACCCAGCCCTGGCCAAACCGCAACAAAAAAACAGCTGGGCGTTGTGGCAGGTGCCTGTAGACCGAGCTACTTGGGAGGCTGAGACATGAGAATCACCTAAGCCTAGGGTTTGGAGGTTGCTGTGAGCTGTGACTTCACGGCACTCTACGGAGAGCTATAAGTAAAGCTCTGTCTCTACAAAAAAAAGCATCACAAGAATGGAGAAGCAAGAATTCAGTGTACTCAATTCTAATATGAAGGCAGTAGATGATTTAATACAAGGTGGGGGGTAGGGGAATGAGGGATCTAGGAGAGGGGACAAGGTAGGGGGATAGGGAGACACGGTGTATGGCACACCTCTTGGAGGTGAGATACAATTATGAGAGGGACTTTACCTAACAACTGCAATTAATGTAACCTAATTCTTTGTATCCTCAGTGAATCCCAAACATTAGGAAAAAAGTGATGTGAATGCTCGGAAAATTCTGAAGAAGCATCCAAAGAGGTAAATACAATTTTATTGCACTACGTATTATACTAGTAATCTTTCTTCCTACTACTTCTCTACTAGTTATGCTATTGTACTGTAAAAAGAAAATACTAAAGTTTTTTCCTTCTATTGTGTGTTTGACATGTTGCATGTTCCATTTTAGGAGCACTAGGCAAGACCTTACTCCAGGACTAATATCTTTTTCTTTTTTAGTTGAAATCATCTTACTAAGTTTCAAGATTCCTCGAATTCTACATTTACATGAAATAACTGACCTGTTAGAGAAGATGACAGCACAGAAGCAAGTGCTGTAGCCACCGAAAATGCTACAGCCCCTGATTCTGATGAGGACTCAGGAGATGTGGAGCAAATAATCTGCCAGGTTCTTTGTTGAGTGCACCTGCATAACTTATTCAGGATGGCTACTATGCTAAGTCTGACTCAGATGATCCCTTATGTACCTGAAAATGACATCTAGGTCTACTGCACCACCCCTCCATCACAGAAAAAGAAAGTGACAGAAATTGTTCCGAAATGGAAAAAAGCTAACCTAACTGCACAGCCTGTAGCAGGTGGAGTTACAGAACCACGGAAAGATTTCACTGAAATGAGAACCCCCACAGAAATTCTTTAACTTGGGGGAGGGGGAAAAAAAAAAAATTCTTTAACTCTTTCTTTTTTTTTTCTTTTGAGATAGAGTCTTACTATGTAGCCCTCAGTAGAGTGCTGTGGCATCACAGCTCACAGCAACCTCCAGCTCTTGGGCTTAAGCCATTCTCT
Source organism: Otolemur garnettii (assembly GCF_000181295.1). Lineage (NCBI taxonomy): Eukaryota > Metazoa > Chordata > Mammalia > Primates > Galagidae > Otolemur > Otolemur garnettii. Next base: position 4,234,044 of record NW_003852543.1, on the reverse strand, counting down.
TGCCTCAGCCTCCCAAGTAGGTGGGGCTACAGGCGCCCACCACAACGCCCGCCCGGCTATTTTTTGTTATTTTTATTTTTATTTTATTTTATTCTTTGCAGTTTTTGGCTGGGGCTGGGTTTGAACCCACCACCTCTGGTATATGGGGCCAGCTCCCTAATTGAGCCACAGGTGCCACCCAGCGGTTAATTTTTGTTGCCGTTGTTTATTGTTTAGCTGACCTGGGCTGGGTTCAAACCCACCAGCCTCGGTGTACATAGCTGATGCGGTAACCACTGGGTTATGAGCACCAAGCCACTTTAACTCTTTCTTAATAATGAGGCCATTAAACTCACTGTCACATACTCCAGCTTACACACTGCAAGTAAGAGTGTAAATCTTGGCTTAACTAGCTCTGAATTCAAATGTTCTTTGGGAATTGTTTTTCTGAGTAGTTATGTCTCTGTTCCTAGAAGGTATATGTTCTGGGAATAAAGAACAGATTTGCAGAATGTACTCATTAGTGCTGCCCTGAAACATGACCATTTTTGAACTATATATTTTATTTTTGAGACAGTCTCATTTTGTCACCCTCAGTAGAATGCTATGGTATCACAGCAACCTCAAACTCTTGGGCTTAAATGATTCTCTGTCCTCAGCCTCCTATGTAGCTGGAACTACGGGTGCTGGCCATAACGCCTCTTTTTAGAGACAGGGTCTTGCTCTTGCTCAGGCTGGTCTCGAACCCGTGAGCTCAAGCAATCCACCTGCCTCAGCCTTCCAGAGTGCTAGGATTACAGGCGTGAGCCACTGCATCTGGCCTCAAACTATTTTCTAATTTTCATGTTGCTGACAATGCAAATTGGGACCCAATGGACAAGTGTTCCAAGTTGTGACCTCTTAAAACAGCTATTCTCAACCTGTGGGTCATGACCCAGGGGAACGTATTAAAGGGCTGCAGCATTAGGAAGGTTGAAAACCACGTCTTATAAGCACACTCAATGAGAGAGAGATGAAATTTGTTCTAAATGAAGCAATTTAACTCTGATGAATTCATGGTTCCATATGTTGGTTATCACAGGTGCAACAATTTATTTTTTTTTTTTTTTTTTTTTTTTTGAGATGGAGCCTCAAGCTATCCCCCTGGGTAGAGTGCCATGGCATCATGCTCACAGCAACCTCCAACTCCTGGGCTCAAGTGAGTCTCCTGCCTCCACCTCCCAAGTAGCTGGGACCACAGGCGCCCGCCACAACGCCCGGCTATTTTTTGGTTGCAGCCGTCATTGTTGTTTGGCGGGTCCGGGCTGGGGATTCGAACCCGCCACCTCAGGTGTACGTGGCTGGCGCCTTAGCCGGTTGAGCCACAGGCGCCGAGCCGCAACAATTTATTAAAGAAAAGCTCATTTGGTTTGGCTTTATGCTTTGGTGTGGTACAGTGCATCTGGGCTACATTAGCTGGTTTCAGGCATATCAGGGTAAAACCCCAAATACTAAACATGAGGAATGCGGTGTTGGTGCATCACTTGTCCTGCAGTTTAGTGAGGCACTTAAGAGGTATACCCTGGATAATACCATTTGTATTTGATAACTTTTTCACCAGTATTGCACTTCTTGGTAAGCTCAGTTTAGACAAAGCTCCATTGAAATCAGATGTAGCTCTGAAGAAAAAAAGAATGAGACACATTGGATTATGAAATTGATGGCAAAGGCAATACTGTCTGCTGATGGAATAACAGTTGTTGTCACTGTTGCCTCATCTGGTGCCGCTATTAATCCCCTGTGTCTTGTTAGTTGTCATTCCCAGAAACTGAAAGAAGATCCAAGTTCAGCAGTCAAACATGATCAAATGTATAACGATTTCATAGGAGGCATAGGCAGAGCTGATGACAACATTGATAAGTATCAGCCATCAATCCATGGAAAGAAGTGGTATTCAAACCCTCTTTCGTTCTATTTCAAATTGGTATTAACAAAATGTTTGACAGCTGCACAAAACATAAGACAAAGCAAATGGATTTTCTGGAGTTTCAGCAATGTGTGGTATGCTATTATTTGGAGATGCATGGTCAACCTCCAGAACCTGGCACCTTCTCAGAAGCATAACATTGGCTCAGGTGGCTAAGGTGCCAGCCACATACACCTAAGGTGGTGGGTTCGAATCCAGCCCAGCCCGCCAAAACAGCAATGATGGCTGCAACAAAAAAATAGCCGGGCATTGTGGCGGGCACCTGTGGTCCCAGCTACTTGGGAGGCTGAGGCAGGAGACTTGTTTGAGCCCGGGAGTTGGAGATTGCTGTGAGCTGTGATGTCACGGCACTCTACCCAGGGGGATAGCTTGAGGCTCTGTCTCAAAAAAAAAAAAAAGCATAACATTGACATTGTGATGGCAGGCATCATGTGATACTTAAACAGGGAAAGCAAACACAGTATACTGAATGTCATAAGAATATCACTTTTTTTTTTTTAAGAGACAAAGTCTCACTTTGTCACCCTCAGTAGAGTACTGTAGCTTCACAGCTCACAGCAACCTCCAGCTCTTGGGCTTAGGCGATTATCTTGCCTCAGCCTCCAAGGTAGCTGGGACTATAAGCGCCCGCCACAATACCCTGCTATTTTTTGTTGCAGTTTGGCTGGGGCCAAGTTTGAACCTGCCCCCCTTGATACATGAAACCGATGCCCTACTCACTGAGCCACAGGCGCTGCCCAGAATATCACTTTAAAATGTGTAAATGTGATGTTGCCTTATATGTGAAGTGTTCTGTTGAATATCACACTGAATAGTTAGTGTCATCACTTCCTAAGAAATACGATTTTTAAACATTATAATGTTACGGGGGTTTTGCCTAGTGTTCTATTTTTGGAATGCCGCTGAACAATGGAATATAATTTTTTCTGGCCAGATGTAGTGGCTCACACTGGGAGGATGAGGCAGGTGGACTGCCTGAGCTCACAGGTTCGAGACCAGCCTAAGCAAGAGTGAGATCCCATCTCTAAAAATAGCCGGGCATTGGGGTGGCACCTGTGGCTCAAAAGAGTAGGGCACTGGTCCCATATGCCGGAGGTGGCAGGTTCAAACCCAGCCCCAGCCAAAACGGCAAAAAAAAATAGCCGGGCATTGTGGGCTACTTGGGAGGCTGCAGCAAAGAGAATTACTTGAGCCCAAGAGTTTGAGGTTTGATTGAGCTGTGACACCACTCTACCAGTGGTGACAACGTGAGACTCTGTCTCAAGAAAAAAAAAACAACTTTTTCTCTTCAAATTCTTGTTTCTTAAATTTTTCTGTGAATTTCATGCAAAAAACATTTAAAAATTTCAGCTCAACGCCTGTAGCTCAACAGCTAGGGTGCCAGCCACATAACCAGAGCTGGTGGGATTGAACCCAGCCACCCTGCCAAACAACAACTACAACCAAAAAATAGCTGGCACTGTGGCAGGCACCTGTAGTCCCAGCTACTTGGGAGGCTGAGGCAAGAGAATCACTTAAGATCCAGAGTTTGAGGTTACCATGAGCTGTGATGACGAGGGCCACATAATGAGATTCTGTCTCCAAAGAAAAAAAAATTTTTTTTCAACCTCCAGCATAAATGGGTTAAATTCCAGTCTGTCCAGAGACCTGCTGAACCCCAAATTCTTTGGATTTAGGAATGGTCTCCTAAAGAACCACTAGTTAGGCTTGGTGCCTTGTAGCTCAAGCAGCTAAGGCGCCAGCCACATACACCAGAGCTGGTGAGTTTGAATCCAGCCCGGCCTGCCAAACAACAATGACAACTACAATCAAAAAATAGCTGGGTGTTGTAGTGGGCACCTGTAGTCCCAGCTGAGGCAAGAGAATCACTTAAGCCCAGGAGTTGGAGGTTGCTGTGAGCTGTGATGCCACAGCACTCTACCCAGGGCGACAGCTTGAGGCTCTGTCTCAAAAAAAAAAAGAACCACTAGTTAGGCTAGTTAATGGCAATGTTAGTTCCTCGGGCATGTGTGAGCTATCACAAACTTGTTACATTGGCTAGAATTTGAACAGTACCTACCTGCAGGTGCAGCATCACTTTCCTGTTACGTTTGTGCTAGAGGTGAAGGGTCCAGCCTAAGATGATGAGAGGGAGAAGATTAGGTCCAGACATGGGATCTCTCCCAGGGCCAAGGTGTGATGTAGGCTGATGTGGGATGAGGAAGTAGCCACTCCTTGAGGTTATTACAGGAGGAGCAGGAGTCACAGAACTTGCTGTGGCTAAAGTTCCTTATTTAAGACAGAAAACATCTTACATAGCTCTGAATTGCTGAGGCTAGGGTGTACAAGTTTCTTAGCAACGTGGGTATTCAAGAGCCCTTGGAAATGCTGCACCCATCAGTTCCTAACGCTTTGTTCACATTGTCAGTATAGTCCTATAGCAGTCTAGCCACATGCAATATGTTTCCCTACCAAATGGATTATCCCTTTGCAGTGGGAATTATGCTCCATTCATCATTGAATCCCCCAGTGCATTGCATAGGCCTGGGGTATAATAGGATCAGTAATTTTTACAGAATTTAGTATTTGGACAGATTATACAAAAAGGTTTGTAGGGCTTCTCCTATCCAGTGAGGTAAATTGGGGAGGGTTGACGTCCCATGTGTTTCCACCTCACCCAGGCAGGTTATGATTTTCTTTTTAGAGACATTGTTAAAACAGTGTTTTTCAACCTTTATCTTACAAAACACCTGAACCTATAAACTTTCACAGCACACTTAAATTATGTTGATAAAAAGAGTAAAAGTAAGAATATACTTACTGTACTTTGAACTTCTTTTGAAAATAATTTAATTAATGATCTTTAAAAATTTTCATGGTATACCTAAGATCGTCTCATGGCACAGCAGTTGAAAATCATTGTTGTACAGGATTGTCAGAGCTCACTGCAGCCTCCCAACTCTTAGGCCAAAGCAATCCTCCAGCCTCAGCTTCCCCAATAGCTGGGACTGTAAATATGAACCAGCAGGACCAGCTCCAGGTTATGCTATTTTCAAAAGGACCTGGTGGGGCACTGTTTCATAGGATCAGATCTGGTCTTCCTAGTTCCCACCACCACCACCACCACCACCACCACCAAGAAAAAAAATCTCTATTCTGAGACAATGTCTTGATCCTCTTTTTTTTTTTTTTCCTTGATCTTTAAAGGTGGGTTTTGCTTTAAATGTGTTCTGCTTTTACTCCCTTCTTCCTTACTTCCACCACATCCCCTCCAAATTAACTTGGGGGAAAAAATTCTGAGAAATGTTCCCCAAAGATCTATAATTTGTACCGTGGTTAGATATGTGGTGGGGGTGGGGAGTATTTGTCTGGAAAATAGCTAATCTCACTGGCAATTTCAGCCAGTCACTTTTTCTCCTTTTGGTCACCATTTCCTCTTAAGTAAAATTGTGATTAGAGTAGCTCAGTATTTCTTGGAATCCAAGTCTCAAGATGTGCTCTCAAGAAAAAGTCAAGACAGGGAAGTCCTGCATTTAATGACCACCTTCTTGGGGATATACTCTAGCGTATTACTCTAATAAGGCCTGCAGCAAAGAACCATTGTTTAATATTCACCTGTAGTTTAAGCCAGAGTTTTCCCATTTTAACTGACATGAAACCCTTTCCTGAGGAACAACTAACTTGCCCTTCAGCAGATGAGTGAGTTATTCAGCTCTAATCTGTGATGATTTCCTGCTTCCTGACCATAGGTAGTTTAGTCTAGGCTATAAAAGGGAAATTGAATTTAGGCTTGTCTCTCACTCTCATAGTAGGCTTGCCTAATAGGAAATTTTTCAGGCCTTCATCCAGCTCAGGAAAACTTCACCCTGGGATTATTCCGATTGTGTGGGTAAACTCCAAGGTCAAGACAGGCTTCCCACCCATGCCCTGCTGCCTCCAGCTTCCACCACTCTCCACTCACACCTCTGCCCACTCAGATCTCCTTGAGAATAAAATAAACTTTCATTGAATATTATTTTTTACTTTATAGAATTTTTAGTTGTCAAAATAATGCACATTGATGTAAGTTAAATATAGATGTGTCAGGAAAAGTTTAACTGGTGTTTATCCTTTTGTTTTCTCTATGCCAAGGTTTCTCAACCTTGGCACAACTGACATTTGGGGCTGGTAATTCTTTGTCAGTTGATGGCAGGGGGCCTGTACGGTGTTCTTTATATGCCTATGCCATTCAGTCTTGACAAACAAAAATGTCTTCAGCTATTAATACATGTTCCCTGGGGGAAGATGGAAGCAAAACTGCCCCAGTGGAGCATCACTGCTGTATGCCTATAAAGACAAATTCAAATACCCACATATAGGAAATTTCTTTAAAATAATGTACATATGGATATGAAAATATATCACTACTATACAAATTATTAGTAAACTGCCTTTTTCACTTAACAAAATATTTTGTGTACATCACTCCACAAAATACATACAGATCTTACTTACACAACTGCTGTATCACATTGCCTTCTATTAAGGTACTGTCATCTACCCAGCCATCTCCCCTTCATGAGTACTTGGATGGTTTCTAGTTTTTTCCTCACAATGCTGCAGTGCATACCTGTGCACATAAAACCTTAGATTCTGGAGTTTTTGTTTCTGAGGAATAGAGTCAAAAGATTGGTGTGTGTCAAACATTTTAATAACATTCCGCCAGGCTTGGCATCTGTGGCTCAAGTGGCTAAAGCACCAGCCACATAGACCTAAGGTGGCAGATTCGAATCCAGCACAGGTTCGAATCCAGCCTGGGCCCGCCAAACAACAATGACGGCTGCAACAACAAAAAAAATAGTCAGGCATTGTGGCGGGTCCCTGTGGTCCCAGCTACTTGGGAGGCTGAGGCAGGAGACTGGCTTGAGCCCAGGAGTTGGAGGTTGCTGTGAGCTTTGATGCCACAGCACTCT
>NW_003852543.1:4220386-4224995 GCF_000181295.1 Otolemur garnettii | reverse complement strand
AAAAAAAAAAAAAAGAATGCTATTTATGTAAGCTTCAATCCTCTGGCCCTTCTTAGAGACTCATGTTTTATGGGACTCCCTTGTGTATGCATGTAATGAAATATGTTTTTTTTTTCTATGTTAATATGTCTTACATCAATTCCATTCTTAGCCCAGGTAAAGAACCTAGACAGGTAGAAGAAAGCCATTTTCTTCACCCCTATACTATTCAGAAATTAAACACTTTTAAAATTGGCTATTCATATTTTTACTTTTTTTTTTTTTTTGAAACAGAGTCTCAATCTGTCACCCAGGCTGAAGTGCAATGGGACAATCACAGCTCACTGTAACCCTGAACTCTTGACTCAAGACATCCTCCTAGTTCAGCCTCCCATGTAACTGGTAGTGTGTGCACCATATTTGGCTAGCTTTTCTTGTTTTTTTTAAGAGATGGGGTCTTGCTGTGTTGTCCAGGATGTTCTCAAACTTCTGGCCTCAACAGTCCTCCCACCTCAGCCTCCCAATGTGCTGAGACTGCAGGTATGAGCTACTTACCCCACCTGGCCATATACTTAAAGGGTTCTTTATCTTACTGATTTTCTGGGAGATTATATTAAGGCCTTTCGATGGGCCAAGGCTGGTCACTTCTCAAGAAGTAGAATGTGCTTTTTGCCTTAAATGTATTTCAAGAAAGAAAAAAGGACAAGGACTGTTTTTGGTTTGGGCAGAATCCACACAAGCTTGAAATAGGGTAAAAAAAAGAAACTTATTCTGCATTTCTACTGCCTGAAGAGCAGCTCTGAGCTGTGACTGGATCATTTAACAAGGTATGTGTTGAGCATTTAAGAAGGTTGAGCCAGTTTTTCATTATAAATGGACGAGGGAGGAGGCTAATGCAGCCTCACCATTCTGGAGGCCTGAGGAAGATAACACAAAGTGGCTGAGCCTCTGGGCCTTACTGGAGGTTGGGACCCTTCCAGCTAAAAGCCAGGTCAGAACAAACAAGTCTTTATGTAGATGCCACCAACCCCAAATGGGTCACCTGGACAGCTGTCAGCATGGAGCCTGGCTGAATCTGGGCTCAGAGAGGGTTATAAGAGGATACTTAAAGGATTTTTTTTTAATTTTAGGAAACAATAGGAATCTGGTGCAGTCCTCTTCCTGCATTGGGCACCTTCCCTTCAGCCTTGAGGATGCTGAGACAGGAGTCTCTGGGCGGTGCAGCGCCCCTCTCATCACGTTCCTGCCTTTTCCGTTTACTGCTAGGTATCTCAGAAGAATCAATCCCTCCCCGCCTCTACCACATCAGTGACCATTTACAGGTCACAAGTTGTTTCACCCAAACTGCCTTCTGGCCCCACTGTGCCCTGAAAATTCTATCACTAAGATCACCCTTGCCCTCTTATTTGCCAAGCCCTAGATGCTGTTTATAACCTCATTCTCTTAGCCACCTTCCAGATGTTAACCATCTCCTCCTTACCTCTCTCAAAACTAAGCTTCCCTGCCCTTGGCTTTTCAGCATGTCGTTGGCTCTTCTTCCTGTCAGGGGTTGGTACCCAGTGGCCATCGCCCTATCAGGCCCCATCAAAGCCTGCTCTCCCCAGCTAAGCTGCCTACCTTCTTCTCCGCTACATGATTCTTGAGAGATTACGGAGTCAAGTTATCTAGAACTCATCTTCTTTCTGAGTTTCCTCTACCTCTTCCTCCTTCATCCATCTCTTCCTTGCTTATAAACCTTCAATGATTCTCCTATTCCAGAGAATCAAGGCCAAATATCCTGGCAAGTCTAAATTCTACCCCCTACTGCCTTGGCATTCCAGCCACAGCATATTCCTTACTGCTTTTCCAATGCTTTTCCTATAGGACACTTCAAAACCAGTCCTGACACCTGCCTCCTGGGGTGGAGAACTAATCACTTCTCATTTGTTTTCATTGTTTTTTTTTGTTGTTGTTTGTTTTTTTGAGACAGAGCCTCAAGCTGTCACCCTGGGTAGAGTGCAGTGGAATCACAGCTCACAGCAACCTCCAACTCCTGGGCTCAAGCGATTCTCCTGCCTCCACCTCCCAAGTAGCTGGGACTACAGGCGCCCACCACAACGCCTGGCTACTTTTTGGTTGCAGCCGTCATTGTTGTTTGGCGGGCCTGGGCTGGATTTGAACCCACCAAGCTCAGGTGTATGTGGCTGGCGCCTTAGCTGCTTGAGCCACAGGTACCAAGCCTCATTTGTTTTCTCTTAGCACTTTGCACAAATCTATGGAGTTGGGTTTGGATCTGATGTCCCCTTTTCATTAGCTCTACAACTTTTGTCAAGTAGCTTACCCTCTCTGAACATCTAAAATATGGCAACAGAAATGCCCATGTCAGTTCAGAAATAACCCCACACATTTATGGTCATTGATTTTCAACCTGGGTGCCAAGACAACATAATGGGAGAATGAATGGTCTTTTCAACAATTGATGTTGAGATAACTGCAAATGAATTAGATGAGAATTCTGTTATGCAGAAGAATTAGACCTTTCTACATAACATACAAAAGTTAACTGGAAAGAAATCAAAGACCTAAATCAAGCTAAAAGAAGCCACAGCTGTAAATATTAGTGACCTTGGATTAGGCAATTGTTTCTTAAACATCACATCTAATGAACAAGCAACAAAATGCTGTTCATTCATCCCTCATTCTAGAACCTCAGTTCTATCCTCAGGAGAAGCATTTTACCCACCCACCCCCCCCCAAGGACTCCTGGGCCCATTGGTGGAGTCTTGAATAGTGTTACCTTCACTGGCTTTCATTCTGATATGATATTCTCAATCTCTAGGAATAACTTCCTGTTACCTCAGCCCCTGAATCCCTTATGGGTTCTTAAAATTGGCATGGGTTCCAACTGAACTCACCTTGGGTCACCTTATTTCTGGTGTCTATCTTCTGAGCTGACAAAGTGGAGTGTCCCACACATCTCTCCCTCATGTCATCTCTTGGTTCTTCCTCAGCAATAGTCCCCAAAGTGGCCTCTATTATGGGCCTTGCCAGCTACTCCCCCAAACACTTTCACAACCAACTTTAGGACTCCCTGTTTCCAACCCCTCACATTTTTGTTTGGCCTCTATTCCTCCAGTATTGAACAGGAAATGGATTCTGGCCCTCCCTATAAGGATCTTGTCAGGCTGGTGGACACCTAGGAATCCTGCACTTCCCCATTGACAAATGACCTCCTAGTTCTCAGGTATTCTATTTGCATTCATACCTTTGCACATTCTATTCCCTTTTCCTTGAATGCTTTTCCTCTTTTTGGAGATAAACTAAAAATTTCAACTCAAATTTCAAGACTCTGGGCAAATGTTACCTTGCCTGAGGTCACAGACAGGGTTATCATCTCACTTCTGCGTGCTCCAGCAGCACTCAGGGCACATCTCCATTATAAGACTGATTACATTGAAGGGTTGTCATTATTTTACACCTATTTTTACTTATTTATTTTTTGAGATAGAGTTTCACTTTGTCACCTCTGGTTGAGTGCTCTGGCATCATAGCTCACAGCAACCTCTAACTCTTGGGCTCAAGCGATTCTCTTGCCTCAGCCTCCCAAGTAGCTGGGACTACAGGCAGCTGCCACAGTGTTTGGCTATTTATTTATTTATTCATTTTTTAGAGATGGTGTCTCACTCTAGCTCAGACCAGTTTTGAAATCATGAGCTTAGACAATCCAAAGTGTTGGGATTACAGGCAGCAGCCACTGCGCCCAGCCCCTTTTTGCACATATTTTTGAGTCTAGGAAACATGGTAGGTGCTCAGTGTTTGTTGAGTGATTATGGAATGGATAACTGCATTACATAAGACAATTGTTTTTAGCCGTCTTCTGATAAACCTGGTTATTCAAAATTTTTATTTTGTTACATAACATCCTCGTATAAGATCCTACTGAGAGAGGATACCGGAGAAGGGTGAGGTCTAGGAGAACAGGTCTTCTCAAGGAGACCACAAGGATACACCTGCAAGGTCCTCTCCATGGGGACTCAGCTCTTGGGAATTTGTAACTTAGAAATTTCCAAGTTCTGTGAAATCCTGTAGTTTTGTAGGGGCTGGAATAGCATCTCCTGCTTGATTCCAACTGGCCAATGAGAGGGGTACCTGTGGGGTGGAACTTTTGGACTGTCAATAAAAAGAGAAAGACCAAGACATTTGGGCAGCTCAGCCATTTGGAATTCTTCTATGCCATACGCTTCCGGCTGGTGAATAAAGCCCTTCCTCTTATAAACGTGGTGTTTGGGTGCTCTTTCTCTCCATTGGGCCCATCTACCAACAATACTACATGATCTCACTTTTAGAATTGAATTCAAAATTACTTTGAGAATTGAAAATAAGGAAAAAAGTGTTATTTCTTTCTATCATAGAGACTCTCTTATAGAGAAAAGCATGGAGCCCTCTGTGTCCCTTTGATTTTTTTTCCTTGATTCCCAGAAAAAATAAAGTCTAAAAAAACAAAAGGTTTCTCACAGAAGCCCCTAGGACACACCTACAGAGTCCTCCCTGTAGTGACTGAGCTCTTAAGAATTTATATAAATGGGTGGTGCCTGTGGCTCAGTCAGTAGGGCGCCAGCCCCATATACCAAGGGTGGCAGGTTTGAACCTG
>NW_003852543.1:4219099-4220339 GCF_000181295.1 Otolemur garnettii | reverse complement strand
GGCATCATGGCGGGCGCCTATAGGCCCAAGCTACTTGGGAGGCTGAGGCAAGAGAATCGCTTAAGCCCAAGAGTTGGAGGTTGCTGTGAACTGTGATGCCAAGACACTCTACTGAGGGTGACAAAAGGGAGACTCTGTCTCAAAAAAAAAAAAAATTGTATAAACATTGACTTGGCATCTGTAGCACAGTGGTTATGGCACCAGCCACATGCACCAAGGCTGGTGGGTTCAAACCCAGCCCAGGCCAGGTACAACAATGACAACTGCAACAAAAAATAGCTGGGCGTTGTGAAGGGCACCTGTAGTCTCAGCTACTTGGGAGGCTGAGGGGAGAGATCACTTAAGCCCAAGAGTTGGAGATTGCTGTGGGCTGTGTTGTCATGGCACTCAACCAAGGGCAACATGGTGAGACTCTGACTCAAAAAAAAAAAAAAAAATAGAATTTGTAGAACCGTAATTTGGGATCAGAAACTAACACTTGCTTCCACTTCTATAAAAACCCACACCCACCTTCTCCAGCTCTATTCAAACTGACCAATGAAAAGGGTACCCATGGACAAGGAACCCTTGGCTAGAGATAAAAGAGAAAAAACAGAGCCAGTTGGGGAGCTCAGCCATTTTTGGACTCTAGCCCACCACTGTGGCTCTGGCTATTGAAATATAAAGCCCTTCTTCTTTCAAACACAGATGTTCAGGTGTTTCTCTCTCCATCAGGCCTAATTTTCCTGCAACACCAAGAAGCTCAGAGCCAGATTTAATGTTCACTTACCATAATCACATTAGCCCTTCTGAACAAAATTTGGCTCTTTCCTCTCACTGTGGCTTTGATTTTATATAACCTTTCTGAAATCAGGCAGTGGAATTTGAAGGAAAAAGTATACATTCTGCAAAAACATGAGTTCAAATAGCTCTGCACCTTGCAGCTGTATATCTTGAAGAACTACTTAATCTGAGCCTCCAATTTCCCTTTCATTGGGTTATTATAAGGATTAAATTACAATGTACCTAGTGTATGTGACACATAGTAGATATATGATACTTCCTCAACAATGATAATTATATGAAGTGGAGGCTATCAATGAATAAAACAATTGAAAGTGTCACCCCCCTGGCTCAGCGCCTGTGGCTCAAGTGGCTAGGGCACCAGCCACATACACCTAGGGTGGTGGGTTCGAATCCAGCCCGAACCCACCAAACAACAATGATGGCTGCAACCAAAAAATAGCCTGGTGTTGTGGCG
>NW_003852543.1:4214208-4217456 GCF_000181295.1 Otolemur garnettii | reverse complement strand
AAAATAAAATGGACCTAGCTATGTATGTTTAAAACATTTGAAGTGGCAGTAGTTCTCCAAAGACCAGTAGGGAGTTTGGAGGGGATCCTTTCAACCTCTTCACTTCAATATACTTTTAACAACTGGAAGTCAGATGAATGAATGGGTCCAAACTCCTAGAGAAATTAATCAACAAAAAGTAAAGATCAAGTGGTAATTATTCCTAGAAAGATGCTGCCAAACACCCTGTGAAGCTGCCCTCCCACCCATCCTGTTCTGGCCCCCAAGGGACTTGCTCTGGGGACAGACTGTGCCACAGTCCCAGCTGCACTCTGGCAAATCTCAGCTCAGCTCTCCCGCCCTCTTGCTTGGAGAACCACGAAAGAGGATCATTAATTAATTATAAATGTGGCTAATTGAAAATCACTTACCCAGAAGTATAGGGCATGGGACTGGCTGGGGATAAGGCAAAATAATGTGTGTACACGTCCTAACTCAATGACAGGCACAGGGCTGGGGCTCAACTTGTACTTACCGAGTGTGAATCCGAGGGCCGAAATACCCCCAAATGCATAGACAGACACAGATACACACACAGATGCACACCTAGGACAGATCTCTTTTCAAAGCAAAATGTGGAGAGTAATAACCCAGGACAGTGGCCCTGAGCAGAGTGCTCTCAACACACACACCTGCTAGCATCTCACCCTTGTAAAGATCAAAACGGTCAGACAGAGCAGTCTACTATGAGTTCAAATCTTAGCACCACCGCCTTCTGTCCATGTACCCTTGGCAAGTGGCCCTTTCCCTCTGTGCTTCAGTGTCCTTTATCTATAAAAAATTCCTCATTCCTGGCTCGGCGCCTGTGGCTCAAGTGGCTAAGGCGCCAGCCACATACACCTAAGGTGGCGGGTTCAAATCCAGCCCGGCCCGCCAACCAACAATGACGGCTGCAACCAAACCATAGCCGGGCGTTGTGGTGGGCGCCTATGGTCCCAGCTACTTGAGAGGCAGAGGCAGGACACTCACTTGAGCCCAGAAGTTGGAGGTTGCTGTGAGCAGTGAAGCCAGGGCACTCTACCCAGGGTGACAGCTTGAGGCTCTGTCTCAAAAAAAAAAAAAAAATTCCTCATTCCCAAGTAAGGGTTCAGTGACTTTATACGCAAAAATGCCCAACAGCAAGGGCCCAGTAAAGGCAAGAGACAGAGAGCGGTCTGCGCCTGCGTAATGCACACACACGTAACAGGGAGTGTGCGCGTGACGGGGAGGGTGCACACCTGAGGAGAAGGGTGTGCACGTGCCTGTGGGGCCTTACGCTTAGAGCCGGGAGTTGGCCGCCTGTTGGCTGCCCCGGGGCCACTTTGGTGACTCAAGGAGGCCCGGCAGCCCTGCGGGTGGGAACCCGCCTCTCTCTGGGCCTTCCTCTCACGGCGGAGGGAACCTGTGCCAGCTTCCTTTCCCCACTACCTGGTCCTCCGAGGCCTGCGCCCGCCCTGCCAGCTGCCTGACCCCTGGCCTTCCGCCCTGCGTGCTGAAGGTCCCGGGAGCAGTCCTCAACCCATGCAGCTCAGGTGATACGATCACCAGCTCCGTTTTACAGGTGAGGAAACTGAGGCCGAGGAACCTCACCGTTTCATGGATCCTTCCTCGACACTTATGTTTGTGTTTTAGCCCGAGCCAGGCACCGTGTGGGCGCGGGGACAGGCCTCACCCATAGGGGTGGGCCCTTCTCTCTGTATATCAAGGCGTGGCTGGCTTCGATGGGGTGGAACTTTCCTCACACTAGTTTAGGAACTTGTTTATATTTTGGTTGATTTGGAGTGTTTTGTTTTCAGCATTCCCCAGGGTTCAAAGAGTAGCTGGTGTTTCTCTTTCTGTTCCTGGTCTCTGCCCAGTTCGATGGATGTCAAGTTTCTGATACTGGAGACCGTTTTACTTTTCTTTGTGGATAAAGCTCATCCTTTTTCATTTTCCAGATTGTGAGCTCAGGCCTTGCTGACCAGAGCCGTTGCTCTCGCTAGCATTCCTAGGCTATTAAGTATTGGCTTAAAGGCCAGGCGCGGGGGGCTCCCCCCTGTAATCCCAGCTCTCTGGGAGGCTGAGACAGGTGGATTGCTTGAGCTCACGAGTTCAAGACCACCCTGAGCCAGAGCCACACCCTGGTCTTTAAAAACAGCCGGGCGTTGTGGGCTGACGTGTGTACTCCCCGCTACTTGGGCTGCTGATGCAAAGAGAATTGCTTTAGCCCAGGAATTTGAGGTTGCTGTGAACCATGATGTCACAGCACTCTACCAGGGGTGACAAAATGAGCCTCTGTCTCAAAAAATAAATAAATATTTGTTTAAAAAGACAGATATGAAACATGGTGTTTAGGAGTTAGGTGTCTTGAAAGAGCAATATTCACAAAAATGAGACTGTTGTAATATTCTGAATTAATATGGCTCTTATGACGTCAAGACTCAAAACATTTTGGATTCCATAACTGTTTGGCTTCATAGGTACACTTTAAGACAAATTTATGTTTCTTGTGTTTAGGAAAGTAAAAGAACAGAAAAATGAGATGAAATGTTGAAATCAGCTGATGAACAATGGGGCGAGTAGGAAGAGAGGCTGAATGCTAAAGGCTGAGGGCCTAGGTAGGCAGGATGTAAGGTGGTGTTAAGCAGAGGGATGTGTTAGGGAGATGGAGCCTCAGCCCCTAGGCTGGATTGTAGGGAAAGCCTGGCTAAGCTAAAGAACCAAGGTCCAAGGTGGTATCAGTCCTTAGCCTGAAAAGAATATGAGTGAGATGGAGAAGGATCAGGTTTTGGCTGGGTGGCTGTTGGGGCTTGGAGGAAGAGGGTGAAAGAAGTAAAGTTTTTTTGGCTAGGGCTAGGTTTGAACCCACCACCTCCAGCATATAGGGCCGGCACCGTACCCCTTCGAGCCACAGGCACCGCCCAAAATTTAGATGTTAAACTTTGACTGTAAGGACACCTTCACATTGTCACTTTTGTCCTCTCCCATATTTCTTTCAGCATATCTAATGTATAGCCCTTGAAGCCTGTCAGACTAATCCAAATGGTCATTTTTCATTGACTTCAGGGTGCACTTTTGTTCACATTTTTACAGCTCTGAAGGTGAGCTGAGTCCCACAGTTGATGTTGCCTTTCATTGTGTCATTCACTTAACAGCTTTTTGTCTTAGTGGCACAGAAAGTCACATTGCTCTTAAGATCAATGGCATCGGCTCAGCACCTGTAGCACAGTGGTTACAGCGCCAGCCACAAA